>NC_073625.1:90406163-90709193 GCF_029407905.1 Bubalus kerabau
ATGATCCAGCGGATGTTGGCAATTTGACCTCTGGTTCCTCTGCCTTTTCTAAAACCAGCTTGAACATCAGGAAATTCCCAGTTCATGTATTGCTGAAGCCTGGCTTGGAGAATTTTGAGCATTACTTTACTAGCGTGTGAGATGAGTGCAATTGTGCAGTAGTTTGAGCATTCTTTGGCATTGCCTTTCTTTGGGATTGGAATGAAAACTGACCTTTTCCAGTCCTGTGGCCACTGCTGAGTCTTCCAAATTTGCTGGCATATTGAGTGCAGCACTTTCACAGCATCATCTTCCAGGATTTGAAATAGCTCAACTGGAATTCCATCACCTCCACTAGCTTTGTTCGTAGTGATGCTTTCTAAGGCCCACTTGACTTCACATTCCAGGATGTCTGGATCTAGGGTCAGTGATCACACCATTGTGATTATCTGGGTCGTGAAGATCTTTTTTGTACAGTTCTTCTGTGTATTCTTGCCATCTCTTCTTAATATCTTCTGCTTCTGTCGGGTCCATACCATTTCTGTCCTTTATCGAGCCCATCTTTGCATGAAATGTTCCCTTGGTATCTCTAATTTTCTTGAAGAGATCTCTAGTCTTTCCCATTCTGTTGTGTTTGCATTGATCACTGAAGAAGGCTTTCTTATCTCTTCTTGCTATTCTTTGGAACTATACATTCAGATGTTTATATCTTTCCTTTTCTCCTTTGCTTTTTGCTTCTCTTCTTTTCACAGCTATCTGTAAGGCCTCCTCAGACAGCCATTTTGCTTTTTTGCATCTTTTCTATGGGGATGGTCTTGATCCCTGTCTCCTGTACAATGTCACCAACCTCCTTTGCTTTGAGAAGTAATTAACATCTTTTTTATCTTAATTGATAAAGCTGCACAGAATGTGCGCCCTGATAATCTAAAAGCAGTCATTGCTGAAGTTAGTATCACCTGAAGAGTACAAATGGACAGTGGTCACAGTTCATGGAATCAGCAAACAGGATTTTTTTCCTTAGTGGACTCTTACTTCGTCTACATGAGCAGTACATAAACATGCAAAGGTCATTCTAAATGGAGACTAAGGCTAAGAATTGAAAAGTGGTAAATTTTTCAAATTTGATTTTTCTAGCAACTACTACAGATGATTGGACATGAAATTGTGAATGTAATGAGATAGTGTGGCCAAAATATTAAACCCAGAATAACTCGTAAGAAATATAAAGCCCCAAATGTTATCAAACAGAGTTTTAGCTTTGGAAGAGATATGAGAGATGTAGAAAGTGGCATTGTCATCAAACTAATAAAATTATACCAGGGATTCTTCTATGGGTTGCACTACTCGATTGCCAGGTGAGCTTGGGTAAATCATTCTACCTGTTCATGACCCACTTTCTTCTTTAGAATGAGACAGTTGGGAAAAATAATCATGTAACACCTTGTAGAGATCAGCAGTATCATCATCACGTGGGATATTGTTAGAAATGTAGAAACTCAGGCTTACCCCAGACTTACTGAGTCAGAATTTGCATTTTAACAAGATTCCTAGATAAACTAATACACTGGTTTTGTAACTCCGTTCTTAGTACCTAAGTGAAGTGAAGTGAAATTCTCTCAGTCATGTCTGACTCTTTGCAACCCCATGGACTATACAGTCCATGGAATTCTCCAGGCCAGAATACTGGAGTGAGTAGCCTTTCCCTTCTCCAGAGAATCTTCCCAACCCAGGGCTCGAACCCAGGTCTCCCACATTGTAGGCAGATTCTTTACCAGCTGAACCACAAAGGAAGCCCCTGTTAGTACCCAAGACCATACCAATCCTAACCATCCTCACCCCACCCAACCCCTTCAAGGCAGAATTTGCAATAAGGATTATTTTTGTTTTGTTTTTTTTTATAAGTGCCAGGATTCCAAGCCCTCTCTTTTGACAGGGAAGGAAACTGAGGCCCCAGCAGGTAAAGCAGATTTCCTGAAACCATACAGCGAATTAGCAGCAGAACACAGATTTTGTTATTAGTTTTTCCAGTGCAGTTGATTATATAGTTTCATGAGAATGTTACCAAAATGCTGTGATTAAATTGCCAAGTGTTAATGTTATAACAAACGAACAGCAATGCTTTTCTACTCTTGGAAAAAGCTTTTCTTAGTTTAAAAATGACTTTTTTAGTGAAATTATGTTATTTCTGGAGGTACAGCGAGAAGAATCAAGTTACAGGTGTCTCATTCCTCTTCCAGGTGGTAGGAAGACCTTTAGACTCAGGCCAGATGCTTACTTTCCTGCTTCCTCCCCCTCTCACCACTGAGGCACCCACCTCTCCCCAAGCAAATGTGCAGCATGCACACACACACACACACAGCCAACACCAATAGTGTGTAATTCAATTATGAATAACAGCAGAAACCACAGAAGTCCATGATCCAGGATGCTTGCAAGTCCTATTAATAATCCCTCTTAGCAACCAGCCTTGTGCCTTGTCTGTGTGTCTGTGTTAGTCGCTCAGTTGTGTCTGACTCTTTGCAACCCCACAGGGTGTAGCCTGCCAGACTCGTCCATCCATGGGATTTTCCAGGCAAGAATACTGGAGTGTATTGTCATTTCCTTCTCAGGGGATCTTCCTGACCCAGGAATCAAACTGGGGTCTCCTTCATTGCACGCAGAGTCTACCGTCTGAGCCACCAGGAAAGCCCCGTGCCTTATCTAAAGGCACAGGTCTTTTCAAGCTTTTACAGCTTTGAAATTTGAAATTTTGAATAAATTTGGAAAACCAAATTTATCTAAAGTAACCATAGAGAAATGGGTAGAGAGAATAAATAATATATAGTGGCATTAAACAAATCTCACTGGTTCATTATTGAGTATAGTGGGCATTTGTATGTTCCCCGGCAATCTTTCTTTCCATTTTGTTTCCACTTCTCTTTTCACTAGTCCCACTGAAACAAGAGAGATTAACTGTCCAAAGTCAAGAATAATAGCAAAACCACTTGAAAGAACAATCAAGCATACTATATTTGGCCAAAGTCATATTGTCAAATACTTTCTTCAGTTTGCCTCCAGACTACTCCAGGTTTTACCTGGAATTAAAGTCACAGGCATTATATTTAAAATGGGGGAAATATAACTGCATGGTACCATTTTTATCCTTTGGAAATGATCTTTTCTTTGTCTTCTCCCTCATAGCATTATCATCTGAGAACTGTCAATCCAAAGGCATCAAACCAAAAGTTAATTTCACTATTTCTTTTATGTTTAATAAACCTGCAGTATCTTCCTCACTCTTTAGTTTCCTGTTTCTGTAAATCTTTGTAAATTGTTCTTATTTTATTTTTCTCATATAAAATTGTTTGCTTTTTTTTGTTTTTTTGTTTTTTTTTTTTATAGACCAGCAGCATTGCTACCAGTGTGGTAACATTAGGTAATTTACCAAGTTTAGCCAAATAATACAAATATCTAGCTTGTGGATGGGAAGCAAAATATAGTTCAAAATGCATAATGCCTCTTCTCAAGAAATTTTTGGCTTATGGCAGAAGTAAAAATTGCTGTGGATCCTTATAAAAGACAGATGTTCAGGGATATAATTAAGCACGCCAACAAAATAATTTTTTTTTTTTAAATAATGATTATTAAGGGTACATGTCATGAAGCACAATCTATCCAAAATAATTACAAATTTTCATATCAAGATTCTATTGCAGTCTTTTCAATAGAGAGTCATATAAATAAATATAAATTTTCTTGCAGCCACATTTAAAAAAATAGGTAAAATTAAGTTTAGTACTATATTTTATTTAACCCAATGTGTCCAAAATAGTATCATTTCAACATATAATCAAAATACAAATTTACCAAAAAGCTATTTTACATTATTTGTACTAGTCTCCATGTTAAAAGATTAGGAAGAGAAAATGATTAGAATGGTTAATAAGCAAAACAGTTGAAAACTTATTGGAAAAGTATTCTCAGTAATAAACTAGCATAAGCCCTAAGATAATTGAATTGTAATAGCCTCTTACCTTTTGTATCAATAAATCTCAAAATAAAACTGAAGGTTTCTCTCATCACTACTTATGAGTGATATTTATAGTTAGCAAAAGTGAAGTCGCTCAGTCGTGTCCGACTCCTTGCAACCCCATGGACTGTAGCCTACCAGGCTCCTCCGTCCATGGGATTCTCCAGGCAAGAATACTGGAGTGGGGTGCCATTTCCTTCTCCAGGAGATCTTCCTGACCCAGGGATTGAACCCGGGTCTCCCGCATTGTAGGCAGACGCTTTACTGTCTGAGCCACCAGGGAAGTCAAGGGAATTCACGACCAGGGAAGTTAGCAAACTTTCTCCATAAAAAAATTTTAAAGATAATTTAAAATCATAAGACCAGCTGGCTGTTCCCTCTTTCCCTCCCTTTCCCCCTTGTATTTGCTTCCATCAAAGCACCACAGTTTGTACTCATTTCATTTATGTGTTGCCTTCCTTCCCTTTCACAGAATGTAAGCTCTGTTAGAGCAGGAACCACACATCATGTTATGTTCAGTGTTATTTCCAAGAGTACCTGCCCTCCAGCCTGGCAATGAGAATCACTCAATATTTGTTAAAAGAATTATAAAACAAATTAAGAGACATCAGCTAGGTCAGCATAAAAGTAAGGGTCTTTTGCATTAATAACACACACTAGAATTCTAAATACTAAGTTTATCCTAACACCTGAATTGAACAAAGCCAAGAGAGTAAACATATCAAAAGTTTCAACTTTTGTAGCACAAATTCCTAGGTATTTAAGAATAACTTCTTCCTCCAGATGTCAAGATTCACAAGATTTATGGGACTTCCTGGTGGCACAGTGGTTAAGACTTTGTGCTTCTATTTCAGGGGACATGGGTTCAATCCCTGGCTGGGGAACTAAGATCCTGAATGCTACGTGCTGAGGCCAAAAGATAAAAATTTAAATTTAAAAAATAATAGTTTTCACAAAAAAAAAAAAAAAAGATTAACAAGATTTAAGGCTTGTCTGGGTCCCACCTCAGGGCTAAGAAGGGTCTGTGCTAGGTAGGGGCACCTACCACGAAGCCTAGCCCAAGAAGAGAGATTCTGAGAGTTGGGGTATTTTCCGTCAGAGCAGCCAACCGCAGCTGAGTCAGGAAGGGACCTTTGAGATAGGTTCAAAGAGGGAAACTATAGGTAGAATCCACAGAAAGGCCAAGAGAATACCTGGAAGTCCTTCTGAGGGGGCAAACAAGGGTCACAGCACCCTGAGGGGCCTGTTTGCGTACGGCCAGCGGCTCACAGCCTGGACTGGAGGGCTGTGCTGCACAGACCCTGAGCAGCCTCTGGTCAGGCCCACCCAGGGTCACAGGGTTACCTCACCGTCATAACACAAACGAAAACCAGCCACACTCACGCCCGATGATGATTGCAAGACCTAAAGGTGGTAACCAAGGTAGAAACAGGGGTATTTATTTTGGAATTCATGTGACAGATTTATGTGTAACTCCTTCAGATCTATATGTCATATTTTCACCAAACTCTTCTCAATCTCACATTATTTGAGTGTTTTGGGTTTTTTTTTTTTGAAACAATTACTAAGTAGTAATTTAATCAGTTTGCTATACTCTCTGCCTGAAATAGACAAAAATTTAAAACCACACACAAAAAAACCTGAGTGGCTCTTTGAGGTATGAAATGCTTCTTGTTCACCACAAGTGATGTTAAAGGAGTAGCTACGATGAAGAAATCTTTGGGATGATTAGATCTGCTAATAAACTTTATAGGTTTATGACTCAGAATTAAATTAGTCAGATTAGAAAGTTAAAAGGAAAACAAGCAAATTGTTTTAAATGCTGGCATTCCCTAAAGAGATTGGGGAAGCTGAGATGAAAGGATGTTTTAGGGAGTTAACTGAAAAGGCTTTGGCACGAGAGAGGTGGTTTGAGAATCTTTCAGCACCTAGAGCTTGAAAAATACACAATTCTAACAATGAGGGTTATAAATTCTCACTGACAACAGAGAGTCAAAGGAGATGTGAAGTACTCGAGTCTGCACAGATGCTTACCTCGGGGAGGCCAGTTTCTTTGAGAAGATTTGTGGATACACGTTGATGCCACTTGCCTTTACTTCCCAACACATGACCCTCTTTTTTTTTTTTAATGACCCTCTTTAGACCCAACTGTATGTCTCCCCCATACGGATAGCACTACTGCTACCTGGCCAGCTTGGAATGCAAATACTTGCCTAAGGGAAATACCAGAATTGATGACATAAAAGAGTCTACGCATTCAACAGATTGGGCATCTGGGTATCATCATTTTGTTTACTTGGAAGCCCAATGTCTACAGACATGTTGGTCGTCTTCCACTTAGAAAGTTCTAGTAGCTTCCCATGTATAGGCTTCCCCAACCTTCTCCCCATAACTTCATGGTTTTTGCATCCAGTTCCTAAGTTAAGAAGGAACTCATTTGTAAGAAGAAAGGCAAAACAAGAGGACTATTCAGATAATACTATATGTCTCTTTTCCTCTGTGAGGACCAGTGGATGAGCTCACTGGAGAGCATCTGAAACCCTGGCTGAGGGAACTGGGAAACAGCACTCACTTTTAGTTTAGTCTGTTGAGCAAAATGTTTAATATCAGCCTTGAATTCATTTGGTTTCCATTTACCTTTGACAAGACACATATATAGTGAAAGATTCTGTGCTTGTGTTTTCCTTGCTGCTTGCAAATTTCACCCCATTTAAAACAAAAAAAAAAAGGAGAAAAATAATGGTGCTGACCAGAGCCAAGCATAATATGGGTGGACTCAGTAAACCTTCCCTTAGAAAGTCTCACACATAGACTTCACGGGTGAGATTTCTCCTTAAGAAAAAGAGAAGCATATCTTTGGCAGTATTTTGCTGTCAGTAGGATATAACACATACCCCAAAGGATCTTCATTCTCCTTAACTTTTGGGAATCCCACCTGCTCCAGTACATAAAAGGAAATTGGACACACTGAGGAAGCAGAAGTGACACGAATTATCTTCTCAATTTTATCCTCTTTAAATAGACGTTCAGTGATTATTCTTGAATTGCCAGCTCCTTTTCCAGTCTATGTCTGAATCCCGTGCGCCATTAACCAATAATATCTACAAAAACTTATGCCCACCCTCTGTCCCTCCCTTTAAAAAAAAATCTCAACTATGGACTTCCAGTTAATTATGGAGCTTTAGAAATTATTAATTTCAGATCTGAAAAACTTGAGCAGTCATATCGCATGCATGTGTGACTGAGGTCTTTTGCAGTGAAGTTCTAACATTTCTTAATTAGAGACAGGGCTAACACTCAATCCCATGCTCTTCTCACTACACCAGTTTTACATGAAAGAATGAAAGCATTAATTGGAAAGTACTTTGGTATTACTGGGTTCCATTATTTCCTTCTGTCCACTCATGAGGGGATCTAAGCCACTAACTATGCATGGAAGTCCCCCACAATGTCATTTCAAGGGTGATGGAGAGACCTTCTCTGTCTGCTTCCCCAGTCCTACACACACCAACAGTCTCCACTATGAGGTATTCTGAGTGTTAGCTGAGGCACCACTCTATCCACAGTGTCCTAGCTTAAAATTCAAGCATCCTGAGAGGCATAATACTTTTTTCTTGGTGAGTCTAGCTAAGGTTTGTCAACCTTGTTTATCTTTTCAAAGAACCAGCTCTTAGTTTCATTGATCTTTTCTATTGTGTTTTTAGTCTCTATTTATTTCTGCTCTAATGGGAATTCCCTGGAAGCTCAGTTGGTAAAGAATCTGCCTGCAGTGCAGGAGATCCAGGTTTGACCCCTGGGTTGAGAAGATCCCCTGAAGAAGCAAATAGCAACACACTCCATATTCTTGCCTGAAAAATCCCATGGACAGAGGAGCCTTGCATGCTACAGTCCATGAGGTCACAAGAGTCAGACACGACTTAGTTACTAAACCACAATTTCTCTGAACTCCTTCCTCATACTAAGTTTGAGCCTTATTTGTTTTTCTTTTTCTAGTTCCTTGAAGTATAGCATTAGGTCATCTATTTAATATTATTTTTGTTTCTTGAAACAGGCATTTATTGCTATGAACTTTCCTTTTAGAACTACTTTTCTGCATCCTATAACTTTTGTATGTTACATTTCCACTTTTGTCTCAAGGTATTTTTTTATTTCCCATTTGAATTCTTCTTTGACCCATTGGTTGTTCAGTAGCATGTTGGTTAATCTCCATATACTCACAAATTTTCCAATTTCTGTCATGTAATTAATTTATACTTTCAATGTAGCCAATATTTTATAATAACTATACATGGAATATAACCTTTAAAAATTGTGTAACAAAAATGAATCAATTAAAGGATACATTTTTAATAAATAAATTTTTCTGGTTTCATAGCATTGTTATTGGGAAAGTTGCTTGACATGATTTTAATCCTCTTAAATTTATTTAGACTTGTTTTGTGGCCTAACATATGATGTATCTTGGAAAATGTTCACATGCCTTTAAATATATGTATTCTGATGCTTTTGGATATAGTGTTTTATAAATATCTGTTAAGCCTATCTTTTTTAACATGTTGTTTAAAGTCAATATTTCCTGATTGATTTTCTGTCTGCATGATCTATCCATTGATATAAGTGGGGTATTAATGACTACAATTATTATATTGATAGCTATTTCTCCAGTTAAGTCCATTAATATTAGCTTTATATATTTAGGTGTTCCTTGTTAGGTATGTAAATTTTTACAAGTGTTTTCTCTTCTTGTTGGATTGACCCCTTTATCATTATGTAACTTTGTTTTTGTCTCTTATTACTATCTTTGTTTGAAAGTGTTTTTGTCTGATATAAGTATAGCTACTCCAGCCTTTTGGTCTCCATTTGCATATAATATCTTTTTCTATCCCTTAACTTTCAGTCTGTATGTGTCTTTACACCTAAAGTGAGTCTCTTGTAGGAGCATATAGATGAGTAATTTTTTTATCCATTCAGCTGCTCTATGTCTTTTGATTAGAAAATTTAGTTCATTTACATGTAAAATAACTTTTCATCAGTACATGCTTATTGCCATTTTACATTGTTCCCTAGCTGTTTTTGTGGTTATTCTGTTTCTTTCTTCTTTTCTTGCTCTCTTCATTTGTGGTTTGATGACTTTCTCTTTAGTTGTATGGTTATAATTCTTTCTCTTTATTCTTTGTGTATTTACTATAGGTTTTTGCTTTGTGGTTACCATGAATCTTACATATAACAAGTTATATTCTGTAACATATTATATTTCATATAATTGTATAGCAACATATTTTAAGTTAGTAATAACTTAAGTTTCTTGCCATTCTAAAGCTCAACATTTTTAATCTTCCCCATGTTTCATGTTTTTGATGTCACATTTTACTATTTTTTTTTATCTTGTATATTTTTTAACTAATTTCAGACATACTTCAAAGATATTATGGTCAGTTCCAGACAACCACAATAAAGCAAATACTGCAATAAAGTGAGTCATATGAATTTTCTGGTTTCCCAGGGCATATGTTATATTTACACTATACTGTAGTCTATAAAGTGTGTAATAGCATTATGTCTTTTAAATGTATATACCTTACTTTTAAAATGTCTTATTGCTTAAAATCCTAGCCATCATCTAAGACTTTAGCTCGTTGTAATCTTTTTGCAATAGTAACATCAAAGAACACCATAACAAATATTATTTTTAAAATAAGTTTGAAATACTACAAGAATCACCAAGATAAAACAAAGAGACATTAAGTGAGCAAATGCTGTTGGAAAACTAGTGCCAAGAGATTTGTTCAGTGCAAGGCCATAAACTTTTAACTTGTTTAAAAAAGAAATGCAGTATCTGAGAAGCACAATAAAACAAGTATGCCTGTATTACAATCATAGACATTTTTATTATGATTATATTAGCTTTTATAAGTAACTAATCCAGCACCTTTACTATTTATTTTTCCAAATAGGTTTATTCTTTCATATATGTTCTCATTACTAATTGTCATCATTTATTTTCAGATTGAAAAAGTCCCTTTAATAGGTTTTGTAAGGCCAGTTTAGTGGTGGTAAACTCCTTTATCTTTTGCTTATCTGTAAAACTCCATCTCTTTTTCAATTCTGAAGGATGACTTTTCTGGGTAGAGTATTCTTGATTTTAAGGGTTTTTTTTTTTAAAGCAGTTTAAAGCAGAAGCATGCCATTACCTGCTTGCCTGCAAATTTTGTGCTGATAAATCTGTTGATAACCTTATGGGGCCTCCCTTGTACATAAAGAGTTTTCCTCTTGCTGCTGTTAATATTCTTTCCTTGTCTCTAACTTTTGACATTATAATTACAATGTGTCTTATTGTAAGCCTCTTTATTCAGAACTTTCTTGGCATCCTGGATCCAGATGTCTATTTCCCTCTCCAAATTAAGGAAGAAAATTATTCAGGGAAGGAAAAAATTCAGCCATTAATTTTTCAAGTAAGATTTCTGCTCCCTTCTGTTTGATGTTGTCTCATAAGCCACTTAAACTATCTTCATCTTTTTTCATTCTTTTATCTTTCTGCTCTTCTGGGTGAACTTCACTACCTTGTGTTCAAGTCAACTGATCCTTTCTTCTGTTTCATCTGTTGAACCTCTGTAGTGTATTTTTTAAATTCAATTATCATGTTCTTCAATTCTGTGACTTCTATTTGGTACTTTTTTATATTTTCCATTTCTCTCTTGAAATTCTCACTGTGTTCATCCATTCTTTTCCCCAGTTTGGTAAGAATTTTTATAACCATTACTTTTAACTCTTTATCAGGTCAAGTACTTATCTCTGCTTCATTAAGATTTTTTATGAGGGTTTATCTTGTTCTTTCATTTGGAACATATTCCTCTGTTTGACTCTCTGTGTTGGTTTCTATATAGTAAATAAAACAACCACCTTTCCCAGTCTTGAAAGAGTAGCCTTGTGTTGAAGATGAGTTTTTTTTAATTCAGCTCTGTCCCAGCTCCTGGTCATCTCTCAAACATCTGTGCTTGTTAAGCAGCCTAATATATTTTTAATACCTCCCACTGGTTGAAGACATGCCAAGACCTTTCAGAGTCTCAAAGGGAAAGATCTCAACATCTAGATCAGGCTGACAGGAAGTCAGACCCTCAGGCGGCTGCTTTTAAAAATATGCAAATATATGTAGTTCTGAGGGGAAACAAGCATAAGCCCTACTGGCCACCAGAGTCAGGTGATCTGTCAGTGTCCCCTGAGCTACAATCACAAAAATCACACTCCAGATGAGTGTGTAAGCTCCTTTCCTGAGATACTGGTGAGCTGGAGCAAGGTAGAAGGAGAAGGCCAAGATGGCATTCACAGCCTACCTTCCTTGAGAGCAGCTCTGTAGGTCACTAAATATGTGCCAGACCTAAAACCTGTCCCTCAGGCTGAAGCTCCAGGACAGGAAAAGTGGCATCATTCACAGAAAGACTGAAAAATATGCCTCAGTCTGCTATCTGTGCCCTAGGGGATTGTAAGCTGCCAAGAACCATCCCTCTGATCACCATAGTCCCATGGAACCCCAGAATACAAGCTTCTTCATCCACCAGAACCAGGCAATCAAAGGCTGTCCCTTGGGTGTCAGCTGCAAAAACCAGGCACCAGACACATGCAAATCTCCCCTCCAAGAGACACTGGCACTCTGGAGTGCAATGGAGAGTGAGAGTGAATATAGCACCCACCCTCCAAGATCTCTGGAAAGAATTACAGTCAGCCCCTAGGTACATGTTTTATTAGAAGGCTGCCCCTCTGGACACAGTCATGATTAGCTAACATACCTTATTCATAGAAACACCAAACTCTTAGGTCTATTATCTCTTGGTAACCCAGTGTGTGGTAGCTATTTAAGAACTCTTTCTACATTGGTTACAGTCCTGTGGGATGCACTGGCCACCAGAGCCAGGTGATGTAAAGGTGCTCCCTGGCAGCATAAAACTCAGGGTGCCAGACAGGGGTAGGAGCTCCTTGCGGGGTGACACTGATTATATGAGTCCCAGGTGACCAGGAACACAAGTTCCCCTGGCCTCCAGGGCCAAGCAACCCAGAGATATCCCCTGAGCAGCAATCACAAAATTTGAGGCACCAGACATATGTTAAGACTCTCTCCTGGGAGATTCTGGTGCCCCAAGCATGGCAAAAGGAGAATCCCCCAGGCTCTGTCCACAGAAAGCGTTGCAGCAGGCTCATAGAAATGTGAAGTGTAAATGCAGTAGATGAGACTCCTTCATTTTAAGTCTGGGCATGACCAGCTACTTCTGAGCTGGGTCTAAGGCGGGTGATTCTGAGTGCACTGGCCCTTTAAGAGCTGTCATCCATTTCACTGCCATCCTGTGAGTTTTGGGATGCAAGCCCTATTGGCTTTTAAAATTAGATATTTGGCGTGATCCTTTCTTAAGTGGGTGTCTTAAAAGTTGGGGTGCCTGATGACAGGTCTGAACCCTTTGCTCCTCAAGGAGAAGCTCCAGGTTTTGAATTTCCTCCCAGTTATGGTCACTGTATCAGGGGTAGGGTTTATGGAAAGATATATCTCAACCTCTCCTACCTGCCATTTTAAAATATTTATTTTTATTTGACTGTACCAGGTCTTATTTGTGGCATGTTGGATCTTCAATCTTTGTTGCAGTGTGTGGGATCGTTAGTTGTGGCATGTGAACTCTTAGTTGCAGAATGTGTGACCTAGTTCCCCAGCCAGGGATCAAACCTGGGCCCCCTGCATCGGGAGTGTGGTGTCTTAGCCACAGTACCACCAGGAAGGTCCCCTCTCCTGCCTTGATGTGGTTTTCTTCTCACTTGCCCAGTGTGCGATTGTCACTCGGGCAGTCTTTAGATTTTCAAGAGGAAATTGGCCCTTTTGTAACTGTAGACTCAGTGTGTCTGTGGGAGGAGGTGAGTTCAGGATTTTCCTATATCTTCATGTTGAACCAGAACATGGAGTTGCTTTTTTATAGACATGGTCAAGGAAGGTCTGAGTGTAAAAGCCACATTCAAGCAGAGACCTAAAGTAAACAAGGCAGTGAGCTGTGAATATTTCTAGGGAAGAGTGTTCCAAGCAGAAGGAACAGTGGGAACAAATGCCCTATATAGGAAGTATGATTGATGTGTTTGAAGAATAGCAAGAAAGCCAGTGGGACTGGAGTTTAGTAAGCAAGAGAAAGAATGGTAGAAGCGGAAGCCAAAGCGTTCCATGTAGATCCTTGTAAGCCATCATCAGGACCTTGGCTATCACACCAATGGAGGTGGAGATTCTATGGAAGTGTTGAGTAGAAGAGTAATAGGATCTGACTCATGTTTTTAAAAAAAAAACATTCTGGCTGCTCTGTTTAGATTAGACTTTAGAGGCAAAAGCAGATGCTTGTATTAATTCGGTAATGCATCATGAGTTATGAGATTTTTATAGTTTTCCATTTTGCACGTGACAAAGCTGGGAGAAGTCACACAGATGGCAAATAACAGAATCAGGATAAGAACCCAGGCAAGCTGGCTCCAGAGGTCATGCTTTTAACCTCTACACTCTCACTTCTCAAGAAAGATGTCAAAGGCTAAGGCAAGAAAAACTGATGCAAATATCATTGGCTGGGGAACACTAGGCCCAGTTCTAATTGGGGAAGGAAACATCATTTTGCTTCATTCTATTTCCATTATTTCATGGACTGAATTGCACTTTGTGGACAAATGAGTCAGAAATATCTGGCTATGTCAGTTGTTAAAAAAACAGTATATTACAAGTCAGAAATACAAGAGTTATAGCAGAACCTATTAATCACTTTGCAGCAGGTGCCTGAACTGTCAATTGCAGTACTGGAAAGGGGCTTTGCACATTTATTTTCCCACCTAATGTGAAGTCAAGAATATGAAAAGGACTAAGATTCCCTTTTGTGATTACTGTATTGATATTACTTATCAGTGATTCTCAACCTTCATTCCCATATGACGGGTTTCTCTAATTATTTAAAACTTGTAAAGAAATCCTTCACAAAATTTTTATTATAATCATGTCAACTCACCTCTACAAATTCTTTAAAAAATTAAATACCTGATTACCAAACCTTCAAAGAGAAAGTTATCGCCATGATATCTCTTCAACACTATTTTTGAACACAAAGAAACATAACTAGAAACATAACATCTTCTATAATGTGCCAGAATTTTAGAACTTTCACAATTAGAATGTGTAATATTAGTAAAAATCCATCTTTTCACAAAATTATGTAAAATGTTTACAAATAATTATGGGAGAATATAGTGACATATATACAAGTAATTATGCAATAAAAATTATACTTCAAGCATGGTGTTATTCTCTCATTCATTTTTTAAAGAGATTTTCAAGTAAACTAAATGAATCCCACCAAAAAGCCAAAACCCACTGAACCCACTCTTTAGCTCAAAGAGAATCTGTTCAGTGCCTTAACATTTTGAAAGAAAGTGTGAAAGTGAAAGTCACTCAGTCATGCCCAACTCTTTGCAACCCCATGGACTATACAGTCCATGGAATTCTCCAGGCCAGAATACTGGAGTGGGTAGCCTTTCCCTTCTCCAGGGGATCTTCCCAACCCTGGGATTGAACCCAGGTCTCCCACATTGTGAGTGGATTCTTTACCAGCTGAGCCACAAGGGAAGCTCAAGAATACTGAAGTGGGTAGCCTATCCCTTCTCCAGCAGATCTTCCTGACCCAGGGCCTCCAAACCAGGGCCTCCTGCATTGCAGGTAGATTCTTTACCAACTGAGCTATCAGGAAGCCCTAACTTTGAAGGGAAAGGTAAAGAAGTAACTAGATACAGGGTATTTCTACACTCAAAGAATTTACAACCTTGTCAGAGGACAAGGCTTATATATCTCAAAGGCTTATATGCGTGCATGCTAAGTCACTTTAATCATGTCCAACTCTTTGCAACCCTGTGGACTAGGGCCTACCAGGCTCCTTTATCCACGGGATTCTTCAGGCAAGAATACTGGAGTGGGTTGCCATGCCGTGCTCCAGGGGCTCTTCCCAACCCAGGGATCGAACCTGCATCTCTTACATCTCCTGCATTGGCAGGCAGGTTCTTTACCACTAGCGCTGCCTGGGAAACCCAAATCTTATACCAAAAAGGAGAAAAAAACGCACATAATAGTTAATGACAGTGCTGAACACACAGGGCACTGACGGCAGTCTTGGGCTCAGCCCCCAGGCAGCCCTGGCCTGCCTCAACCCTCACTCCTCCTGCCAGGCCGCTTTCTTCTGTTCTCCCTCTGAGCCCTCCAGACTGTGAACAACCTGGGTCATTTTACCGTATATTACTACACTTCTGCACTCCCCATGTGAATCTTGTAAAGTCCATACACACACTTTTAGCAGTGTGAAGGGGCTTTCTCTTCTCACCCAGTTAGAAGGCCCCTTACACCCACAGAGCAGAAGTTTCGATTGATCAGAGAGAAGAAAGTTCTGAACTTTCTGATGCAGGCAGTTCTGAACATGGATCCCATTAATAGGGTGAATGGTCCAAGGCAAGGTACCCAAGAGGCAGCTTTGGACAGGAACAAGGTACTAGAGGTCTGCGAGTTTGGGAAAGAGGATTTCAAACGTGGAAGAGTTGCCCGGCAAGGCACATAGGAGGGGAACTATCTTTCAGACTTGACAGGCAGGACTCAATAGAGGACAACTTTATCTACATGCTATTCTGCTTCTCCCACACAAGACAAGTTAATGGTAGTGTTATTTGATTCCAAAACCAGGTTTCCCATTAGAATCCCGAGGTAGTTCTGATGTACTGACTCACTGCAAGAGCTTATTTATTCATTTAACAAATTTATGGAGCCTCTGTTATGAATTAAGTAGGCCTCTGAGGACCAACCTGGAGCCCAGCCTCCATCGTTTCCATAGGCATTCTGTGTTTGGAGTTCCCGACTACTGATTTACGCCTTTGGGAACTCTTCCCAGTAGTAAATAGAAGGTTTCTTGTATCCTTTCTGTATTCCAATTTGCATGCTGCCTTTTCCTTAATTTAAGAACAGTATGAAGGTTCAGAAGAAAGGGCTGCACACCGCTTGATTTTATTTATTTCTCTCCCTTTCTTTGTACTTGAATTATTTGCATTCTGGGAAAAGCTCAAGGGATGGCATTTTTATAAAAGTCCTGAGAGAGATATCCATCACAGCAGTGGTTAAGAAAACTGTAATACAAGGCAGGTCACTTGATTTACATAACAGTCTGCAAATAAAGAACATGGTTTATGTTTCAAAAATTGGAAGAGGTAAAAAACTCACTTTTTTTTTTTCAAGAAGCAGGGAAACTTTGTTTGGATTCGGGGGATGAATAAACTCCTACCCACAGATATGACCCTTTCAGGGGCATAATAAACAAAAGGTGAATAAGATGACCATTTGTTTATTCAATTCACCCAAATTTAACATCTTCCCAGCACAGAATGTGGTGATAAATAAGAATACTTGTTTTAAAATGTCAATATATTTTTGTCAGCACACATTATATTTTTCATCTCTTTCTATACTATGTCTCCATAAATGCCTTAGGCATGTTAGGAGAAAGTCCAAATTGTATGGGGCTTAATCATAACTTCAGTGAACTGAGTGACAGGTACGTAAATTAGTGTCAGGTCAGGAAAAATATGCACACAACTTCAGAAAAGCAAAGGACAATGTAGTCTTATCTTTTCAACAACCCCATGCCACCCATCTCAAACACCACACAGGTTTGTGTTTGCACTTGCCCTCCTCACTGGAAAATAGCCACAGTGTGAACTCTTGACAGTCAGAAAGGATCTTAATCTCCAGTTCAGGGCTTCCATTTTCCTAACATGATCTTATAACATTTGAAAGAACAGAGGAAATTTTCCCAATGAAAAAGTTTTGTTTCCAGAATAGGTTTTTTTGGTTCTTTCCTTTTTCCTTTACCTGGAACCCAGTTAAGCAGTTGGAAGTTAAGAGTCATTTTCTAAAACACAAGGTGCTCAACCATATCTGATATGGTCATTTTCCCAAGAAAAAGTGAAGGAAAACTGCTGGACTCCTGGATGAAATTCCTCGTTAGAATTCCAGAGTTAGAACTCCAAAACTCTAAACACATTTTCAGACTGGTGGTTTTGTGTTCTTACCAAATGACCATTATATTTGTCCATGATAAACAGTTGTAACTCCTTGACTGGTTGGGACTGCTAAATCTGGAATTTGTCAGCTGCCTTTTCATTAGAACACAGATTCTCTCTCACCTTAATGTGCATATTTTCGTGTCACTTCTAATTAATTCAGATCCAACTTTCATATATCTGCAATGGTAGATTTGGTAGCTCCTTAAGAAAGGAATATAGATTTTGCTGTCCATGAGTAATATTGGGTTCTCTTGGGATCACTGCAAAAAGGATATTCTTATATAAAGTATCAAAAAAGAGAGCTAAATTTAAGTAAGAGAGCTGTCCAGATCTGTACAAGTCTTGCTGAATGACCAAGGCCTTGGATTGATTTATATAATATGTGCTTTTTAAATGTTTAGCATTTCTTTTTCCAGAAGGAGTCAGGTCAGCTTATAGTGACACAGATGATGCAAGATGAATCAAAGAGAAACTAAGGATGAAAACATGATATGGAATATGGAGAAAGGCTGTACCAGACATGCATGATGACACTCTGTATAGTTGCTACAGGCAGGCCACAGATAGGGCCCAGATCATTCTATCAGACCTCGGGAAAAAGAAACAGGATCAGTCACAAACACACACACACACACACACATACAATTAACCTGCTGCTCACACCATTGCTGACACTGCCAGGTAGAGCTGTGCAGACCTTGGGAGAAGGGTTACAATTCAGCAATCCAGGGGGAATAACCAGGCTCTCAAGCTCCAAGATGACACGAGGAGTTAGTTCAATTTTACATCTAACTGGAGAGCACCTTTCACTTTATATTAGTGGTGACACCAAAAAGCTTCAAAACTTCAGCAACGAGACATTATCCTCCTTTCTTCTGCCTATAACAACCCATCATTCTTCTGGGAAGGCAAGCGCATAGCTACCTCCCTGAAGAGCCTAGTAAGTGTGTTCAGGAAGAAGTCACTGGGCTGTCCCTTGCTTCTGCATCATTTTGGTCTTGATGCCTTAGGCAGAGGCATAGGAAAGTCAACAGAGACCATGTGATTCTGCCCAGGCCCTGCCTAACTTGAGGCATTATTCCTAGAGAGAAAACTGGGGGGAAATGCCATCGAATAAGAAAAATATAAAATAAATTAAACATACAAATCATTAAATAAAAAGCCTGTAAACATGTTAACATGTTTAATAAAGTGTGTGCTCAGTTGCTCAGTCATGTCCAACTCTTTGCAACTCCATGAACAAGATCCCTCTGTCCACAGGACTTTCCAGGCAAGAATACTGCCATTTCCTATTCCAGGGGCTCTTCCTGACCCAGGGATGATGGAACCGGGTCTCCTACATTGCAGGTAGATGCTCTACTATCTGAGCTACCAGGGAAGCCCTTAATAAAATAATAGTTAACATTTATCAAGCTTCCTATGTGTTGATACTGCACCAAGAGCTTCACATTTCATTCATTTAATCTGCTCACCCACCCTATGAGGTAAATACTCTTGCATGTTTTGCAGACCTAGAAACTGAGGCACAGAGAGGCTAGGTGATTTCCCCAAACCACACAGTTAATAAGCGGTGCCCTCAGGATTTGAACCCTAAAGGTGTCACTTCAGAGCTAACTTCCCATCTATGAACTCCAACATCCACCTCACCTCATCCTTCACCACTTGGAACTTCTCTTCTCCTTGGGTTATCCTGATGCCCTTTCCATTAAAAAAAAAAAAAAAGTTAAAGGAAAACCCCAGAGTGTTACTTATGCTTCTGGTTCATCATCCCCAACCTCTTTCTCAAAGACAAGGCTGCTGGCTTTGTGTGGTGAGCAGGCATCTGAGGAAGCGCTGAGCAAGTTCCCTCCCAGAACTGGAAACTACACAAGATGCCAGAGGCCTTCAGACAGACAGTCTGTGGTCAGGGACTTAAATCCGGGGGAGTGGCTGTCCCTAATTCCTCATTTCTCCTTCACCGCTGCGTCTCCATTCCTCCGTCTCGCATCCAAAGCTCAGACGTTCACTCCTCTCACTTGGCCCATTGACTCGCCTTGCCAGAAAATCACCAGCTTGAATTATTCTGATGATAAAACCTTCCGCCTGAAGCTAGAGCCTACTTCCTCCGCCCATCTTTGATCTCTGCAGAATTTTTCTTTTTTGGAAAAACCATACTGGCAAGCACACCAAACTCCTTCCACATACTTGAGATTTTACAGTGGCTTTTTTGGAACGCCGCTGTATTTTACATGTCAGTCGATCTCTACTGGAGAGAACGCCACAAAGACCTGTTGACACCTCACGGCAGAATTTCACAAAATGTTCTAGGAAGAGATAATTTTCTAATTATACCACCAAATTCTGCTTAGGAAGGCATTTTCCAACCACTCGTTTGCAGTGGTGAGAATAGCCTGAGGCTGAAATTGGACCTGGGATGCATACTTTACTTTCTTTTCTCTCTCTCTTTTTATTCCTTTTTGGTATTAGGAAGTATTGCCTAGAAAACTGGGTCTTGCCTTCTACATGCTTACCTGAGAAAGCAACGCTAAAGAAATGCTATCCCCCACCCCCAGCCTCTACCCCTCCACCCCGCCATTAACACCCGGAAATGACGGAATGAGGGCTCTTTTCCTGCCCCCACGAGGTTTAGGGCACCCGGAGGAACGTGCCCGCCATTCTGTGTCCCTTTTGTCCCATCTCTAACACGTCTTCCTGCTCCTGTCTGCCTGGACAGCTCTTTCTCCAACTACCAACTACAAAGGTCATTCCCTTTTCATCCTTTAGACCGTGTTTGAGTTTCAGTCCTCAAGCCAGTTTTTCCTGACTCACTAGACAAGGGTTCTCTCTCAAAGGCTGACCACTTGCATCAGAATGATCAGAGCCCAGAAAACTGTGCTGTTAACAAAGTCCCAGGGGATTCTTATGCACCTGAAAGTTGGAGAACCTCTGTTCTATACTGAGTTAATTCTGTGCTCTATCTTCTCATGACCCCTGTCTACTCCCTCTTCCTAGTGCTAATTGACTTAACGTTTATCCTCCATATCCCATTATCAGCTCCATCAGGGCAGAGACATAATTGAGTTTTAAGGCCTTGGCACCTTCTGGCTTCTGGTAGGCATTCATTAAATATTTATTGACTTGAAGCAAATCAGAACTTTTTTTAAAGAAATATTGAATAGGAAATACTCAATTTCTCAAATTATCCATTTCCACTTTTAGCAGAAAGTGATTAAAACACTTTCTGCTAAAAGATTAAACAGAAAGCAATTAAAACAAGTTTATAAGAAGAATCTAGTCAAAAACCAGAACCCACATAACGTTCACCTGCCTTTCCATATTGAATCTGACCTCACATTTATTTATTTGACCTGTGTACTTTCCATGAATGTACTGAATAGAACAGAGGCATTGTCAGTGATTAACACTTAATTATTGGCCAGAAGGGGCTTCCCCCGATGACTCAGTGGTAAAGAATCCACCTGTTAAGCAGGAGAGGCAGGTTTGATCCCTGAGCTGGGAAGATCCCCTGGAGAAGGAAATGGCAACCCACTCCAGTATTCTTGTCTGGGAAATCCCATGGACAGAGGAGCCTGGTGGGCTATAGTACATGGGGCCACTAAGAGTCAGACACAACTGAGCAACTGAACAGCAGAACAATGGCCCAGAAGATGAGTGTTTTGTTGCAATTTTTTGAAAGATTTTCAAAAACAAAGCTCAAAGCACGAAGAGTTTTTATATCAAAGATCAATTCAGAGAGATGGTGATACATAGGAAAATCCCTTTTAATAATACACCCAATTCCCTTCTCATGTGTGAGGAGAGCCTGGCTATTTAACTCACTTATAAGGTTGTCTAAAAAGAAAATTCTGGGTTAAATGTTAAACTAAAAAAAAAAAAGATGACTTCGGAATCCCAGAGCAAAGCACTGTTATCTATGAACCTGGGATATTTCCCAGGCCTCAACTGGGCTACTGCCCAAATATTCTCTCTCCTTACCCCGCCCAAATAAAAGTGGCCTCCATGAGAGAGGAACAGGTTACGACAGAGGGAAAGCCACAGGACATTAAAATAAAACAGCTCTGTGATCTCTATGTGTTCTCCAAGCACCAAGAGCAGAATCTAATACAGAAAAGTTACAACATGATAACTCTTTTAAGGAATTCAGTTATGATCAAATAAAAGGGACATTGTTAAACTAAGTTTTCAGTACCCCATAAACAAAATTCCAAAGAGCAATGAATAAACTAAAGCTGAGGAAATGCAAGCATAAAAGAAGAGGTTTTCACCAACCTTTCAGGAGTTTAATCTACTTAGTCAGCTCTCTCAAGAGGAATGGTCAGTCTGTTGACTTTCAAGAACAGGGCTTCCACCAGGCAGAGATATGAAAACATCTGTACCAGACTCAGATGTTACTACTATTATTATTATTTCTATTTTATAGGTGAGATGATAGAGATGTTAAGTAACTAGTTCACAGTCACACAAATGGCAAATGATCAAATTAATGTCAGGGCTGTGCATTCAGGGCCTGTGCCTCCTGCACTGTTAAAAATCTGGAAGCTTCTGCTAATGTTATAAATTTTTTAATGAACTGGATGAATGTGAGGTAGAAAAACATACTATATTTCCTTATGTAGTTTCTGGCCCCACTCCAGGGCCTTACCTATAGGAGATAAAATTCACCATTTTGGAACTCTACCTGGGTACCAAAAGGCAAATCTGTCCTCAAACCAGAAATGATGAAGGGGAGGGTCCCGAGAAAGTTTGGCTGCCCTGGGCAATTGATTATGAAAATTACAATACTCTTTTCTGGACTTATTTTTTTCCAATTGCAAATCTTTACAGTGATCAGGCATTGCTTTTTCACTTCATTATCTCCTGTATGAAATCACTTCCTTTTCTGGTTTAGGAGCAAGGAGGCAATTTGAAAGCCTTTTGACTTTGGGAAACAGCAACAATAACAACACAAAGAGAAAGCAAAGAAAAAAATGTGACAGTTATTCAGTAGTTACATAAAAATGGAATTGAGTTATGGTCTGAAAAGGCAGAGAAAGTGAGTCACTTTAATAGAAACAAGTGTAATAGTCATCATATGATTAATTGTTTTGTTTTCTGCCCTCTAAAAACCTTCTCTCTTCTCTTCTCAAAACCCTTTCTCCCTTTTCTTTCTTTTTTCAAAACTCCTGGGACTTTTTTGCACATCTGCAAAACCAATATCAGTTCCAGGTTCCTATTCTGGTGTTGAACCAATCTGGCGTCCAGTCTCAGAAAAGGAAGCCAGTTCTCACCAGACAAACAAATGGAGGTGACCTAATACCTGGGGGAGGTGGGGGTGGTACCCCTGACTTATAAATGACAAAGAATGCCAAGCCTGTCTGGTCCTAGACCACTGACAAACTGAACCACATCAGAACTTACAGGCAATTGATGAGGTCATGGGAAAACAGGTGAATTTTACTTTTGATCAGAGGGAAAGAACGTGGGATAGAATTTAATAATAAGCTAAGTAGTATGGTTCCTTTCTAACAATGTTTTTTAGAAAAAAAAATCAGCAAAGCAGGGATAATATTTTCTAGCCATCTACCTTCTTAATGATGGTTTATTTCTCCAAACTGAGGATGGTTTAAAACACACACACACATTTTGATGCTATCAATAAATAGAAGGAACTTTTCTTTCCACTAATAAAATATACTTGAGGCTGTCAGGCTTTTGTCAACCTCTATTAAATTCAGGTAAACATGGAAGTGAACAAAACAGAAAATCTATACTCTTTGGAAAAAGACAAAGTTATACTTTGGAATGAGAAATTTTGAAAGGTTACGAGAAAATTTGCTAAGCCAAAGTCAGATCTTATTATCCCCACCTTGAACAGTGAAGAAAAACAGTTATTTGTGATTATGCAAGTGGTACTTTCTTGGAGGAAAAAGATCCCAAACAATTCCTGGAAACTCTACTTCTCTGAGAAGATGGCATTTTTGTGAATTGAGGGCAAAGGCGTGGGTAACATATGGAGTACATTTCCCCTTATAACACTGATCTGTTTAAAGCTGAGGAGAAAACCACTTGGCAAGGTGTACTGGCCAAGCCAATGGCAAAAGTCATTTCAGTTTATCCTGAATCTACTCCATGGTCCACCTCCCAGCCTGCCGGACATTGGGCCCATGATTTCTAAGCCCTGAATTGAAAAGCAGCTGAAGATGCGTGAAGAACCCCGCTCTCCTTGGCACTCTTTTTTTGCCCCATGTCTGCAGAGATGATGTAAGGGAAAAGATCTAAAGATTTTCCAGAAACAAGGTGGATTTCAAAGAGCATCAGAGTGAGTGTTTTTTGAAGGCTTGCCTAGCCTAAGGAAGACCTCACAGAACTAGGAACCAGACACGGGATCTTTCCAAAGGTGGAGTGATTCTCCAGCCTGATTGGCCCAGGTCCTTCCTGATTTGGGCCCTGAAGGTCTAGCATCTCTGGAAACCCCTCTTTCCATGCAAACTGGGACAGTAGGAGACTGGTCACCCCAGTAGGAGACTCTGGATGCCTTTGTGGCTCAAATTTTGAGAAAGAAAAATCCTAGTGATACTGAGAACAATTTGTTCAATGTGAGAAACGGAGAAAATAGAAATAAAAACTCTTGATAATAGCAGCTGACATTCACAGAGCCCTTGTTTTGTGCCATGCCTCTGCTGTGTGCTTTTGCACACCTGATTTAAGTTAATCCCAATTACAGCTTTGAAAGTTGTTTCTTCTTGTCCCCATCTTACATAAACTAAGAAACAGAGACATTCAAGTAACTTGCCCAAGTTTACACACACACAGCAAGGAAAGAGCCTGAATGAATAGCACAAAGTACATTGAGCTTAACCAAGAGTTATCCCTTCCACTTTCCACCATTCAGAATCTTCTCATGCCCCATAAGCAGCCTCTTTAAGCTTTAAGATGGAATTAGGCTTCCCAGGTGGTGCTAATGGTAAAGAACCCGCCTGCTCAGGCAGGAGACATGAGACACATGGGTTCAATCCCTGGGTTGGGAAGATCCCTGAAGAAGGACATGGCCACCCACTCCAGTATTCTTGTCTGGAGAATCCCACTGGACAGAGGAGCCTTGGCAGGCTACAGTCCATAGAGTTGCAAAGAGTCGGACACGAATAAAGTGACTTAACCTGCACGCACACAGAACAGGACATATCACTTCTTTGTTTGCTATCCTAAGAACTTGCTAGATACCAGATGCTCCTTCAAGAAAGGGACTAAGGAGGAGAGAAAACGGTACAGCTAACGCTTGTTAAATGGCAACTGGTTTAGCACCTCCTAAAACAGAATCCACGGGCTTCTATGGAATAAAGCTATAAACTCTACAGCAAAGTTACTTGCATCCTGCATGAGTTAAGACTTTCAATGCCTTCTCTCTAAAGCATTCTTTCAGTCATTGATCCTAGGCACTGGGCAACTTCTTTGGAGTTAAGCACCTTGCCAGACAGCTGCCCAGGAGCCCTGTTTAATCCCTCTCTCAAAGAGCAGGGGTGTTGTTTGAATAAAGTTGCCACTGTAATTGCTTGGCTTACCACTTAAGAGTATTATAGGCTCTGGGAATGGATTTCTGGGTGGGGGGAATACAATTAGAAGAAATGTTAACAGTATTCTGTTGAAATATGGAGTGTATAGTTGCACAGGAGGAGACAACTTGCCCCAGACTGGTCACTAGAGGATTGATCTTATGGAGAGAAGCTGTTTTACTTAAGCTGATTTCCTGTATAAAAACAGGAGGCCGAGAGCTTCTGGCTCTGATGAGAGAGGAGGGAAAAAAGGCAGTCTGGATGTACCTCCAGTTTAACACTTAAAATCAGGCAAATGGAAAACACATCCAACCAGGAGTCTAACCATTGATACACGTGGATGACAAATTCAGATTTCCACATTTTGACTGAGAGCCCCTGACATCGTTCTCCCTGGACACATCTGAAAACACGTGTATTTACTGCTAGTGGGCCAGAGACCACCACCACCCAGTTGCAGCTAAAATGCAAGTAGCTCTGCTTTTTTTGTATCCAGACCATCTGTTTTCAACTTAGTGCTCTACTGGACTTCCTAAAACCTGACCTACCTCAAAGTAAGATGACATTCTTTTTCCCCCAAGGGCACCCTTCACCATGAAAGTAAAGCATACACATTAGGACCAGCTGGCTGGAAGGAAGCAGTTTCTAAAGTCAGTCCCATAAACTTTCCAGATTCTCAAGGAAACAAATGACTCATTGGAGCTCTTGATGTAGGTGTCCAGTGCTTCCCAAAACTTCAGCAGACAAGATGAGGAAATGGAATCTATCTGAGGAACCAACCTTTGTTCTGGGGCTACTGCAGCTTAAACACATGTCTGCAACCTACTGGCCACCTGTAAGCAACTCCCTTTTGCTCAATGGTAACAATCCCAAGGATCTGTTTCCATCCATCTATCCATCATTCATCTCTCTATCCATCCATCTATCCATTCATTCATTCAACAAATATTTGAGCCTGATTTTAGGCTCAGGAGTATAGCAAAGATCAAGACAAAGTTCAAGAGTGACAAGGAGAACATTTAAGAGATTGTTACGTAAACAAATGAGAAATGATGGTGGCTTGGACTAGTAGTGGAGACAGTAAGAGGTAAACATAGCAATGAAACATTTTAAAGAGAGAGCTGAGAGGTCTTATGATGATTTAGATACAGGAGATGAGGAAAAGAAGAGAACCAAGGATGACTCTGAAGTGTTGGGCTTACACAATGGGGTAGGTGGTTGAGCCATTTCCTGATACTGATTTTGTAAGAATAATCCTAAACCAGGTAGGTAGAATGAGTCCTGTTAACTGGTCTTTTATTTTATTCCTTGCTTTCTTGAGATACAAGATGCTATTTATGCTTTCAGCCCTTGGCATTTGTAATGACAGCTTTTTTTTTTAATTGGGGGATAATTGCTTTACAATGTTTTGTTGGTTTCTTCCTTACAATGTTGCGAAACAGCCATAATTATATATACATATCCCTTCCTTCTTGAGCTTCCCTTCTCCCTCCCATCCTGCCCCTCTTAGAAGGACAGCTTTTCAATGCAAATCTTTTATGCATGTACCTCAAAACAAGAAAAAATGTGTTGGAGTCAGAGATACATGAACTGTCAGCAAAGAGAAAATAATTCTCCTCAGTATCTGAGGAAATGAACAAATAAATGAAGGCTTGCATTTTGATTTTGCAGTACTCCTTTGCTCCTTAAAATGAGCAACCTGATTAAATCATTAAATGGGAATGCTAAAAGTAGGATTAGGGTCAGGACCTAAAATGTTTGCTCTCTTAAACAATCTGCAAAGATTAGTGGACTCCTGGAGATTGCCTCTCTGAACAGCCTATTGCATTTCCATATTCCACGGAGTCTAGGAAACAGCATTAAAAGGTCTTAACACACTCATTCTGGGACACTTTTTAGATTGCCTTTATTAAAGTAAGAACACTTTATACTAGTAGAATCCTGTTCATCTAAAGGTGGTAGAATTTGCAATCAGCAAACTGTTTATTGACTAGGTGATAACCTTTTGGAATCTAAATTAAACCTGGTGTGTGACATCAGTTTACCATCCCCTGGCCTACACAGGTTAGTAATTATCAGGCCAGAAGTAGACTGCTATGTGGGTGCTCAGTCACTCAATCCTGTCCAACTCTTTGTGACCCCATGGACTAGCCCACCAGGCTTCTCTGTCCATGAGATTCTCCAGGCAATATACTGGAGATGGTTAGCCTGGTATAGAGTAGGGTAATAATTCTCTTAGTAAACATATTAACCGCAACTGATTGGTCCTTGAACATATGTAAAAGACTGCCCTGAGCACTCTAATTCTCATGTTGGTTGGGAAGCACCCTGTTTATCTGAATTCCTTCAGCCTGTGAAAGTTTATCCATCAGACCAGCCTCTTGAAAAAGCACCCCGGGAGTTGCACTGGAAAAAACTACTTCTAAGAGAAACATTCTGTCCAAATGATTAGAACCAAAATGCAAATTCATTAACTCTGTGAACATAACACATAGATTCTGCTAATAAGAATGACAGTTTTTATGCGTGCCCTAAAATGTGCCACAAGAAGGAAGCTTATTAAATAATAAGAATTTCAGTCAGCACACCTTGTCAACAATGCTGGAAAAAATAGAAACCCAGATGAAAAAATGTAGTAAGTAGGTGGTCTTCCTGTCATACCAGCTGACTCACCCCACCCCCCTCAGAAGCCCTCTCAAGGGCACAAGCCACATTTGCAGTCAACCCTCAGCATTTCTTTGCATGACATTTGAACTTAGGAAGAAAAGTATTTTGCTAACCCCTTGGTACTGAATGTTTGACCTTAAAGCTTACTGTTTGCTCCCTTTTTGCCTCTGTCCTCATGACTACAAATGCTATTATTAGTCATAAGATTGTTCAGTCCCTTTTAAATTCCAGCCATGGTATTTGACTCTCTGGCCTAAACATAATAGGGAATACAAAAGTCCTAATTGTTTCTAAGGGGCCTAACTCTTTCATCTTTCCTATGTGCTCCAAATTTTCCTGGCTGTATTCAGAACCAGCACCTATGTGAAGTTTTAGCAGTGTTTGCCCCTAAATCCTTCACTAAACAAGGAGACATTCCTAGTTTTTTTAAAAAAAAAAGCATAGGTTTGTGTGTGGACAGCCCTGGAACTAAATCTCAGCATTGCTACTGGTGAGTTGGGTGACTTTGGGAAAGTCATTAAAACTCTGTGTTTTGCACAATAAATGGAAGATGCATGGAGGGCTTTATATAAATGATACATATATCATATAAAATTCCTGGCACAAAATCAGCATTCAATAAATAATGTATATTATTATCATCAACATCACTCCATTTGTGTAAAGGTAGGAAGAAAATAGAACACTATTTTCCATTTCAGCCTAACCCTGGAAAGGCTTAAAATCTTTAATCTTATGATTGAATTGTTTATGACCACACAAAGGTATGACACATCCAACATACCTCCTAGAACAATCCACTTAAGAGAAACTCAGGCTGTTTTGAGTTTAATCGGAAAAGCCATCCTAGTTTATCTATCATAAAAGCTCGCATAGGTGCAAAAATGCAAAAAGAGTCACAAAGTCACAAGTCTTTGAGTTCAAAGTGTCATTAGAAATGAAATGGTTCAGTTTATTCTTTACAGATGTGGAAACTGAGGCCCAGCTAAGACAAGTGGTGTTTATAAGGTCATGCAACCTACTTTTCCGTCTCTTCCACAAAATCGCCCCTCACTGTCTGGCAGCATCAATCTCCCTTTCTTCTGAACTCCTACAGTTTCCAAAGCTAGCTCACAAGAGAGAACACAATTACTACTGGCCTGATGTTCTCCTCATTGTTTCTTGTGTACATATTATCTTTTCAATTAGACTCATGGCCCGTTGAAGACAAGTACCATGACTTAGGCTTATCTAACTGCAGTGGAGCAGAACACTGTGATGGATGGACTCAGAGGTATTTCATTAACACTCAGTTGATTGGGCAGGGGGCAGAGGGAACAAGCTTTTACTTGTTTCTTTAACAATTCTTGATTAACTTCTGAGAATCCACAAAAGCTAATACAAAAACTTGAAACTGGAAAGTTTGATTAAGGTTTTGAACTAATTAGAACTAATTAGGGAGGGCAGGAAAGGACAGCAGATATGCCTCTCCTAATCCCATCCTACAATCCTTTCTTTGAAATGTGGAGAAAATCCACTTGAGACTTCCCAGGTGACTGATAGCTGTTTTTAAATGAGATTTCCACTTCTGCAGCATCAATTTCTGGCAATAAGTCTGCTCCTTAGACTTGAAACTTTTCTCATGGGGTAAGAAAAGTTTTATTGAATCCATGTGATGAAAGATGAATAATATGAACCTCTATGAGCCAAAATTATTTAAAAAATCAATTGCATACTTAGTTGTATCAGAATGCCACAGCTTCATCATATAGACATGAAGTGACACTTGGCACATCTTAGGAAAATATTTCTTATCCTCGCTTATTTTCTTTTAGCTTGCATTTATTGAGTGCATCTTGATGGTAATACTTACAGACCATTAAATAAACATAATAAAAAGTTAAAAGCCCAGATTCAAGAGTCAAACAGTCTCGCTTTGAATTCTGGGTTCACAACATGGTAACTGTGTGAGCAAATCACTTAACATTACTGCCTCACTTTCCTCATCTATTAAGTAGGGAAAAGTAGGGGAAAAGAGTGGTATTAACTCAGATTTGTTATAAGGATTAAAACAAGACAATACATGAAAAAAATACTTTAAATGTATGACACATGGTATGCACTCAGTAAATATTATTTATCATTACTATTATAATCATTATTAAATACTTATATGTCAGGCACCATGCTAAGCAGTTTATATATTTTAGTAGATATAATTTTTACAAAAATGTGAGTGTGTTCATTAATGTTTCAAGCACCAATAGGAGCTCCTAGCCCACACAGGCACTGAGTACATAACTGATGAATGAATAACTGATTGCATTTACTCCTCACCAAAACTTCACAATGTGGCAGGAACCCAGAATACAACAGTGAGCAAGACGATATCCTAACCTGCAGGAGGAAGCAGGGCCTTGCAGGGAAGGGAGGCAAGTCAACAGCAATTCTGATCCAGGTTGATTGCTCTGGTAAGATAGTACAGGGCATATGGGCGAAGGTATGAGGACCCTGATGCTGAGAAAGACTGAGGGCAGGAGAAGGAGGCAACAGAGGAAGAAATGGTTGGATGGCACCACCAACTCAACAGACATGAGTTTGAGCAAACTCTGGGAGATAGTGAAGGTCAGGGAAGCCTGGCCCATGGGGTCGCAAAGAGTCAGACATTAGCAACTGAACAACAGCATGAGGAACATCTAGTCCAAACTCAAGGAAACCACAATGCCTTCTGGAAAAAAAATGGCATCCTGATTGATACGTGCAGGATCTGTTAACATGCAACAGGGCATGGTCATTTCCTTTGACCGGTGTCACTCAACATGATGAAATGAGGGAAAGAGAGGAGCCACAGAGGTCAGTGGGGCTCTGAGTGCAGTGGGGACTCCATCCTAATAGCCGTGCAGCCATGTAAATGGCTTTAGAATGATGACTGTGGCTTTCTCCATCTCACTGGTTCTCAGAGTTCTACCATTTGCTTTGAGAAACATTAACTTGGATATTTATTTGCCTATTTGCAAGTCCACGTTGCTAGAACAATAATCACTTATGGTTTTCAGATCCAGGCCTGTTTTTGACCATCTTTTGACAGTGGTTTCTAAGCCCAAAGCTATCTTGAACCCTTTGAACTCAAAGCCTGTGGGTAGAAGTTCTTATCATGAGTAGATCCAATAGGATCTGTCATTTTTGCCACAGAATTTCTCATCTGATTACCTCCACATACCATACTATGATTCAATGGTTAATCTCTCTCTTAAGCTTATAGCAAAAGAGAAAGGTTAACTTTTTGTACATGGTTGACTCAACCTCATTGATGAGTGTATCTTGTATTATCTTCTAATATTAAATGACAGAGAATTTTCAGGGAAGAAGATAAGTAGCGAGATGTGGAGCAAAAAAAAAGTTTTGTAATCCTAGTTACCTTCCATTTAACATGTTCTTAATTCCAGTTTTGATTGTGCATGTATATACTACATTACTCTGGACTTCCTAGGTGGTCTCCCAGCTAACCTGAATTTTTCTTTTTAGAATTCAAGGTGATAACACTGAATAAGAATCACATAATAATAATAATGACACATAGATTTTCAGCTGGAGACCTCATGAGAATTTTATATTCACCAAAAAGCAGCCTTTTATATAAATGTGTCAGGTCAGTTGGCATAATTACCTGAGAAAACCTAAATTCAAACAATCTTTTCCATCACAAACCAGGTGTGAATTGGTTTATCTTTGCAGAATGAACTCCTTAGTGGTTAACGTATTAGGAAAAATTTGAAAAAAAAAAAAAAAAAATAGGCTATGTATTTAAAAACTGGAACCTAGTACTAGTCTGTGTGTGTGTGCTAAGTCACTTCAGTCATGTCCAACTCTGTGCAACCCTATGGACTACCTTCCAGGCTCCTCTGTCCATGGGATTCTCCAGGCAAGAATACTGGTATGGGTTGCCATGCCCTCCTCCAGGGGATCTTCCCAACCCAGGGATTGAACCCAAGTCTCTTACATCTCCTGAATTGGTAGGCAGGTTCTTTACCACTATCACCACCTGGACTATAAGAAAAGGCAGTCTTTGTTTTTGAAGTTAAAACCAGAAAGTAAGGCAAATTATTTAAGTCAAGACCTTAGAAGAATGATAAGGAATTTTAGAGAATGAAAACAAGTGGGAAGAAAGACTCCATCATGACTCCTTTAGCCCCACTTAGTTCTGTATTGTTCTGTTTGTGATTTTGGTGTGGTGAGAGGATGAGGGAGGGAAGACCAGCAAACAAGGGGCAGGAGAGGAAAAGTGGGAAACTGGACAAAAAGAAAGGCCTGAAAAGATGAAAGGCGTGGCGGGGAGCATTCTCAGACCACTTAGAATTAGGGAGTAGCACTGCAGATAGGCGCTCAGGCAGGCCATGCCCCTTGCTCACCATCAACTCTTAACACCACGCCAGGAGGAACGCCTACTGGGTGAAAAGTGCAAATATCACTCAGAGACATGCTATGCGAGTTATGTGGTGCAAGATGGGACAAAGGCATGAAAAGAACTGTTAAAAATGTCAGCTGATTGCTGAACAGTCCAGCCAGCCCGCCAGTGAGTCCAGAGCACATGTTCTGTGTTCAGTTGGTACGAAAACTGTGGTCGCAGCCTAGGTAGAGAGGACTGAAGGCAGAAGAGAGGGGCCTGGTGATCCCCACAGGAGGGCAAAAGATAGACCTAAAATCCAAGTAGGTTTTGTTGTTTGAGACAGAAAATAAATTGCTGACAACCTGGCAATAGAAGAAGAATGGCTCAAGTTTACACAAATATTCATTCTTTTTTGATAACTGGAATATGATTAAATACAGACTTCCCTTACTTAATTAGTCATGAGGTTTGTTGAAGAATAGTTTTCAAGTCAAGCAAGCAAAAACCAGGCTAATGCAGGAAAATGCAAAAGAGCAGATGAAAGTATCCATCTTTCTTATAAAATCCCTGAGACTATTTTAGCAGACGCTGGGTTTCTTAAGTCAGGGAGTGCTGTGGCTAACTCTGATATGGCTTTTGATGCTTAATTCAAAGTTCAGCAGAAGTTTAAAAGGAAATGAAGTGAAAATTGATCACTCAATATATAATCACTTGGAGAAAGATATCCACCCCAAAAATATTTTTGCCATGGACTTTTTTCAATGCCCTACTTTTGAAAATTCTTTCAATAATGTAAATTTTTTTTTAAATTCCATGCTTGGAAAATACAGAACAAAGTTCCATATAGTTCCACTATATACAAATCTCCTGTAAATGCATTATCATACTTAGGTAATTTAAAAAATAAAAATAAATAAATAAAATATTCCATGCTACTTAAGTGTTTGAAATCAAAGAATGTTTTTTAAAGAGAATCCTATGTGTCATGATATTCTCAATATACTTGTTTTAGTATGTGGTTTTAAAAGAACCCAGGCCATGAAAGATAGAAAGCATATCCATGTGGATAGAGAAGATGGGGAATTACAGACTCCTTTTCAGGGGACACCAACTTAAAGAAAAAACTCATATATGATATCAGTGGCCTTGCAAAAATATTCAGGCTATAATAAACTGGAAAATGACTTAGCATATACAAAAACTCATACCCTTTGACATTAATGTATCATAGAAGCAAAAATAGGTACCCAAGAAGATCTTATATTAAACTATGTAAGTTATACCTCAATAAAAAAATGTTAAACAGAGTTTAGAGGTTCTTGCTGTAGAAATCAGTCATTGGATGACACATTAACATACATAGGATTACTGCTATTGTAAGAATAGTGTTAGTTAAGGGAAAATAGCTGCTCTTTGGGGCCAAAGGATACTTAGAACTTATCCATGGGATTGTTGAACAGTAAAAGTACACAAAACTTTAAAAATATTTTGTCCATTGTATCACTTTATAGTTGTGAAAAACAAGATACCCCTCTTCAACCCATTGCGATATCTACAGGTAAATTCTTGCCCAAGGGATTAAGAGCTAGGAAGTGGCCATTAATAGGTTGAGACTATCATCTCACCCATTCCAAAAAATATATATATAAATTCCAATGTTCTTTTATACTTTTATGACCCAATAAATAAGACCTGATTGGAACTAGATAAATGGGACGGGAAAAAATATATAAATAGATGACATCTGAAATAGAAAGAAAATCCAGGAAAGAAAGAAGCCTGAAGTGTGTGTTTAACCACTGTATTCAGAAGAATGACTGTTGCAGATAGTTCCCTCTTTTTAATGAGAAAAGAATAGGAAATGAATTTAAATTACAACCAAAGGAATTTAAGTTAGATTGAAAGATCTTATTGACAGTGAAGATTTTATAAACCCTGTAAAAGGTTCCTGGGAAGGAATCCCCTATCTGGATATATTTTAGGGATGAGAGATACCTATTTGTCCAGGGTGGTTGAGGTAGAGACCTACCTAGAATTCGCTTCCAGCTGAACTCTATAAATCCAGATTAATTCCTGACAACATTTGAGATGTCAGAGACAGCAAGTGCTAGACAATGACAAAAAGTTTTGTCCCTTATTAAAAAAAAAATTCACCCAAAGTAATCATTTCCTTGAAAAATCAATTGGCATATGCTAGCTGATTAAAAGTGGAATGTACAATTATAATAGACACTGGTTTTTATTTTCTTTTTAGCCTGGTTTCCAGTGGAAAGAAGGCTTATGAAATCTCTCTGGCAGGCTACTCCTTGCTTAATACTTTTTACTTTCCTTCTAACCAAATCTCTTAGAAGAACCTAGACCTAAGTAGAAATACACGTGCCTTCAGAGCAAGTACCTGGGAAGGAAAAAAAAAATTCTCCCCCCACTGCAAAGAAACACTTGTTTCCCTCCTAACTGAAAGAAGCAGGGTGATCTCACCTTTATCATCATCCACATGCTCCTTACCCTCATACAGACTTCAGCAAGTTCTCTGCAACTTGTGGAACTTCCCCTCACTTCCACAGCACAAACAAGAGCACTTGCACTCATAGTTCATACCAAAATTCTCTAATTTGTTGTACTTCTTTGTTTATACAGCTGAGCATCTGTGTGCCCCATTGTATTGACACGTCTATTGTCTGGTTTTTATTGTGAGCTCCTGGAGGAGACACATGGAGTCTGTTTAATTTGCTTTGCAAAACACTGCACATGCACACTGTGCCTGCCTGGATCCCCGATCAATCAATAAACTCCATGGATTAATCAAAGCAGGAGGGAGATGACTAAGACTTGGTTCTTAGACTCTATGTCATCCCATAATCTTCCGATATGCAGCACACCAAAGCCCTAAGGACAGTCAGGGGCCATCAGGAACTGAGCAGTATGGACAAGCGTCCAATCAACAACTGGAAAATCTAATAAACCAGGGTGTGAAACGTATAGAAAGTAAGACCTTATTCATTTGAGAGCTTTCCCAACACCATGACCCTCCTTCCTCTTGTGTATAAACAGTCTTGCTGATGCTGTTAGCTCAGAGCATCATCTGTCAGATTTAAGACACTCCACAGAAGACTGTCAAGTCCAGTCTCTTGGCTTTCTTATTTCTTTATGTTTACAACCCAGATATTTTCACCAGAATCAGTATTTTTCCCTTCCCACCAATCCCTGCACAATCCCCCTTCAACCTTACTTTATGCCAGCCTTCCTCATTAACCCAAGAAGACAGAGACAGGTTGATCCATGTTTTGTAGTTGGGTTAAATATTTCCAATGCCTGTTCATCCTTAAGAGTCTTCAAAGCTACATCAAAGGACAAAATGATTGATAAAAGCCCATCCCTCAGGAAAAGCACAAGGACTGACATTTCATTTAATTCAACCAATATTTTCTAGGTACCAATTATGAGCCACTTGTGTTCTGGGGAGAGAAAGGGGAGTAAAACATAAACTCTATCTTTAAAATATGTGTGTGTGTAATGAGTTAATTTGAGATGTTAAATTATCTTAAATATAAGAGATTTCTTTATTGTAGAATCATAGTATGGATTAAATAATATAAGATATATATATATATATAAACTATACTGAGCACAGAGCCTGCCATATAAGACATCCTCAATAACTAATAGGTATTACTATTGCTGCTGAGTTATAGCTTAATTTAGAGCAATTCTTCTGAGAAGGTTCTCTCTGGAAATCCAACTTGACCTTGGATTATGGGCAATATGTTTGATTGTTATGGGAGTAAGAGGAACCATCACATTCAAATGCAAAAACAAAAAACTATAATCAAGAACACTGAAGTCAGTATTTTCCCATTAAAATAGAGCTCAGCCACATTCTGACGTCCTGAGAGTTGGGTTGCCATCTTTGTCTGGAGTATTTCAGAACCTCGTCCACACCCCAAATATGCAGAGCACATTTTTTCTCCTTCCTGCTTCTTTCTATCATGGTCTGCACCAAAGTTACTCCACAGGCAAGTGACTATTAAGGGACACTTGAAGTTTTCCACATTTATTTCAAAGGTACATAAAATGTTTATTTGGGGGGCATCATTTTAATTTGTTAGCTGTTTTTGAATCAGTATCATCAATTAGTCTTCGATAAGAATAAATCCACTTTTAACTGGAGGTGAAACTAAATCAAATTTTACTCACCCAAGGCATTTTTTTTTCACTTGCCTCAAATCACTTCACAGGTCATCTTAGATGATGTATGATGTTTAATTAATCAATTACTCAATTATTTAATTATATGGATGAATATATTAATGAATCATAATGCAAATGACCAGATGATTGAATGCAAAGTTTCAAAATATTGTCACCCTTAACAAATGAATTCACTTACTTTGCACTTTTTGGTTCAATTTAAGCATTGCTATATAATGCAAAATATCTGAATAACTGAAAAGAGACTCCATGCTAGATTCTCCTTGAATATTGACCTTACAAAGACACAGCTTTAGTCTTTTTCCTGAACTCAGTTGTTTAGAAGACCTCTGAACATACCTTGAATCGCCATTATATTACTAATATTTTATCCTGTCTGAAAGTTTATCTAACAGTTTCATTTGAAGGGGCTATAATTTCTCAGCAAGGATGAGGAACTTCTAGGAAAGGGTGATATGTTTTTATCAATTGCAAGTGTCAAGAGGATATACCTACAATGAAAATTTCATTGACTACTTCTTATCAATGTCATTGACTACTTCTCTTCTTAAATTGCATTATGAGAACCTAATTTTAGATTGCAACCAGTGAACCTTCTGCTCTCCAGTTGTCTAGAGTCACTATTTCTCAAATTTATTTGCATATAGAAGTGTTAATTTCGCACTTCATCCTTCATTATTCCAAACTAGTAGGAATTTCAGATATACTTTGGCTCTTTAGATCTTTTCAATGCCCTTTTCTACCAGGTCATTTATACTTGGCTTCTTTGAAGTATACTGTGTGTTTGTAAACTGTGTGACTATAATGTGCGTCTTATAAAAAAAGGGAAAATGAGTGTCTCTCTAACTGCAAGGTACTTAAAAGAAGGCCAGTTATCTACAATCCAGACCCTCAGTGGTGGCTTAGTACAACCTTAGGAGATTTATTTTCCTCTCTCTTATCAGGATTTAGTCATTAATTCAGAATTAATCCTGTCTCGGTAGATATGAAATTTAACAATCCTTGTTTTATCTGAGACATACAACCTTAAATTTTTATAAAAAGTTAGCTGAAGGATGAAGGCATTCCTTCAGATGGGTGGAGAAAGGGAAATGCCCCGCCCACCGCTTCCTCCAGCTCTCCAAACATTATTAATGAAACCAAATCAGATGTACCACTCTGTGGGACTGTGAAAATAGCTTTCAGGAACCTCAAGGCACCTTATCCAATTGTTGTTCTAAAGCCCTGGCATTTCTAAACCACTCAAATACACAGTTCCTATGCAAATCTTGTGCCCAATTTAATAACACTATAAAATCAATGAACATTTTCCACGCTCCAGACAACTGCCATGAATCAGCACAGTAAAATAAAATGTCCCTTGAAAAACTTGGAACTAAACCCTGGGATAATGTCAGTGGGATAAGAATAGGCAGTTCTTCTGTTTTGCTGATTCATGATTAATCAATCTTCTTTAATATTGTGTGAGAGAACAGGTCTCTTCTCATGACCTTCACTCACGTGTTGCACACTTCTCAGGATTAAATGAGTCTGTGCAACTACTACTAGCCAGGAGACTGGCCCAAAGGACATGTTTAGTAAATGTGCTTTCCCATCCCTTCAAGAATCATAAGAATGTGGCCTGCCTGCTTTGTGAGGAAACTATAAACTGGTAGGGATAGGCTATGTTGAAACACATATCAAAACTTGTGCTTGAGTGTCTGAATGTTATATCACTTCTGAAATGGTGTGGCCTATTTATAAATAGCAATTCAGATTTTTCTCATGAATTTTATAGAAACAGATCTCATTTCTGTAGAATCTTGTAATCATAGTTGGCCACTGAGACCCAGCCACTGAGGTTCCTGCAATTCCAGAAAGAATAACACCAAGAGGGACAGCTTTAACTCTCATCCACTCAAGGGGACACGTAAGACATCTCCTCATTCCAGAGGTTTGTATTAAACCAGCCTCAAAAGATGAAACTCTGTTTTCAACACTTTAAGTGCTGAAAGGGAAGTTTTTCAAGATGTGTTCCTTACCCAGTGAATAAATCATATGTTCAGCAGCAAAAAAAACATTGGTGGGAGGTGCACATTCTTCAAGTCAAAGCAAGGAGCCTGCTGAGTGGTGCTCTAGTTTTGAAAATATCTAATTTGACAGGGGAGCTCTCATCACAGTCCTGAAATGATTTTATGATGTTGTGATTTTGTGCTGGCTGTTTCTTTTTTTTTAAATTGAAGCAATGTACTTTAATCAGAACCATCAAAGCTTTGGAAAATGCCCATATAACATACAATATCTAGGGTTTTTTTAACGGTTTCAAATGCAGTGTCTTATGCACTGCTAAGTTTTGTATTTCAAAAGTACAAAAAGTATTTGCAAAGCATCCAGCAAATATTTATGAATCACCTACCGTGTGCCCATCCTAGTTCCAATCACAAGGGACGTTGTTGTTTGTTGTTTAGTCACTAAGCCACATCTGCCTCTTTTGTGACCCCATGGACCATAGCCCAGCCAGGCTCCTCTGTCTCTGGGATTTCCCAGGCAAAAATACTGGAGTAGGTTGTCATTTCCTTCTCCAGGGGATCTTCTTGACCCAGAGATCCAACCCACATCTCCGGTATTGGCAGGCAGGTTCTTTACCACTGAGCCATGAGGGAAGGCAAGGGATGTTACTAAGAATGAAACGAGTTCTCTGCTCTCAAAGAGAGTGGAGAGAAAGGAAGCGTTGCTGTTAAGGCAGACTATGAACGGATAATATGTACGATGAAGTAGGGAGTGTACAAGGGTTACTGTGTGATGAAAGGGAATTAGAGATACATGAAAATGAGTGGCTGACTTTAGATTAGATGGTCAAGAAAAACCTCTCTGCAGAAGTGACCTGTAAGTTGAGATTTAAATGAACAGCCCAGCATGCAGGGTTCTGCAGGAACAGCATTCCAAACATGGGAGCAGTAGAGGCCTGAAGACGGGGACCAGCACGATATTTCCCACAAGAAGAAGGCCAGTGTGGCTGGAGAATAAAGGGCAAAGGGGAAAGAGGTGTGGGGGAATTCGGAGGTTGGCTGAGAGAATTATATGGGGCCTTTCAGCAAGAAAAGCAGTTTAGATCTGATCTAAGTGCTGTGTGGGGTTTCTGTGGTAGCTCAGCTGGTAAAGAATCCGCCTGCAATGCAAGAGACCCTGGTTGGATCCCTGGGTCAGAAAGATCTCCTGGAGAAGGGAACAGCTACCCACTCCAGTATTCTTGCCTGGAGAATCCCATGGAAAGAGGTGTCTGGCAGGCTAAGTACTGAGGGGAGCTATTAGGTGCAAGAGTAGGGGTGTTAAGCGGTTGAATGGCGGATCAGACTTTTTCAAAATTCATCTCATCTGCTCTGTCGGCAGAGCAAAAGTAGATACATTTTTTCATGCAATTGGAACTATGGAAGAGTTTCCTTACGCATAAGCTTAAGGAAATTCGGAGGGAAAGTGAGGGCGGTTGAGGCTGGCCACGTTGTGGCAGGAGGGGCCGTGAGTCCAGAGCCGGGGTCTGAGGAGGAGAAGCCAGTGGTCCTTATACAGGTTGACAGGAAGGTGTCAGCCTCCCGCATCCCCGAGCGCCCAGAACTGCCCTATGGCCGCCTGGTCCTTCAAGTGCAGGAGCCAGATGAAATGCGGGAAATGGAAAGACAACGTGACCGTCTCAATCGGTTAGAACAAGCCACAGGAGGCTGTTCGAAGTGTAGTGAGAAGCCTGGGTACCAATCTGCGGCTGAAGCCATGCTCCCGGGCATCCTGGAGATGCGGCCCAGCATCTTTGACCTGGGTCTGAGGGCTATGCCCCGGGCCCTAACCTGCTGACATCGCCTGGATGCTACAGATGGAGAAAAGCCTTCTACCCGGGTCAGGAGCCCCTGAAGAACACCTGCAGGCCCGGGCCCTCTGATTGTCAGACGGTGCGCTGTCTCGGGGCCCAGCTAGCCTGAGACCAGGGAGAGGTTCCTGGCCCTGTAGCAGCTCAGCCAGCCCCATGCCGCATTCCGGGGTCGCGCCTCTGCGCCGCCGAAGGCTAAAATCATGGCAACCGATGCCTTTTCGCTACATAAACAACGAATTTCTTATCTCCGGAAAGTTAAAAGGTCTCTCCCCCCTTACCTCGGTTTGGATCTTCACCCCAAAGCTTCCTCCCTTGTCAGTGACATCACCCAGGAGACCGAGGAGACCCCTTGGAGTTTTTGTTCTGCCAGCCCTGATGTTGCAGAGCAGAACACAAAGCTCCTGTGTCTCTTTGTCCCAGGCCAGCGGCTTTGCAGACGTGATGGGTACCCAAAGGCCTTTCACAGAATGAAGTAGAGCCAAGACCCGAACCCGGGTTTGTTGAAGGAGGAAGACCCGTCTGTCCTTATCTCTGAATTTACTCTGAAGGAAGAAGGTATCACAGGAAACAGCGCTCAGTTCTGCAAACTCAGTCTCACCCTCCTGGAATTACTTCAATAGCTGCCGTCCACACCTTAGGTGTTGCTGCCTCTTAATTAGAAAGCTTCGACAAGTCTTGCTGGAGGTTAAAGCTTGGACTTAAAGAGAAGAGTTGCCTTATATGTTTTTCATACTTCAGACTTGGGAATCCCTGGTAGCTCAGAGGTGAAGAATCTGCCTGGAGTGCAGGAGCCGGTGGTTGGATCCCTAAGTCTGGAAGATCCCCTGGAGAAGGAAATAGCAACCCACTCTGATATTCTTGCCTGGGAAATCGCATGGACAGAGGAGCCTAGTGAGCTACATTCATGGGGTCTCAAGAGTCAGACACAACTTAGAGACTAAACCACCAGCAAAATTCAGACTCAACAGAAGGCCAGTTTTGAGCTGAAACACGTTGCAAGTAATTGTATCTATTGGCATGTCCCAGTTGAAAGGGTGAGACAGAGGTTTCTGGTTTTTCCTTGCCCTTGGGCAAAAACAGGTCCTAAATGAATGACCAACTTCACTGCATTAAACTCTGAACATATTTCTTTATTTTCCAGAAAATTTGTACTATGTACACTCCACGTTACCCAAACCAATGTTTAATTTTTTTTTTGCCAGTTTGATAACCAAAATTTTAATTCCATTGTGTAATTAACATTTCCTTTACTTACTAGGTTGAACATTTTTTACATTTTTTTAGCCTTTTTGTTTTTGTGTGTGTGAATTTTGTGTTCATTTAATTGCTCATTTTTTTAACACAATGTTACAATTCTTTCCCCTGATAACTCATAAGTGCTCTTTTCTATACAAAGGATATTGACTCAATTTTCTCAAACAACTTCACAGGGTGTCTTTTTCGTTCAATTTCTTAAATTTTTACTGTAAAAATAGCACACATACATGCGGGTATGCTCCAGTTTTCTATTGCTGCATAACAAGCCACATGAAAATGTAGTGGCTTTGAAATAACCAACATTTTATTGTATCTCAGAATTTTATGGGTCTCAGCTGGGAGCTTTTTCTCTCTTTTGGCTTATTTACCTGATAGATTGGCTGACTTGGAGGGCCTCACATGGCTTTACTCACACATTTAGTGCCATGGCAGGGATAGAAGGAAGTCTGAGCTCTGCTCGAATTGTCCCTGGAGCACCTAAACCTGGCTGCTCCTGCAAGGTGGCCTAAGGGCAGTCAGATTTCTTAACTGGAGGCTCAGAATTCCAAGACAATATTCTAGAAACAAAGTAGCAACTGGTCTTTCATGACCCAGTCTCAGAAGTTACATAGTGTCAGTTCCACTGTGCTCTATTGGTCAAAGAAGTCACAAACCCTTCCAGATTTAACTGGGAGGGAACACAGAGGTGAGTTAAACAATCTGTGACTGTTTCAAACTTTCATAGGGATTAAATATTTTAAAGATTAAAACAAATTCCACTTCACCTTTTGTTTGCTTATAATGTTTTTAAAGAGCCAATGATTTTTAAGTACTTATATAAATTTCTTTCTTCTTTGTGTTTCTTCCATTGCTTTGTAATTCATTTTTAAAAATTATTTTCATACTGTGTGTCTACAAAATTAAGGACATTATCAGTTACTATATTCAGAGAAATGACTATATGGCCTTTAGATGCTTTAAGTACTATGTATTTTGGCTGCACTCATTTAATATAGTTTTTAATCCTTTCCATCCTTAAAATTCATCTAAAAATTTAGGTTAACCATACATTTAATTATTTAGTTGCAGTAGAGAGTGAGGGATCAGATCAGGTCAGTCTCTCAGTCGTGTCCGACTCTTTGCGACCCCATGAATCGCAGCATGCCAGGCCTCCCTGTCCATCACCAATTCCCGGAGTTCACTGAGACTCACATCCATCGAGTCAGTGATGCCATCCAGCCATCTCATCCTCTGTCATCCCTTCTCCTCCTGCCCCCAATCCCTCCCAGCATCAGAGTCTTTTCCAATGAGTCAACTCTTTGCATGAGGTGGCCAAAGTACTGGAGTTTCAGCTTTAGCATCATTCCTTCCAAAGAAATCCCAGGGCTGATCTCCTTCAGAATGGACTGGTTGGATCTCCTTACAGTCCAAGGGACTCTCAACAGTCTTCTCCAACACCACAGTTCAAAAGCATCAATTCTTCGGTGCTCAGCCTTCTTCACAGTCCAACTCTCACATCTATACATGACCACAGGAAAAACCATTGCCTTGACTAGACAGACCTTTGTTGGCAAAGTAATGTCTCTGCTTTTGAATATGCTATCTAGGTTGGTCATAACTTTCCTTCCAAGGAGTAAGCGTCTTTTAATTTCATGGCTGCGGTCACCATCTGCAGTGATTTTGGAGCCCAGAAAAATAAAGTCTGCCACTGTTTCCACTGTTTCCCCATCTATTTCCCATGAAGTGATGGGACCAGATGCCATGATCTTCCTTTTCTGAATGTTGAGCTTTAAGCCAACTTTTTCACTCTCCTCTTTCACTTTCATCAAGAGGCTTTTGAGTTCCTCTTCACTTTCTGCCATAAGGGTGGTGTCATCTGCATAGCTGAGGTTATTGATATTTCTCTCAGCAATCTTCATTCCAGCTTGTGTTTCTTCCAGTCCGGCGTTTCTCATGATGTACTCTGCATATAAGTTAAATAAACAGGGTGACAATATACAGCCTTGACATACTCCTTTTCCTATTTGGAACCAGTCTGTTGTTCCATGTCCAGTTCTAACTGTTGCTTCCTTACCTGCATACAAATTTCTCAAGAGGCAGATCAGGTGGTCTGGTATTCCCATCTCTTTCAGGATTTTCCACACTTTATTGTGATCCACCCAGTCAAAGGCTTTGGCAAAGTCAATAAAGCAGAAATAGATGTTTTTCTGGAACTCTCTTGCTTTTTCCATGATCCATCGGATGTTGGCAATTTGATCTCTGGTTCCTCTGCCTTTTCTAAAACCAGCTTGAACATCAGGAAGTTCACGGTTCACGTATTGCTGAAGCCTGGCTTGGAGAATTTTGAGCATTACTTTACTAGCATGTGAGATGAGTGCAATTGTGCGGTAGTTTGAGCATTCTTTGGCATTGCCTTTCTTTGGGATTGGAATGAAAACTGACCTTTTCCAGTCCTGTGGCCACTGCTGAGTCTTCCAAATTTGCTGGCATATTGAGTGCAGCACTTTCACAGCATCATCTTTCAGGATTTGGAATAGCTCAACTGGAATTCCATCACCTCCACTAGCTTTGTTCATAGTGATGCTTCCTAAGGACCACTTGACTTCACATTCCAGATGTCTGGCTCTAGGTCAGTGATCACACCATAGTGATTATCTGGGTTGTGAAGATCTTTTTTGTACAGTTTTTCTGTGTATTCTTGCCATCTCTTCTTAATATCTTCTGCTTCTGTTAGGTCCATACCATTTCTGTCCTTTATCGAGCTCATCTTTGCATGAAATGTTCCTTTGGTATCTGTGATTTTCTTGAAGAGATCCCTGGTCTTTCCCATTCTGTTGTTTTCCTCTATTTCTTTGCAATGATCGCTGAAGAAGGCTTTCTTATCTCTTCTTGCTATTCTTTGGAACTCTGCATTCAGATGTTTATATCTTTCCTTTTCTCCTTTGCTTTTTGCTTTTTTTCTTTTCACAGCTATTTGTAAGGCCTCCCCAGACAGCCATTTGGCTTTTTTGCATTTCTTTTCCATGGGGATGGTCTTGATCCCTGTCTCCTGTACAATGTCACGAACCTCATTCCATAGTTCATCAGGCGCTCTATCTATCAGATCTAGGCCCTTAAATCTATTTCTCACTTCCACTGTATAATCATAAGGGATTTGATTTAGGTCATACCTGAATGGTCTAGTGGTTTTCCCTACTTTCTTCAATTTCAGTCTGAATTTGGCCATAAGGAGTTCATAGTCTGAGCCACAGTCAGCTCCTGGTCTTGTTTTTGCTGACTGTATAGAGCTTCTCCATCTTTGGCTGCAAAGAATATAATCAATCTGATTTCGGTGTTGACCATCTGGTGATGTCCATGTATAAAGTCTTCTCTTGTGTTGTTGGAAGAGGGTGTTTGTTATGACCAGTGCGTTTTCTTGGCAAAACTCTATTAGTCTTTGCCCTGCTTCATTCCGTATTCCAAGGCCAAATTTGCCTGTTACTCCAGGTGTTTTTTGACTTCCTGCTTTTGCATTCCAGTCCCCTATAATGAAAAGGACATCTTTTTTGGGTGTTAGCTCTAAAAGGTCTTATAGGTCTTCATAGAACCATTCAACTTCAGCTTATTCTGTGTTACTTACTGGTTGGGGCATAGACTTGGATTACTGTGATATTGAATGGTTTGCCTTGGAAACGAACAGAGATCATTCTGTCGTTTTTGAGATTGCATCCAAGTACTGCATTTCGGACTCTTTTGTTGACCGTGATGGCCACTCCATTTCTTCTGAGGGATTCTTGCCTGCAGTAGTAGATATAATGGTCATCTGAGTTAAATTCACCCATTCCAGTCCATTTCAGTTCACTGATTCCTAGAATGTCAACATTCATTCTTGCCATCTCTTGTTTGACCACTTCCAGTTTGCCTTGATTCATGGACCTGACATTCCAGGTGCCTATGCAATATTGCTCTTTACAGCATCGGACCTTGCTTCTGTGAGGGAAGTGTGGCTAAATAGTTCTTGTTTAGTTCTTTGCACTTTTCAGGTTCATTCTTCTAAAATGATCTGAAACACAATGAGTTACTTTTGGTCTGTGTAGCTAGTAGTACCCATCAGGTGTTGCAACGGTGCTCAAATATTGAAAAAATTTATTCATTTCATAAATGTGATTGTAGTACTCTTTCTTACAGTGTTCTAAGTGGCAAAGCAAAAAAAAAAAAAAAATGTGTCCTCCCATAGCAGCATTTAATTAGCAATTATTTTAAAGGACATTCTTCTAGATAATAGAGAGGAAAGAACTCTGTTAACATATATTGTAAAAACTTAATAAATGCTAAATGATGGTGGTCATCTCATGTTCTAAAAATTTAGATTGAGATCTGTTCAGTTATTTTCTGTTTCCAATGGTGCATTTCAAAACCTGGTTTTGCCATCTCAGTATGGAACTGTGAAAGCTGTGTGGAAAGAAGTAAATTGAATAAGATGTATGACACACATAATCACAATCTTCAGTGTTTCTATTTATCCTGTGTGTCTTTCTCCTATTGTCTTTTCACCACATTCAGGAAAAGAAAAAGGAATTTTGGAAGAAGAAAACATTGGGAAAAATGTTATTGTCTAATGCAGTTAATCACAGGGTGGAGTTTCATATCTTTTTTTCCTAACATTTTATCTCCAGCACTAAGCATTGGGCCTTTTGCATAGTAGCGCTCAATGGATAGAGAAGAATGATTTGGGGAGAGGCACAAATGAATTTACCAGCCTGTTCCTGTGATCTAGTTTGAATCTGGAGAGTTTCTTTTTCATGGAGGCAGCTACATTTATGGAGTATCTCTTCTATATCTGTCTCCACTGCCTGTCAGGCATACCACACAAACAATAGATTGGGAAAGTCAAGCCCTTGAGTCCATTTACAGCCTGAACTCTATTATGGGAGATCACTTGAGATGCCAGTTTCTATACACAAAGTATTCTCAAATCATCTATGGTTAACCCAAACTTTAACTTTATGTCAGAATATCCCCAGGTTGAGCCAAAATTCAGAATGCTGCTGGGTCCACTCTTCTGACACAAGCTTAGGTGTCAGAGCCTGGGCCTTGTGTTTGGGGAACATAGGCCTTTAGCAGCTAGAACCATTCAAGTCCTTCCTCATTTTGTGTTGAATACAAAATACATGTAAACTCCAGAATTATACTCTTCAATACAGTTGCCATTACCCACAAGTAAATATTTAAATCTGAATTAATTTAAATTAAATAAAACTAAAAATTCACTTCCCCGATTGCATTAGCCACATTTCAAGGGCTTAATAGCCATTTGTGGCTAGTGGCTATCATATTGAACATTGCAAAATGTGAATATTTCCTTTATCATAGAAAGTTTTACTGAATAGCACTGCTCTAGAATATATCACTTATATCATATTGCAGAAATTCTAAATTAGAAACCCAATTCTGCATTTATTTCCTAATCAACTAATCCTGGCTTTCAAATCTTTTTAAGGCTCTAAAGTTTCCCTGTTTAAATCTTTTTTGAACAACAAATATAAAGAATATTTCCTAAACAAGTCTCTGTGAAATGTACCAAAACAAAATAGAGACTAATATGTGAAACACAGAGTTAAATTTCTGAAATTCTGATTAAATGGGGAGAAGTTTCCATATGACTTGTAAAAAGTCTAAATTACAGATGGTTTATAAAGTATACTCTAATTAAAAATCTCAAACAAAAACCTGAAAGTGCTGCTGAATTAAAGTTCTACCAGACCTGATTTGATAAATAATAGAGAATACTTTCTAATTCAAATACTATTGTATGCAAATTGATGGAAATATGTTGATGGCACAGATCCCTTTTCTTAAATTAACCTAACATTGCTCCCTGAGGTATTACTTCCATAAATTTCCTCCCACTGTAGCAATTGCCCACATCCTTTCTAAATTATCTGCAGTCTGTATTAACAGAAATTAAATTAATGGGAACCTAGCACATAATATAACCATGAAAAGCAATAAGCATATACAAGAAATGTTTATTTGGATAAAAATTATATATATGGTAGTAAGTGTTTAAAAATAAATAAGCACCTATTTGCATACATAGAAATGCACAAAATTATTCTCTCTCTGAATCAGCATACAAATATCTCTAGTATCAACTAAATATGCACTTAAATTCTGGTCCATAACAGCATCTTTTATTGAAGTGTGTATTTATACGTTGCTATAATGTAATTTCCCCTATGATCCCAGAACAGTGCACTTTGATAATAATCCAGATTCTTGTTGTCTTTCCAACTGAGTAAAAGTATTCTCTTTTTTTTTCTACCCCAGAAGCTGTTCTGGAAGTGGAGTAGCATCTGAAGAGACGGAAACCAGCCCACACGTGCCACAGGGAGGCACAAGCAAGGACAGTGGTCCTCGATTCCGCAGGCGGGCCAAGTCTAAATGTAAGTGTGAGAAGCCATGGAGGGCATGGTGGCCTGGTGGCTTGTGGTCCACATGCGCTGTGGGTGCATCTGCAGAAGTCACTGTCTGTTCAGGTAGCACAGGGGCTGTTGGGGTGTCCAGCCTGCCTGCTTGTCCTATTTCCCACCCTCATCTCCACTGCAAAAGCCTTGAAACCATCTCTACCAATGCCAGGTTTTTAAATCCCTGAGAGTAAAATACATGTGCAGAGTGTGATTCGAGCTGATTTTTAAGCCCAGGCATGCTGAATAGAGTCTTAAAATAATCATTTCCATAGGACCTGACTAGGTATCCAAGTGTTCACCAGATGCTAGCAGCTAGATTTTGCAGAAGAAAATTGCTAACTTAAGCTTCTTTTCATGATTCAGCAGAGGGTTTTAAGTAATAAAAGATCTGGAGATTTGTAAAATAAATAATTCTAGCGCAAATGGGAAAATTAAAATAATCTTATCATCTCCCAGTCATGTCTGTATGTGCTTTTCTACCATTATCAAATTTCTCTTAATTGTGCCAATTTTTTTTTTCTGGCTGATACTTTATAGTTTAAGGTTATGAGTTGTAATGAAGAAATGATTCCTTTCAGATGACTGAAGTGACATGTACTAAATTTTCCTAAAGACAGTCTAGGATGTATGAAACAGTGCATGGTGTAACAAATATGGTTTTATTCATATGCAATATTGAACGTATCAACAGTGAAAAATAATAACAGCATGATAGAATCTCTTTTATTCCTTAATAGATCCCTCAGTAGAAGCAATTAAAATATAAAGTAAATCATTAACTTTTGAACTTTGACAGAAAAAAATTCTATCCATTTCTGACAAGTAGACATTATCTCATAGTATCCACAGCCATCTCATGCTTATTACCCTTGCCTGGTCTTAAGTGTGACTTTTGGACACACAACACAATGTTTCCTAATATTTAATAGTACAATGGCTTTTTATAGTCTATTTAATTTTATTTAGTAATTTAAAGAATGAAGAGTTAAGATTCCTCAGATTTTTGTGTTGTTGCTGGAGGTGCACTTGAACAAAAAGAAAAACACAGCATCTAGCCCTATACTTAATGCCACATGACCACATCCTCTCTAGAATGAATCTATTCAGAGTTCCTAGAGAAATGCAAGTACATTATTCATTTTCCTAGTGTATCACATTTTTTACTACAGGTACCACTAATTATTTTGGCTGCATTCCATCAAGGCCAGATGTTAATTGAATGAAATATTTATAATGTAAAACCATTGAATAAAAAATGTATGCTCACTTAAGCAACAGGTTGTAGAACTCAAGCCAATCACATATTTTGGAGAAGCTGAAGAAGGAGGCATGATGTGGGTTACATTCATAATGTCAGGGTAAGGTTCTGAACTCAACCCAGAGAAACCTGATAATTGTTGGAACCAACTAAAGCTCGGCTACTTCTGGATTTGTTGTAACAAAATCTTGCTGCCAAAGGTATTGATGGGTTCACACAGTGAAAAATCACAATAACAATGTTCAAGTAAATCATAAAAATACAGAAGGTGGTTATTATAGGGAAGAGGAAAGGAAAGTTATAAAGTTATGATAGAAATATCAAAAATACATTTTTCTGAACTTTTAAAAAATTTAACTTTGTTTATAATCTAGGGTGGAAAAGCAAGAAAATGTAGTTTGTTCAATAAATGGTTTCACTCAGTGATCAATAGCAATCATTCAACAAGTGAAAATAAAAATTATATTTATTCAATGTAGCCATCAGTTCAGGCAGAAGGGAAGCTTATGATGGTTTTCTAGTAAAAAAAAAAAAAAAAAAAAAAAAAAAAAAAAAAAACAGACAAAAGTCATTTTTAAGAAGGAATTTTGACTGAAAAAGAAATAAAGAACTTCTTGAGTGCATTCTTCTCAGCAAAAATGAACTTGGCTTATGCTTAATTTCACATAGTATAAAGCTAAATATTTCATGTGGTTTTTAAGTTCTAGGAAGAAATTCATGGAAACAAATGTAGAAAATGACCCTAAAATTTTAAATATGAAAACTATAATAGACTTACAATTAGGGATAATAATAATAACTAATAATAACATAATAACTAATCTACTAGTGTCCTCCAAACATAAAGAACATAGCTTTTTAAATTATTATTTGGAAAATCTGGAATTTTATTTCTGATCATCTTTATATCTTCTGAAAATATAGATTCCTGAATCATATATCATAGAAAGTTTGTTAGGCTCCATATTTTTCCTGAAGTTTGAAGACTGTATTTCTGAGTGACGATTATCACAGAAACAAAGTCCATTTGTTCCTTAAAAATACTCGATGTGTCTTACACACAGTAAGCACCAAATAATATGGTGAATTGAACTAAATTATTTCCACTTTCTGTTCAGAGATTAATGTGTCTCTTGGACTCACACTAGAGAGGTGGTGTCTCACACGTGTGGATTAATGAGTTACATCTGTAACCAAAAATATCCATGGAAAACCTGATAAATTGATCCATATCTGTTTTATTAATCAAGCCCAGTACAGAAGGGCTTTCTTGTGATTATACTATATTTTGGAGATAAATAGAGTGGGGAAACCACAGGTCAATTTAGAAGTTGTTTGAAACACTGAAGAACGTATGGTTCTATTACATGAGAGCAATAAAGTCAATCCTTGATGGCTGTAGTGCTGATATATAAGTATTATTAATATTCTGAATGTATAATTTTACTGAAGAACATACGACAGTGTCCAAGAAGACCCTAAGCATCTAATATGTAATTTATTTCTTGTTGCCACTCTCTTCCTTCCTAATTTTTTTCTAAATAAAAAAAAAATTTTTTTTTTAAGCTAGCATGTCTTGAACAGCCTTTAGTTGAAGCAGATGACTAGAAATCAGAAGTCCCAGATTCTATCCTTGATTCTCCTACCAACCGGGAATGTGGCCTTGGGCAAGTCATGAGAGTAAATCTACAATAAAAGAGAGGTATAATGCCTTACATATGCCTGGTGCTTTATGATCTTACACAGCATTTTCAAATACAATATATTATTTAAATCTTCCTCACAGCATCCTAAGAGGAGTCTGGCAGTTATTAACAATCCCTGTTATAGAGAGTAGAAATTTGAGACCCAGAGACACTAAATCACTTCTCAATATCAAATGTCAGGGCCAGAAACAGACATATATGATGATTCCAAGCTGGTCTTTGTCTTCTTTCCCATACACCACACTACCCTGCTGCAGTACCTCCAAAGCTGAACTGTCCAGTATGGAGCCATGAGCCATAGGTGGTGATACAATACTTGAAATGTGGCTAGTCCCAACCGAGACATACACTGGGTATAAAATACAGTATTTCTAAGACCTTGAACAAAAAAATCAGAGTGCAAACTATCTCATTAATATTTTTACATTGATTCCACATCAAAATAATATTTTTATATCTTCATTTCAATAAACTGTATGATTAAAATTAATCTCACCTGTCCCCTTAACTTCTTTAATGCTTTAATGTGGCTGTTAGAAAATGTCAAGTCACATACATAGCTCACAGTGCTTCTGTTCGTCAGAGCTGGACTGAGGATTTCCTTGTTCAGAGCCCACAGGGTGGACTTCACGGTCCTGGACTTCTTTATACACCTGCCGTGATGTGCCTGAGACTAATTTCCAAAAATTCTGTCAAACACAGAGCAGTATAGATTTGGAGTAATGATTTAGTCATTCTCACCCATCTTCCACAGGCAGAGAAAAAGTCAGACTTTATTAATCGATGCCTCAAATTGCTCATTTATTAAAAGGCCTCATTTTATACTTGCCGAATGTTTGGAAAGCTTAGAGTAAACATACCTTGGAAAGAAGTATAAACTATATTTATGACTCTGAAGCACAGCTTATTTTTAAATGGGTTCCCATTAACATTATGAGTGAATGAGATACTGGATGATTAGGTGATACAAGTAATGTAAAATAATAATGATACATAAATTTATTATAAAATGTAGTATATTTTATTCCTCCTATCAACTCTTTAAGATATTTTATATATAATCCCTAAAGAAGTAGCTTCTTTCTGTTTTGAAAAATCTAAGTGAAAGTCCTCAGGAAAAATGGTAAATTAAAATTTCTTATTTAGCAGAAAAATGCATATAGTAAAAATAAACCAAAATAGCTCAAATTATTGAAAACTAACATCTATTTGGTATTTATTATGTAGTCTTGGGCACTATATTAAGAGTTAAACCAAGATTATCTCATTTAGAGATTTGAAAATTAGCAACAATGAGAAGAAACAGAGTTCTTAAGTATTACTTCCTCTTCCTTCCATGCTGTTTGAAGTCACAATGTGAGCTATAGAGACAATATTAGAATATAAGGTAATGTTGAGTAATAAGATCAAAAATCAGCATTCAAAGAGGGCACAAGGGAGTAGAACATGTTTTTGAAAAATAGTTGTTATTGTTTGGTCACTAAGTTGTGTCCAACTCTTGGAGACCCCATGGACTGTAGCCCCCGAGGCTCCTCTGTCCATGGGATTTCCCAGGCAAGAATACAGGAGTGGGTTGCCATGCCCTTCTCCAGGGGATCTTCCCGACCCAGGGATCGAACCACATTTCCTGCTTTGCACCAGGGAAGCCTTTTGAAACATACATACTTACAAACAAGATTATATGAAGGAGGAATTACTCTTCACTTTCTAAAAGTTTCTTAATGGTACAATAGAAATCTTTACAACAACGTTCTCCAAGGTGTTAAAATTTACCTATTATTTACAAAGCAAAGGTCCCATTTAAACAAAATATAACTATATGAGTTTCAGAGATTTGTTTTCCTCTATGCGTTATAACCACTTGAAGGATTCAACCTTAAATATTTTCTGGAAAAATAAGAAATGAATATAAATAAACTAAAAAGGGACAATGGAGTATTATTCAGCCATTAAAAAAAATACATTTGAATCAGTTCTAATGAGGTGGATGAAACTGGAGCCTATTATACAGAGTGAAGTAAGCCAGAAAGAAAAACACCAATACAGTATACTAACGCATATATATGGAATTTAGAAAGATGGTAACAATAACCCTGTGTACGAGACAGCAAAAGAGACACTGATGTATAGAACAGTCTTATGGACTCTGTGGGAGAGGGAGAGGGTGGGAAGATTTGGGAGAATGGCATTGAAACATGTAAAATATCATGTATGAAATGAGTTGCCAGTCCAGGTTCGATGCACGATACTGGATGCTTGGGGCTGGTGCACTGGGACGACCCAGAGGGATGGAATGGGGAGGGAGGAGGGAGGAGGGTTCAGGATGGGGAACACATGTATACCTGTGGTGGATTCATTTTGATATTTGGCAAATCTAATACAGTTATGTTAAGTTTAAAAATAAAATAAAATTAAAAAAAAAAAAAATAAATAAATAAATAAAAATAAATCGATTTAGTCCTCTTAAAAAAAAAATAAATAAATAAAAAAATAAAAAGGGATCTAAATCAAAATGGCACTGAAAATCATAAAACAGTGAAAACTAAAGGTTTTAAGTTTTTATACAATAAAAATAAAATGCTACCTTTGAAGGTTGACAATAAAAATTGTCTATGTAAGCTAATAACATATAATATTTTTTAAGATTTCAAATTGTTACCAATTTCTTAATGTTCATTCTTACCTGAAGTTAAATAAAAAGAAAAACAGTAACACTAGCCAAGTCTGGGTAGCAGAATTGTAGATATTTCTGTCCTTATTTATACTTTTTTATAGTAATTCTTGAATAAACATGTACTGCTTTTATAATAGGTGAATAGAAAAGTTGTAATCAACTCCAAAAATGACTGCAAATAAGAAAAACAATATCTTGGTGAGAGGCTGGTGTAAAATGCAAATTTTGTTCTCAACCATAAAATTGTAAAATAATTATATATTTTATAGGTTCTTCTTTTGAGGCATTGTTGCCCTTCCTTTGATTCAACATAAAACATCCTGTGAACTATTTTTCAGTTTCTCTAGATAGTGAAGGTAAAAGCTAGGTTGGATTTTCTAGATTTTCTTAAGAAAGCAGTTTCCCCTCAGCCGTGTACATGAGTATAAAGATCAAGGTTGTAATATGTGCACTTAAAGCTCAAAGTTGTTATTACAGTAACCAGAAAACCAGAGCATCATGTAAAGCGCACCTCTTCTATAAAACAAACTGGCTATCAGTCATTTCTAATGGTGTCTACAAGCTGGCCTTAGTCTTAGACCTTGAGATGTGTAAAACGTCATGTGAGAATATGTTATACAATCATATCTCAGCAGGATAGTGATCATAGTGATCCTAAAAATAGTGAAATACAGAGCTGTTTTAGGCTTCCATTTCAAGTATTCATAGAGAAATAGTTGGTCAGCTAACTTCTTTTATAACAACAACACTAAAATTTAACTACAAAGAAAACTCAGAAATGAGTTCCTTGTGCCATTTAATCATTAAACTGTAAATCCACAGACCATTAGTGCTGAAAGGGGCCTTCTAGATTATCTCATCTACTACCAACATTCTATAGATGAGAAAACTAAGGAGCATAAAAATTGTTTTCTCAGGAAAAAATGAAATCACTGAAAAATATCCCAAAGTATCTAGGAATTTCTAGAAGCTTACCTAAGAAAGGGGAGAATAAAATGGCAACCCACTCCAGTGTTCTTGCCTGGAGAATCCCAAGGACAGAGGAGCCTGGTGGGCGGCCATCTATGGGGTCACACAGAGTCGGACACGACTGAAGCAACTTAGCAGCAGCAGCAGCACCTAAGAAAGGCTAGGTATTTCAAAGGCTACCAGAAGTTGATAGTTCAGTTGTGGGTACTCCTGTGCAAGAAAGAAAATATACTAATGTTGACTAATATTCATATCATATGTTAAAAGCACATTTCCAGTGAATCCCTATTAAGTAAAAACCAAAAGCATAACAAAGCCAATGATTTCAGACCAGATCCCTCACTCCTTACTCAGCTTCCTCTCTTCTGTGAGTTAAATAATTGAAAGGAACTTTCTTTGCCACTTTTCAGATACAAATTGTTTGTTACCATGAGAAATTGGCTACTCCCACAATTACTGGTAGACCAAAAAATAGTGTAACATTCATTCCTAGAGTTTAAAAAGAGTGTCAAAATCCTCCTGATTTTATGCATTTACGAAAGCATGCTTATAATAAAATTGTATGTATTAAAAACATATTCCTCATCCCCCTCCTAAAAAAAATACATACTAGACATTACGGAGATTCTCCTGGAACAAGTAAATATTAAGGCTCTTTTTTCTAAATTTGTCTAAGAAACTGAGATAGTAACACTTGATCATAAGGAAAATATAACAGTGCATGCAATCCTACTGTCATCCATAAAATGGGAATAGGAGTAGATTCTCACAGAGCTGTTTAAGGATTAAGTCAATAATAGATGTAAAATGCTTAGTACAGTGTGTGGAACATAGTTAACATTCGCTCAGTGTCAGATAGTAGTCACCCTACTGATGTTACTTAAAACACACTAGCTCCTCCACACACACCTTTCCCCTCAAGCAAACCAAACTCCTGAGATCCCCTCTTGTTTTCATGGCCCCATGTCCTCGCATGCTGACCCCTCTTTCCACATGTCCTTTCCCTACTTCCCCTGGCGGAAGCTTCAGCTCTGAAACTTCCTCCTCTTACTTGTCTCCCCTCCTCCCAGTGCCTGACTTAGTTGCTTTCACTCATTTCCCAAGGTGCCCTGTAATATGCCTCTTCTAGCGATTGAATCGTGACTTTTTTTTAAACTTGATTTCTCTCCTCTAACACACACACGTACGCACTAAACTGGAAATGCGTCACACTCAATGCATTGCACACACATTTTTGTATCCCTATGCTGCTGCTGCTGCTGCTGCTGCTGCTAAGTCGCTTCAGTTGTGTCCGACTCTGTGAGACCCCATAGACGGCAGCCCACCAGGCTCCCCCGTCCCTGGGATTCTCCAGGCAAGAACACTGGAGTGGGCTGTCATTTCCTTCTCCAATGCATGAAAGTGAAAAGTCAAAGTGAAGTCGCTCAGTCGTGTCCAACACTTAGCAACCACAGGGACTGCAGCCTACCAGGCTCCTCCGTCCATGGGATTTTCCGGACAAGAGTACTGGAGTGGGGTGCCATTGCCTTCTCCGTGTATCCCTATAGAAACATCTATTTAAATGAATGAACTAATGCCTGTGTAAATATACAAGTGGCTTTTTTTTCCTCATAAGTAGTTATGAGGCTAGAATGTATATCTTGTGACCTCAGTTTTGAAGGGGAAAGAGGGTGAAGCATGTCATGGGAAAAGTTGGGGGACACAACTCCACAGCCCTGGCCCTGCCACAAGACTAACCCTGTGGTCTTCAGCGAGTCATTTAACTCTCTGGGCTCACTCTCCTTAGTAGAATGAATGAATTGGGCAAAATGGTCTCTGAGGACTCAGTGCCAGCTTTTAAGTGATGCTAAACATTGGTTCATCTCAGTAGTTCTCGAACTTTAGCAGAGGTCAGAATCATCAGGTGGGCTTATGAAAATACTGATTCCTGGTCAGGGGGTCTGAGAGGGAGCCCCAGAATTTGCATATCTAGCAAGTTCCCAGGTGACGCTGAGGCTGCTATGTGTGTGGTGGGGGGTGTCCCACACTTTGAGGACCAGTGATTAATCTTCTTAACACAGGATATCCTGACACTGTCCGCCACCTGGCAGAGAGCAAGTTCACGGCAGGGTGAAAGCAAGGAAACCCAGGCTTCTGGGAAGCTGCCATCAGGAAGGTTGGGTGCCTGTGGGTGCGTTCCAAGAGTGGCCACGGAAGGCAGACTTTGCTGACTGTAACAATTCTGTAAAGGCCCAACTTGTGGGGAAGGGGCAGCCAGAGATCACACTGCTGCCCTGCACAGAAAACAAATTCCAGGGTTTGATCCATCTGTTAAAACCGACTGCTTCTCAAGTCATAGTGGATCACAGTCGCCATCTAGTGATAGCTTTGAGTTACTGCATCTAGAGACTACAGAATGAAGTGATGCTTTCATTGGGAAACTATTTTTACAAAAGTGTTTAAGATGAGAACTTCTGAGAACAAACTCTAATGTACGCTGGTCTTGTCTTCATTTGTACCTAGGCACTATAGAAATAAACAGGTACATATCACTATGTGCTAGGCACTGTTCTAACACTACATCTGTGGGTCAGTTATTCACAGCAACCCAATAACAATTATTATGCCCACTTTATAGACAGGAACTATAGCTACAGATATGCAAAGAAATTAAGCTTGCCTGAGGCTGCCCAACCAGTAGAGTGGTAGAGCTGGGATTGAACCTAAACAGTTGCTGGAGAGATACTGCTCTAGCCAGTCTCTCTTATATCAGCCGTTTAAATGCACAGGTAATGGAAACAATTGATACCCGTACAGTAGCCCCACCTTTATCATGGTTTTGTTTTCTGCGGTTTGTTACAGTCAACAACCATCTGAAAACATCAAATGAAAAATTCCAGAAATAATTCATAATAAGCTTTACATCGCATGCCATTCTGAGTAGCATGATGAAATCTTGTGCCTTCTTGCCCCAACCCACCCAAGAGAGTATTAATATCATCCCTTTGACCCATTAGTTAGTCATTTAGGAGCCGGTTCAGTTATCAGATCAACCATGGTGGTATCTCAGTGCTGTGTTCAAGTCACACTTATTTTACCTAATAATGACCTCAAAGCCCCAGAGCAGTTATACTGGTAATTAGGATATGCCTAAGCCTTGCAGGCCACAGTCCATGGGGTCACAAAGAGTCAGACACAACTGAGCAACTAAGCACAGCACAAGAGGAGCTATAAAGCATTTCTTCTAAATGATAAAGGGGAAGTTCTTGACTTCATAAGGAAAAAAGAAAAACATGCTGAGGCTGCTAAGATCTACAGTAAAAACAAAGTTTCTATCTATGAAATTGTGAAGAAGAAAAAAGAAAACCATGCAAGTTTTGCAGTCACATTATAAACTATAAAAATTATGGCCCCAGTGTGTGATAAGTACTTAATTAAAATGGAAAAGATATTAACTTTGTACAATAAGATATTTTGAGAGAGAGACCACATTTACATAACTTTCATTATACCATTTTGTTATAATTGTTCTATTTTGTTATTACTGTTAATCTCTTACTGTGATTAATTTATAAATTAAATTTTATCATAGGTATGTAGATATAGGAAAAAACATAGTACATAGGGCTTGGTACTATCCAAGGTTTCAGGCATCCAGTGGGATCTTGTACTGTATCCCCCACAGATAAGGGGGTACTGCTATGAACAGTTACCAGTTCCCAGATACGGGTTTGAAATTTTTATAAAATATATATTGAAGCATTTAATTTTTTCAATTCTTCCAAATGAAATCAGCTTATGTGGAATAACTAAAGAAATGTTTCTACCTACAAAAGATACCACAATGCAAAAAAAAAAAAAAAAAATAAGAACCAACTAGGAATCAACTTCAAACTTGCTCTGCAACTTTGGTCAGGATGCTTAACCTCTCTGGGTCCTGCTTCCTTCATCTATGAAGTAGAACAGGTGCAAATGTAATTTACACGGCTGGAAGTTCTTTAAAGCTAGATTACATTTTTGAGACACTACTCAACTTATCCAATGACTGTGGTCAAGAGAACAAATAGGGAGACAGTGGGTAGTAACCAGACTGGTTTTTCTCAAATTGTCCTGCACACAGGAAAGGCAAGAGGACAGCAAGTTTGATCTCCTGGTCTATTACGCAGAAGTGCTAGAGGTAACAATGACACTCGCAGTGAATGCACAGAAGTAAAGAGCTCAGGGACGGAGGTCTGCGTTTCGTTTCTCCTCCTGGGCGCTGCCCTCAGCCTGTACACCTGAGCGCTACACCGCTGGGTGTCCCTGCCTTCCAAGAGTCCTCACTAAAGCACTTTTGCAGAAAAGTTGAATCTTTGCTGGTGGATTGAGATCTAACTCCCCTCACTCCAGACTTCTTTTATCAGAGATTTCCTGGATTTAAAAGCCTGGTCGCTGCTAATCCTTTTAACTCCCTAAGACTTCTCAGTTACCAAAGCATGTCTAACCTCAATAACTACAAGATCGTTATCAAACCAAAATATTGACCCTAGTGGTACAGAGATACAAATGCTGGCTATTGCTTGGTGCTGAGTTCTGACCGGATAGAGAAATGAATATTTCCAGCACCTGATACAGGATCTTTTGGACAGAACACGTGAATGTAATTATGTATTACAATGTACATACTTTCCCTTCAAAGAGTTCAGGTTTCTATAAGGTTACTTCTAAAATAAAGATACTCAAAATAAGGTAAGGTAATGGTGCCCAAGTAATAAGGACTCAGGATAAGTCTTTATGGAGAGATCCTAAAACTTGCTGATATCAAAAATGTTTCCTCAGTATCTAAAACAATCAAACTCAAAGAAACAGGAATAGAATGGTAATTGCCAGGGACTGAGGGGAGCTGGTGTTGGAGAAGACTCTTGAGAGTCCCTTGAACTGCAAGGAGATCCAACCAGTCCATTCTGAAGGAGATCAGCCCTGGGATTTCTTTGGAAGGAATGATGCTAAAGCTGAAACTCCAGTACTTTGGCCACCTCATGCGAAGAGTTGACTCGTTGGAAAAGACTCTGATGCTGGGAGGGATTGGGGGCAGGAGGCGAAGGGGACGACAGAGGATGAGATGGCTGGATGGCATCACTGACTTGATGGATGTGAGTCTCAGTGAACTCCGGGAGTTGGTGATGGACAGGGAGGCCTGGCGTGCTGCGATTCATGGGGTCGCAAAGAGTCGGACACAACTGAGCGACTAAACTGAACTGAACTGAGGGGAACAAAACTGGAGAGTTGCTGTTCAGTGGGTATAAAAGTTCATGTGAGATGAATAAGTTCTAGAGATCCGCTGGAGAACACTGTATTGATGGTTAATGATGCTACGTGTGTGTGCATAGCCACTCAGTCGTGTCCGACTCTTTTCGACACCATGGACTGTGCCTCTCAGGCTCCTCTGTCCATGGAATTTTCCAGGCAAGAATACTGGAGTGGATTGTCATTTCCTACTCCATAATGATGCTGTACTATATCTTTAAGAACTTAAGAGGTTAGATCTTGTGTCATCTGTTCTTACCATGAAAGAAAGAAAGGGGGGAGGAAAGAAGAAAGGAACGAAAGATTGTTGCTGTCCATGTAAGGCAGACTTTAAAAACTAATAACTTTGAGATACTGGTTTTTTAGGGAAATAGGACTAGTTTTCAACATTATTCTTTGTGATCCATGCAATGTCATATAACCATAGCTTTCTTCAAAATTTATATTTAAAACACTATGCATTTATCAAAATAAGTATTACATTTTAAAAGAACTACAGAGGCTCTCATAATTTCTGATGCAAAATAAATAAACAAACAAACGGAACATTTCTTAAACTTTGATCTTGTGGTAATTTCATTTTCCAAAATAGGGAAGCCTAGGGTAAAATTAATTTTCCGAAACTTATAAACCTCTACTTGTGTTAGTTAATTCAACTTCAGAATTAATTTTTTGAAGTGAAAGGAATTTTTAATTCCAGAGGTTCCGGGATACGTCAGCACCTTGTCAAGGTTGAGCCACGTTTCGCAACAGTGACATTCACTGCCACGTGGACTCCACTCTGAGATAGAATCCTAAACCAGGCAATCAGCCTGATCCAGTGCGATGTTTCTAGATGTTCTTTTATAAAATAGTTTCAAAGACCCATGACTAGAGAATTACAAAATCATGCCTTCCGTTTAGGACATGTTTATAAATATGCATAATGGAAGCTTAGCTCTCCACTCTTTCAAGAAGTACAAGGTAAAAGTCCATGGTTCAGTTCAAAGGAATGTTAAATATCAGCCTGAGATTTATACTCTTGGGAAAGAATGTTACAGTGGAAAAAGGGAAGAAATGTGCTTGGTTTGTGAGCCAGTGGCTCTTTTGTGAGAACCAGAGTCTTGAACTTTGAGGCAGCCGTGTTGTACTGAGCGTGGCCACAAAGATCTGGGGACAGTGCCATGACATCACCCATATATGATTGCTGCTGCTGCTGCTGCTAAGTCACTTCAGTCATGTCCGACTCTGTGTGACCCCATAGACGGCAGCCCACCAGGCTCCCCCGTCCCTGGGATTCTCCAGGCAAGAACACTGGAGTGGGTTGCCATTTCCTTCTCCAATGCGTGAAAGTGAAAAGTGAAACTGAAGTCACTCAGCCGTGTCCGAATCGTAGCGACCCCATGGACTGCAGCCTACCAGAGAGAGGAAATGCTTTGAGGGTGTAGCCAAAATCACCATAAATCTGCACAAAGTCAAAACTAAGTGAACAGTATTTTTCAAATAGATACTGGAATTATTTGATGTACATGCAAAGTAAACAGAAGGAACCCCAAACTCCAAGGAAATACGGTTTCTTTGTCAGGTCCCCTCTTTTTCAGAGAATGCCTCCTTTACCACATTTTAGCTTGTCTGATGGATACTATTATAATTAGCTATAAATTTTTTATAGATAAAGACATGAAATTCTAACAACATATAAAGCAAGGACCTTACTATCTTCTCTATTGTTGTGTCCCCAGAAATTAGAATGATACTTTGTGTACAGCTAGTACTAAGCAAATTTTTGTTGAATGAATGAACAAAAACTGGAATAAATTGCTAAGTCAAACGAAAATACAGAAAGTAAAAAGGAATCTTCTCTTCCTAATTGTTTTCATGTAAAAAGCCATATTGTCAGCTGAAATCTAATAAAAATTACAAGAGAAAATTTTCTGTCTGGGGAGCAGCTCTTATCTAATGTACTTTTTTCTCAGCTGCCAGCCTGGGGTTCTCATTGCCCCATATATTTACAACATACGTTGGCATAGACTGAGCATAACAGATCTTTATCTTGAGTTTCACCAGTTTTTATGTAGTCTACATACTTCACCCCATCTTTATCATTTTTGACAAGTGAATATCATCAAACTGAAGAGTTAAACAAAAAATTGAATAATTAACAGGCTGGCAACCACAAATGTTCATTTCTTTTGACCACCTACTCAATTCTAAGATTCTAATTTGTCTTAAATTTACAGCAGTTCACTCTTCTTTAAATTTTTTTTTTTTTACATCAGTCCATTTACCCTAACCAGTTCTGACCTCAAGCTCAAGGGGAGCCTTTTTTCAATTGCCGTCATTCTATCTGGTCACAGGTATTGCATAGCAATGGATTAAAGCTAGTAGAGAGAGAAAAATATGAAACAAAAAAGGAAATATCCTTTTAGGAAAGTTAATGAGAAAACAGAAGCCTCACACATCTAAGGTATGGACCTGCCTGGAATCTGGTCTGGATTTTAGAGGCCGTTATCACTCAGCCTCAACTGGATCCACGTGAATCTATTCTTTTGTCCAATGTTGTATCCAATGTTTTTTTGAGATCCTTGACTCAAAGACCTTTTAGAAATGTGTATAAGTCATTCTAAAGTGAGACAATGAATTAGATACATTCTAGTAGAAAGTCAAGGGGAGAGAAAGTAAATCTTTCCCATCCCCCTTTTGTTGACATTACATTGTAAAAATAGATTTGGGGAGGAGCCTAGAGGAGGAATTTCAGTTAAGCTAATGTACTTACATGGAGAAGGCAATGGCAACCCACTCCAGCACTCTTGCCTGGAAAATCCCATGGACGGAGGAGCCTGGTAGGCTGCAGTCCATGGGGTCACGAAGAGTCAGACACGACTGAGCAACTTCAGTTTCACTTTTCACTTTCATGTATTGGAGAAGGAAATGGCAACCCACTCCAGTGTTCTTGCCTGGAGAATCCCAGGGACGGGGGAGCCTGGTGGGCTGCCATCTATGGGGTCGCACAGAGTCGGACACGACTGAAGCGACTTAGCAGCAGCAGCAGCAATCTACTTACAAGTAGAATTTCTTTCAGGCTATAGGAGGCTTTGCCAAACATTGGTTGGCACATTCTTCCTAAAAGGTAAAAGCCTTTTTCCCCCCTCTTTGGCAGGTTTTAAATGATATTTAAGAGTGTCAGGCAAACCTTCCAAACCCTGACCAAAAGCAGGTTAATACAAAACACATAGCATCCTCAGCCAGCTCAAGATCAACAAAACAAAACTAGTCCTAGGGATTGCTGCTAAGTCGCTTCAGTCGTGTCCGACTCTGTGCGACCCCATAGACAGCAGCCCACCAGGCTCCTCTGTCCATGGGATTCTCCAGGCAAGAACAGTGGAGTGGGTTGCCATTTCCCCCTCCAATGCATGAAAGTGAAAAGTCAAAGTGAAGTCACTCAGTCGTGTCCAACTCCTAGCGACCCCATGGACTGCAGCCCACCAGGCTCCTCCATCCATGGGATTTTCCAGGCAAGAGTACTGGAGTGGGGTGCCATTGTGAAACATAATCCCATGATATTTATGGCTCCAGAGACTGAACACAGCTACTCTTGAGCACAATGTAGTACTACTTCCACTGGGGCCATTGCTTATATTTGATGATCTCTGTTCAGTTCAGTCGCTCAGTCATGTCTGACTCTTTGCAACCCCATGAACCACAGCACGCAAGGTCTTCCTGTCCATCACCAACTGCCAGAGTCCACCCAAACCCATGTCCGTTGAGTCGGTAATGCCATCCAACCATCTCATCCTCTGTCGTCCCCTTCTCCTTCTGCCCTCAATCTTTCCCAGCATCAGGGTCTTTTCAAATGAGTCAGCTCTTCACATCAAGTGGCCAAAGTATTGCAGTTTCAGCTTCAGCATCAGTCCTTCCAGTGAACACCCAGGACTGATCTCCTTTAGGATGGACTAGTTGGATCTCCTTGCAGTCCAAGGGACTCTTAAGAGTCTTCTCCAACACCACACTTCAAAAGCATCAATTCTTTGGTGCAGCCTCCTTTATAGTCCAACTCTCACATCCATACATGACCACTGGAAAAACCATAGCCTTGACTAGACAGATCTTTGTTGACAAAGTAATGTCTCTGCTTTTTAATATGCTGTCTAGGTTGGTCATAACTTTCCTTCCAAGGAGTAAGTCTTTTAATTTCGTGGCTGCAATCACCATCTGCAGTGATTTTGGAGCCCCAAAATATAAAGTCAGCCACTGTTTCCACTGTTTCCCCATCTATTTCCCATGAAGTGATGGGACCAGATGCCATGATCTTAGTTTTCTGAATGTTGAGCTTTAAGCCAACTTTTTCACTCTCCTCTTTCACTTTCATCAAGAGGCTTTTTAGTTCCTCTTCACGTTCTGCCATAAGGGTGGTGTCATCTGCATATCTGAGGTTATTGATATTTCTCCCAGCAATCTTGATTCCAGCTTCTCCTTGTTCGAGCCCAGCGTTTCTCTTGATGTACTCTGCATATAAGTTAAATAAGCAGGGTGACAATATACAGCCCTGATGTACTCCTTTTCCTGTTTGGAATCAGCCTGTTTTTCCATGTCCAGTTCTAACTGTTGCTTCCTGACCTGCATACAGGTTTCTCAAGAGGCAGGTCAGGTGGTCTGGTATTCCCATCTCTTTCAGAATTTTCCACAGTTTATTGTGATCCACACAGTCAAAGGCTTTGGCATAGTCAATAAAGCAGAAATAGATGTTTTTCTGGAACTCTCTTGCTTTTTCCATGATCCAGCAGATGTTGGCAATTTGATCTCTGGTTCCTCTGCCTTTTCTAAAACCAGCTTGAACATCTGGAAGTTCACGGTTCACGTATTGTTGAAGCCTGGCTTGGAGAATTTTGAGCTTTACTTTACTAGCATGTGAGTGTACCATATAGAAAAGAACCAATTAGTTACAATCTGTGCAACAGGATTGTGGTTCTCAGACTTGTGTGGGCTTACCCATCAACTGGAGTAAGCTTGTAGAAAATTCAGTGCTTTGGTCCTCTCCCTGAGCCTGTCTAGTTAGACCCCTCCATGGGGGAGGAGATCAGGAATAAGGGAGACCAATGAGAAAGATGCAGTGCTTCTGCCAGCATTCATTGAGAATCACTGCATTGGAGTGTGGAGCTAGTTTTATAAACTCAGAATTCTCTCCAGCTCTAGTTCCCTGCACCCAGCATTGGCTGGAAAGTGCTAGATACTTGATGACTATTGAGTGAATTAAAGACAGTGAGCATTTATGGATACCAGGCACTGTTGTAAGCACTCTGCACTTATTAAGTCATTTAATACTCAAAACAGAAATCTATCATTAGCCTTGACACTTTCTGGGCACTCTGCTCATACTCTGTCCAAAGTGTCACGTGACAGGTTCCTTTGTTGCATTCAATTGCCACCTCCTCAGGAAGACCCTCCCTGACTGCCTTCTAAAGTAGCATCAGTCTTACACCCACCCCATCACAAGATCCTGTTCCTGTTCTTTACAGCATTTGCCTCTGTCTAAAATACCTGGTTTGGTTTTGGGTTTTTTTTTGTTTTTTTTTTTTTTTAGTGACTTCCTTCACTAAAATATTGGGTTGGCAAAAAAGTTTGTTCAGGTTTTTCTGTACCATCTTACAGAAAAATCCAAATGAACTTTTTAGCCAAAACAATGTATGCTCCACAAGAACAGAAATCTTGTAGGTTTTATTTGTCACTGTACCTTTAATGTGTGACTCACACTAGATATCAAGGAAACATTTAAACATTTAAATGAATACATGTTAAAAATGCACAGTAAATGCAAAGTAAAGGAGTTGTGTTTGCTGTGTAATTTCTTCATTCTTTCAGAGATTTCAAAATTATTATGGTAAGTGTAAAAAGCAAAAAAAAAAAAAGAAAAGAAAAACCTCTAACCCAAAAATCTGATCTACTTTGTCCCAAGTCAGAGATTGGACATGAGAAAAAGGGAGAACCAGTAAGGGTTTAAATGAAAAGTCTGGAAGATTTTTTAACCCTAGAGTGTCAATATTTTGTTTGAAATGAATTCTTAGGACATCAGACACACCCGTGTTAAAATGTAAGTAAAACACACATCCCAAGATTAAATATACATAATTTTTAGATTAACCAATGTTTTTATTGGCCACACAATGACTCTGCTTTACTAGTTTAAAAAGTTGTATCTACATGACACTTGAAGAGCTAGTTAAATCAATGAAACTGAAGTCAATTGTTTCAATAGTAAAAAGAACAGGTAGACCAGGTCACTCGAAATGGTGAGTGTGTCAGAATCATTGGCCATTTTACCCTGTGCCAACAAAATTAAAATTAGGAGCTGGCTGTAGACTTTAGAGAGAGAGAGAGAGAGAAACTCATTTAAAAAGGATTTCTCAAATAGTGTGGCTCAAAACCATGGCCTTTGAAAAAAGGCCACTCGCTAGTCATGTCAAATCACTGCTAAACAAAACCTCAGCAAGACTCTGATCACAGATGATCAAGTCAACCTCCTCCTCTTCATTTATGGTAACAGGTCTCAGGTAAATAAGAGCTAGGGCTGAGGCATTGCTGCTGAATGAAGCCTTTTATTCTGAGTCATTTCTTTACCACTTCCACCGAAATGCCAAACAGTGAATGTTGTCAGGCATGTTGCTGAATAGAATATACTCAAAATCAAATAGAAAGATTAAAAAAGTTTTCCTTGTTTTATTTTGAGAGTATCTTTTCACTGTGATCATGCCAGGAGTTAGCCAGGCCTAGGCTGGCTTCATTAGTCATCTCAGAGAATGTGGATAGATCATGGGAAAGTCATCCATCTTTGAAAAACTGCTGTTCCCTCATCACATTCACTTCAGTCAGTCGAACTTGAAAGTACCGCAGTAGATGAGGGAAGGGCCAGAGGAGGGTGTGCAACCAATAGTGAGGTCCATTTTCACTACAGGAAGGCAAAGATCCTTCACAAATACCTTCACCCATGAAGAATTTTGCTGCCATCCAACCCAACCCAGCTTCCTAGGTGACTCAGTAGTAAAGAATCCACCTGCCAATGCAGGAGATGCAGGTTCGATCCTTGGATTGGGAAGATACCCTGGAGAAGGAAATGGCAACCCACTCCAGTATTCTTGCCGGGGAGAACAGATGAGCCTGGTGGGCTACAGGCCCCTGGGACTCAAAGAGTCAGACATGACTGAGAATGCACACATCCACCTCACCCCCACCCCCATTGAGAAAGAATCAGAATTTTTAAAACAAGAGAGGAACTTGTTTTCATTGAAAAGTTTTTCAAGTACAATCAATCAAGAGCAAAGATAATTTCCGTGTTCATTACCCAGTCTTCAAAACAGTCTGGGTTAACTCAAAGCCAGGTTTAGCACATTTTGTTTCCATTTTGTGAGCAAAACATGATTTGGATTACAAATTTCTCTGAGGTTCATGCATAGAGCTGAAAGACTCTGTCATTTCCTTATCAGAAGCAACAGGAGAAATTCCAAATATGAAGAATCGCCAAGATTTATTGCCTCAATTCCTGGTCTGACACTTGGCTCAGAGCAAAGAGTACACAGCCAAAAAGAAGTCCTTTCCTAAGGTATGAAAGGAACTGGCTGCTTGTAAAGTCCAGACTTGGGAGTGACACACACGGGGGTTTGGGCTTGTACACGGCCAGCTAAACCTAGTCTGTTTGAAGTCAGATCAGTTGATTTCTTGAACATTTCAAATAAGCAAAATTCTGCAGGAAATGGGAGCCAGATGCATTTTGTAACTCAGGAGTTCCTTGGAAGATGGGTGGAAAATAACCACACAACATCCTCTAGTTTCATTCTAGCTCTTCTCTTGGACCTGCTGTCCTGAACCATACCTCTGACATGTATGCAGAGAAGATGATGGAATAAACTGCAGGAAGGGTACAGGTAGAAGTGTTTTTAAATCATAATTTGAATTTCTTTAAATCGTAATTTAAAATTTATTTACATAATCAGATCAGATCAGATCAGTCACTCAGTCGTGTCCGACTCTTCAAGACCCCATGAATCACAGCACGCCAGGCCTCCCTGTCCATCACCAACTCCCGGAGTTCACTGAGACTCACGGCCATCGAGTCAGTGATGCCATCCAGCCATTACATCCTCTGTCGTCCCCTTCTCCTCCTGCCCCCAATCTCTCCCAGCATCAGAGTCTTTTCCAATGAGTCAACTCTTCGCATGAGGTGGCCAAGGTACTGGAGTTTCAGCTTTAGCATTGTTGTATTTAAATACAAAAAGAAATAGTATATGTCTGATAAAAATGTAAATCAGTTTTAAAATACTACATTATTTGGAAGAGGCTCCAAAACATTTTAGGAAGCATCTGTTGTAAACTAGGCACTGTGTTGGCAATTTTCCCAATGATCCTCTGAGGCGGGTTGTCATTATTCTGGTGATAGCCCCAAGAAACAGAGGCTTCTTGAGACTTGGTGATTTGCCAGAAGCCATGATGATTATAAATGAAGAAACAGAGACTGACCCATCAAAGGAGTCCCCAGCTGGTCCTTGGGATTGAGATCCAAACAGAAAGCATCTGAGATCTATGCTTCTTCTACACTGACTTTTGCTAGTCCTCACATGTGACCCAGGAATAAATGTTGAAGATGGGACAGGAGTGGTTGGCAGCTGCGTGCATGCCAGAAACGCCACCAGGCCAAGTAGGCACAGGCAACGTCCCCCCAGAAACTTAGTGGGGAGAAGCAAGAGGCACTCTCCTTTCTCTAAAAAGCTTTGGCTTCAGACATTTAGAGAAAGCATAAGAAACATGAAAAAGAAAGCAGACTCACTCGGCCACGCCCAGCCACTAGCTTGCTAACACCTTGTTCTTTGTTCTTGTTGACTTTCACAGAAGATGAAATATTTCTTGCCTCTTGACTTCACATATGCTGCCCAGAAGCCCCCAGGTTTCCTGGAATTTTTATTAAGAATGCCAGATATTCCAGCAATAAATCTCAGACACCAAACTTTGACCGGCAAAGGGCAGATACATACCCGGTTGGGTGCAATCAATGTCTGGGGATTTTCCCTCTGCTTTCTTCTGCTTTTTCTTCCAATGAAACTGTCCCATTATTGGTTTTTGATTTATTAATGATGATCATATTTTCCTTTTCAGAAATCTTATTTGCAAGATTAAAAAAAAAGAATAAAAATGGCAGTGGGTAGCCATTCCTGGTATTTTGTTAGTTCTCTTCGACTTTTGCTTTTGAACAATCTGCTCTATTTCTTGAGCCTTCCTGTGCCAGCAAAGAAAATCATGGACGTTTTATCATGGAATGTGTGTGTGTGTGCTTGCAGGAGGTGGCTTTCATTGGGGATTTTTTTTCTGCTTTTCCAAGTTTTCTGATTCACTTTTCAAGAAAATTTCTAAAGTAAAGCTTCTCACTTTTGATCCTGACTTTTCGTTCAATTTTTTAAAGTCAGTGTTATTGGAGTATAGTTGCTTTACAATGTTGTGTTAGCTTCTACTGCATAGCAAAATGAATCTTCCATACACATGCACATATCCCCTCCCTTTTGGATTTCCTTCCCATTAGGTCACCAGAGTGCATTAAGTAGAGTTCGCTGTGCTACACAACATGCTCCCCTCATTGTCTATTTTACGCGTGGTATCAATAGTGTATCTGTGTCTATCCCAGTCTCCCAATTCCTCCCACTTCTTCCCCCTTGGTATCCATACATCTGTTTTCTATGTCTGTGTCTCTATTTCTGCTTTGCAAATTAGGTCATCTGTACCATTTTTCTAGATTCTGCATGTATGCGTTAATATACAATATTTGTTTTTCTCTTTCTGGCTTACTTCACTCTGTATGAAACTGTCTAGATCCATCCAGAGCTCTACAAGTGACCCAATTTTGTTCCTTTTTATGTTTGACTAATATTCCACTGTATACATGTGCCACATCTTTATCTGTTCCTCTGTTGATGGATATTTAGGTTGCTTCCATGTCTTGGCTATTGTAAATAGTGCTAGCACAGAATTTTTTTGTGTGTATCCATGTTAATTAGGCCCACTCCTAACATGTGTTATTATAAATGGAGGCGTTCACATACTACATTTAAGTATTTAAAAGTTATGGATCAGACTGACAAAACGTCAAAAGCTCCATGTTCTATCCTCTTTCTTGGCAAGTATACATTCATGGCAGCCTGAAAGTCCATGTTCAGATTTGGCATTCTCAGGCTCGTTGAGGTGCTGCACAAGGACACAGAGGCACGGGGAGCTCAGCCCACCCCTGGCTCATTTGTTCTCACCTCCAGCTTGGCCGCAGACCACAAGAGATTTCACAGCCAGGCACGTGAACACCCTGCCTGCGCAGTCAACTCCATCCACAATCCCCAACAAGCAGCTTCTCCCTGGCCCCTCATTGAACCCAGAGGGACAATCCACCTCAGGAGCCTGGGCCCTGAGAAAAACCCTTCAGAGTCACTAGAAGGAGCTCAGGATCACTGGGGTAGAGAACTCTAGGGTCTTGTGCAGAAGGGAGTGGGCTCTGGGCAGCACAATCTCTGGGTTCCTTACCCCCACGGCAGACGGAGGCGGCACAGCTTCAGGGAGGTCAAGGCAGAGGTCTCTCTTGGCCTGATGGAAGTACTGCTTGGACTTAATGTCCCTTTTGTTGTAATGGCTAAGTGAGGGTTAACCTTATACTGGACACTTTTTAATCCATAGCTTCCAAGTCACAGTGAAAGGCATCTCAGAAGGATATTTAGAACTAGAGGCTCCAGATCCATGGTTTCTCATAAGGCAAGTCTTCTACACCTCAATATCACTAATTATGCAATTTGCTCTTTGAATTGCAAGCTCAGCCATCTGATTACCTGTTCTAGTTTTTGTGGTCCAAAGCCAGTGAAGAAATAGAATCTGTTAAATATTCGAAAGGAGATGTCATTAACATTGGATTATAATCTAATGTAGAAATAACTTTAAGAGGAAGGAGAATAAGCACATATGTCCTTGTCATAAATTTCCTTAGAGGATGAAGCAAGCAAGAGCCAGAGAAATGTACTCTGAGAGATGGGAGGGAGGAGAGACAGAGCTCCTTGGGTTTACATTCGTTTCAAGTGAGGTACACTTTGATTCTCCTGCCTGCCTAATGCCCTGAATTCACTCCTGCCTCTGTCAGTAATGATAGCAACAAAACAGCTTATGTAACACTTAACTGTATGCCAGACATTATTCTAAACACTATATCTACATTTACCCATTTAATCTACACAAAAGCCTTAATGAGGTAGCCATTATTATTATCTTCATTTTATATAGGAGGAAAGTGAGGCATAAAAAGATGTGGGGGGAAAATTAAGCCTTACCCAAGGTCACACAGGTAATAAGAGTCAGAGTGGGGATTTGAACACTGTCTCTGCATCACTAGAGTCTGCGCACTAACAACACATTCTACTGCTTATTGGGATGTCCCACCACCCAGGGACAGGCCAACTCAGCCATTTCTCACCCGCCGCTTCCCCATTCTGCTTTCTGTGGGAAGAGAAAAGTGTCCCATGGCCATCACCATGAAGTGCAATATGGAACCCAGGACTTGGTTTTAAGCCCACTAGAATTTGTGTATTGAGCCTACCTGGTGGCTCAGTGGTAAAGACTTTGCCTACCAAAGCAGGAGACACAGGTTCCATCCCTGGGTTGGGAAGATCCCCTAGAGAAGGAAATGGCAACCCATTCCAATATTCTTGCTGGGGAAATCTCATGGACAGAGAAGCCTGGTGGGCTAAAGTCCATGGAGTTGTAGAAGAGTCGGACACGACTTAGCCACTAAACAGCAACAATGGTTTTTTAATGATACTAAAACTGTTACAGTCACTTTTAAAACACATTGTTGACTAGTGCATCATTTAAAAAAAGAAACGTCAAGGAATCCATAACAGTCCCCAAATTCTCTCAACAACTAATGGAAGTTTGTCTTAGAACTTTGTGTATTAAATTTTACTTATTCTAATCTTTAAGGTTCACAAAAGATCAGGGGCTGGGTCTCATTTTTCGTTATTTTCAGTTCTTACTAGATAGAGTACCTTATATACAAGAGGTGTTCAGAAGTTTTTAAATGAATGAAGTTTTGCTATATTCTTCAATAATCCTCAGTTTAAATGTCTGTTCAATGAATATAAAAAACAGAATAATATTTGCATTAAAAACTCCAAATGCAACTGTTATGGGTGGACATTAATATGGAAAGTTTATGTATGCTCCAGAGTCTATTCTATATTCAAAATTCATATTCGAAGAAGTGATACGCTGTAGCAGTTAAGGGCCTAGACCTTGGAGGCAGCCTCCTCGAGTTAAAATTCTAATCTAGCTACTTGCTGACTTTGAGACTTTTGGCATGTTATTTAAACCCTTTCTGCCCAGTTTTCTATAGGTAAATAGGAATGATTATGATAATAGCTTCCATTCTCAGGGGAGATTTTCTGAGAATTAAATACATTAATCAACACAAAGTAGTTAAATGAATTAATTAATATAAAATATTTTCAGTGTGTGTTAATCGCTCAGTTGTGTCCAACTCTTTGCAACCCCATAGACTATAGCCCATCATCCTCCTCTGTCCATGGAATTCTCTGGGTAAGAATACTAGAGTGGGTTGGCAATCTCTTCTCCAGGGGATCTTCCTGACCCAGGGATCTAGCCCAGGTCTCCTGCATTGCAGGCAGCTTCTTTACCCTCTGAGCCACAAGGGAAGCCCCAGATAGTAAGTTCTCCATGAATGTTAGCTGCCATGCCAAACCATTCCATAATTTAAAAACAAATCAGTTTCATTCAGCACATAAAATAATTATATCTTTAGGAATTGATAGTTATCCATATTTTTTCTTAATGGTTAAGGGAACAGTTATTGATAATAACAATTAACAAAGCACAACCAGGAATAACAGAATATAATACCTGCTGCATTAGCCACTGAGCATAGGCAATATATTAAGTTCTGTCATGAAAATATGGTTCTCAGAGGCAAGGTCTTGGCCATCACAGAATCAGCTGATTCACCCTCCCTCTCTCTCCTCGGAGCAGGCTTCACCCTTCTAAGAATTTAGGGAGCAGACACATCAGTCTTAGCTGTAGTCTGCCACAATTACTTAGAGTCCCGCAGGAAACACCAAGGAAATAAGCGGCGCAGTTCCCAGACCAACACTGCATCCATTCAGCAAAGTGTACCTAGTGGGACAGATAGTTCAGTGGGAATCCGCAAGCACTTGTTTTTTTCTGTTGTTTATCCAATGAAGCCAGAGGAAATTGCAGCAGGACTACATATCCAAAATGTTCCAAAGCACACACACCAGTTTTAATATTTTTTGGAGCCCAAATTCCTTTCTGCAAGATCTTAACCTTTGCTGTATGAACCCTTCCCAGACTCCTCCCCAGGCCATTCTTCACAGTGACGCTTGGAACACTCATGGTACTACTTCTAGTTACTGTTTACCTCGTTGGCACATAAGTTTCTCATTGTAATATCACTAGCATAAGGCAGGAGTTCCTTCTGGCAAAGTAACCAGAGTACTGTTCAGTTGGTCCTTTAACTCCTTTTGGTTGTGTTCGTGTTTTTGGCTTCCAGGCTAAGAATGTTAACATTTCACAGTTTTCTCCTGTTCTGTAAATTTCTCCACAGAGTCGCTTTGGCTTATTACAGTTTTTCCTTAATTTTACTTTAATTCTTCCAGATATCCTCTATATCCTCAATCCAACACAACAGACTTCTCTTCTGATGCCTACTCAAAAGTATCAAAATTACACTTTTGTTTCAGGAAAGTGTTTCAAACACCATTCAAGGCAAGCAATTATAAATATCAGATGCTTGCTCAACAAACCCAGGATAGCTTATATCTTTTAAGGATGGTTTTGTTTATGGATGTGCCTAAGATACTAGAATCAGCTAGTTAAAGATATATTAATATCCTATTGTATCCTGGAACTATGGTAATAGAAAAAATGCAAAGCTATATAAATCCTTATCATAAAAGCTACCCTCTCTTGAGTTTCTACTACTTACCAGGTCCCTATTAGGCACTTGTTATCTAATATGATCCCCCAAAGAATTATTTCCATTTTCCAGGCTAAAGAGTGGAGGTTCCTAAAGTTATTCAGGTGGTAAGTGGCAGAGCCAGGATCCAAATCCAGGCAGTGCAGTCTCTCCAGCCCACAGCCTTCTGCCTTGAAGGGCCCTCTCAGTACATGGCCCCCAGCAACTGCCGCACACTTGACAAGAAAGAACTGAAACTCAAACAGTTCCACCAATCCACACATTCAAAGCTGGGTTGAAACTTATCACTAGAATTAACTAGGAAATGAAAACTAAACTTTTATATTCCTGGTTCATTATATAATCTTTCAATGATACTTCACTTGCCCCTAGGGTTTTCCTTGAGAAAAAAGATAATAAATCTTGAGGCAAAATATGGGGCTACTAAAATTAATATTCACCATAATAATTGGATTTGACTTTAGAAAACCAGTGCTACTAACAGTTAAAGATGATGTCTTCCTGGGGAGGGAGACTTATGCTATCACATTGCGCATGTGCGTACAGCATTAATTTCTTTAACTCCTTCAAATATGTACTAAGCTCAACGATAAGTGTAGTACCCCTACAACTTCAAAGAAATGGTGCCTCCTCTGAGCCTAAAATGAGACATGGTCCATCTTTTCCCTGTGGGTTTTTATCCCACAGCTCAGAACTGACACCATTTACAATGCAACCCCATTCCCTTTGAAAATTTCTTTCTCTAGCGATTTGAGATCTTACCTATTTTGCACAGTTTATTAATCCTGGAGCTCCTCAGACAGAAGGTTTTCATTTAATATTTAACTTTGGCATGGAGACATTTTTAAGTTTCTCCAGCCCAAAACTTGGAAAAAAGCTAAGTAAAAGTAGCCAGGAGAACTCTACAACAATATTTTTTAAACCTTCATATGTCCAGATTTAAAAATAAATACATTTATCTTTTCTTCAGAAACAGCAATAACTCTGAGCTGACATGATTTTTAATAATGTTCTTGCTAACAGCTGGTGTACCCAACATGTTTTGGGGGAGAAAAAAAAGGGAAAAGGAAAAAAAAAAAAGAAGAGAAGAAACCTCAAATACCTCCCATTTACCCGTGATGACCTGGCTCAGTACTTGAGAGGATTAGGAGCACTTCTTTCATAAAGTTACATATCATTAGGATGAACATTTTGTTCCAACCCAAATACATTGCAGACCATCATCACTGTTAAGTTGATTATCAAAAAGCAGATCAATGTATAACGCATCCTGCTACTGGGTCTGGGAATCACAATGTGCAAAGTATAGAAGTGTAATTACTACAAAAGACAAAGCAAAAGTCTCAAAACAAAGGAGCTACAAGTAGGATAATATTAAAGATAATAATTAGACACGTATCTCAGAATCAGCATGAGGAACCGACATTAGAATAATTTCAAATTCCAGGATCTATGAAAGGAACGATGCCCCCATTCTCCTTTTAATTGTGATATAAGGAGATTGTCATCATTTGTCAAATACAATAGAAGCTCATCTACACATAACTAATATTTGATTGAAATTGGCACATAACCAGTCTCATCTTAAATAAGATGAATTATTATGTATTTCAGGTAGTTAAAATTTTTCCTTTTCTCAAACGGAAAAAGTTGGTGGCATTAAGGTTAATTAATAGCAGAGTTGCAAGAGCAAAATAGAAATTCGTTTTAGTCAGAAAGGTCCTACTCCCTGGGTATGAGAAGCCCCACAAACCCAAACTCTAGAGAGCTGATCAGCTCCAAAAGAGACTTTTTCTTTTTACCCCAGTTGTCCCCACCATCAAGCACCAAACCATCTGGTCTGATTCTACACGCAGTAAAATGACCACATGAGACTCACAGCTTGTCACCGGCTGACGGCTGATTGAGACCTTCACGTGGCTTGGGCAGTTGCACACCAAGGGCTGACATTTATGAATCACTAATTCCAGGCACTGTGTATGGGAAAACTTCATTTACTCTTTACAACACCCAAGGGTAATATGCAACACCAGTTAGCACTGTTTTTATAAGTAAAGAGTGTGAGGTACAGGGAAGTAAGTAACTTCCCCAGGGTTACCCAGACTGTGAATAGCAGAAGGGTAATTAACCCTAAGCATCTGGTTTAGATCCCTTACATGTAACCACCCTGTCGTGCTTGTCTCACACTTACCATCCTCCATTCAGACTGCCAGTCAGACTTCCTAGTAAATTCCCTTCCAAATACCCATTACAAAATGTCAGGTGGACGAAGCTTGGCACACTCCTCAGACCACCGCCCAGAGTCTCTCAGCCCACCCAGTTCTGCTCCCTGAGCTGTCTCCCTCCCCAAAATTCCCCAGCCCACCTTCACACCTGTACCTTCTCATGCGATAATGACTTCCATTAGAGAATAGGTAATAGTCCACCTTCTCAAAATTATTAGGACAAATATGGGAATGATTTACTAGGATAACTCTATCTGAGACCACCTGTGTTTCAGAAGAAAGAAAGAAAAGAAAGAGAAGTCGCTCAGTCGTGTCCGACTCTTAAACCAAATGGATCATATAGGAGGGGACTTCTTTGCTATTTGGTTGTTGGGTTTTTTTTTTTTTCTTTTCTTTTGGTGCCTATGGTACAAAGAGCACACTCTTTGGAGTCAGAAAGAAGATGCAATCCTGGTTCTGCCCCTATCACCTATGTAAAGTTGAGTAACTTAATATTCTGAATCTGTGGCTCCTCGCCTATTTTAAAAATTAAAAGCAATAACTCTTCACAGTAGTATTGTCACAACTAAGTAACATAAGGTATGTGTAGCACCCAACATACTGCCTTGAACTTGGTAGGCATTCAATAAATGTCAGTCCTTCTCCTGTCCTCCCAGCACAACGCAGGACCATAGGGCTAGTCCCTGACGTAGGCTGCCATCACTTCACCAGGAAAGCTGGAACAACCAGGCTCCTCTGTTAAGGCAGCCATCATGCTATCTGCCTCTCTGGCAGCCTGCACTCCACTCATACACTCACTGGAGAAGGAGAAAGAGTCAGCAAAGACTTTGGAAAGCTGGTGAGACTGCAGCTTCTCTAGAGACCAGCGTTCATGATGTTGGATTATATGTCAACATGGCATAGCCTGGTTTTTAAAGCAGTTCATCAAAATGCCTACAAACTTATCTGTTCACTCAACAACATGAATGAGCTATCTACTATGTGCCAAGTGTTGTACTAAGCCCTGGAGAAAGCAGAAACGAAAGCAGCCAAGGTACTGCCATGTGCTATCTGGTAGCACAGGTGACAACAAAAGAAAGAACAGCGAAATGCTTCCCCCTAAAAGTGCACACACACACACTCTCTCACACACACACACACACACTCTCTCACACACACACACACACACACTCACACACACACACACACAAGACAGAAACAAACCCGGAAAACAAAAATTACCACCCATGGTATCACCCATGCAATTAGTCATTCTCCAGATTTTTATTGAGCATGAACTACATGCCAACAGCATAGTGAGTGAGACAGACCAGGTTTCTTCTTTCACAAAGTTTATAGACATAGCAAGAGGAATAGACCATATAATAAATGAGCAAGATAATTTCAGCTACTGAGAAATGTTATGAATGAAGCAGTGATAGAGAATGACCATATCTGAACATTCTTTCACCAGAGGAGTCAGGGAAAGCTCTTCTGGGGAATGGCATTTAGCTGAGACTTGCATGACATGAAAAGGAGACATGTGCAGAGCTGCTCAGGCAAAAACAACAGATGGTACAAAGTCCCTGGCAGGGGCAAATGGGTAAGCTAAATGAACAGAGGAACTCCGCATGTCTGGCTGTTAATCAACAGGTAGAGGTAGAATGAGGGACAGGCAGGAACCAGATGAGATCAAGATCTGAAAACAGTGAAGGGAGTTTGGATTTTATGCAAAGAATAGTAGGAAGACATCGGAGGGATTTCAGCCGAAGAGTACTGTGCTCTGACTTACATTTGTTTCAGTGATAATATTTACAGAATCACACTCTAATAAGGTTGTTGTTATTGTTGTTTAGTTGCCAAGTTATGTCCCACTCTTTTGCAACTCCATGGACTGTAGCCTACCAGGCTCCTCTGTCCATGAGTTTTTCACAGGCAAGCATATTGGAGTGGGTTGCCATTTCCTTCTCCAGGGGATCTTCCTGACCCAGGGATCAAACCCTCGTCTTCTGCATTGGCAGGCAGATCCTTTACCACTAAGCTACCTGGGAAGCCTAATAAGGTTAAAGGGACTGAAAAAAAAAAACAATTCTTTTATCACATTATACATACAATGATCATCAGTTTTTAAATAATTATATTGTACACTATTATAACTAGAAGTATAGTTTCAGCATCACTAGATTAAATGCGATGATTCAGTAATCTGGGAACATTCAGTAGCTCAGGGGTCGGCAATAACCATCGTGACTCAAATGGTAAAACAAAAAAAAGTATCCTTTAATAAGTTCTAAACAAACAGATGCCAGGCAAAGTAAACACTATTTGAAATAAATACTCCTCCAGGTTTGTGTGCATTCTACAAAACAGCAGGTGTGAGCTGTAACCTTTCTAGCTCATCAAGCTGATTTGTGATTAATATTAATCCTGCCCAGCTAAAAGTAAGCCAGGGCCTCTTCTGTGGTTTCCATTCATGAATCCCAACATACTAACTGTGAGGATGCTAATGGACCCAAAGTGTGGCGTCAGGCTGGTGCTCAAAGAATCTTAGCTTGCCCGCTCTCTGGGGATGAGGTGCCCCCTCTGCTGTGATCCCAGTGGCATTGAGAGGCCACCTTCCCCCCCAAGATCCTCCTGGTGATCCTTGCACTCCTGGACTTCCTCATCACTATCTCCTCCTTGAGGTGATGGGAACTCTATCAAAAGACAAACATCCTATCCTGGAGAAGTAACCCATGACACCACTGTCAGTCATAAATACCCTCCAACATTGTTTTCTTAAATTACCTGGCTGTGGCTAGCAGAGTCTATATGCAGTTTTTTAAGTCAGGAGAGAAGTTTGGGAAGTCAAAAATATGGTTAAGGAGTAAATTGAACTCTGTGATCACCTCTGTGAGAAAAGAATCTGAAAAAGGATGCTTAGTTGCTCAGTCATGTCTGACTCCTTGTGACCCCATGGGCTCTACATAGCCCACCAGGCTCCTCTGTCCATGAGGATTCTCCAGGCAAAAATACTGGAGTGGGTTGCCTTGCCCTCCTCCAGGGGATCTTCCCAATCCAGGGATCGAACCCGGGGCCTTGTTCATTGCAGGCAGATTCTTTAGCATCTGAACTACCAGGGAAGCCCAGATATATGTGTATGTATAACTAATTCACTTGGCTGTACACCTGCAACCAACACAGCATTTAAATCAATTATACTCTAATATAAAATAAAAAATTCTATAGAAGCATATTGATAAATAAACCTTGGTACAAGCAGACAATGGAATATTATTCAGCAGTAAAAAGAAATGTGCTGTCATCCTTATTTACAAAAGCCAAGATACAAAAGATGAGACACACACACACACAATGCCACTTCGGACCCTCATTTCCATTTCTGCAAAATATATACAGTAGCACCTGCCTCCCAGTGTTGGTGGGATTGTATTAAATGAGATAATTTATGGAAAGTACCTAGCACAGTGTTCGGCACTTGGTAAACATTTATTCAAGGCTTTTTACTCTGCATATTATTAATAATAGAGTTAGCAGTGCCTAAAACATTCTCAGCCATTATAAAATGTGTTCAATGAATTAATAACGAGACTTCAATTAACTGCTGGTATTGCCAGTGTCGGGGCAAAGGATAATGTCTGGTTTCCATTTCACAGTGACGATTCCAGATGTTAAGGTCAGTGGTAGCCAGGAGTGAGTCAACCCCTCTTAACAGGATTCTGCTGAACTTTAATATAATGTTTCTGCCCTGATTATTGTCTATACCTATGTTTCACAAATCTCATAGGATACAAAGTAAATTAAAATTCAGTCTATTACAATTTCTAGTTGCAAAAGATTTTTACTGTGAGGATATTTATTTTAAAATATCTTTATAGTAAGAGCTCTTTCAAGGAAAAGTCTCTTGTAAATTATAATATGTAATTACATTTTTTTGTGTTCAATCCAGAAGTTCCTTTAACAGGTGCTGGAAATACCCACTTCTCTATCCAATCAGAACTTAGAACCAAGCAAACAGCCAACCTTTGTGTCTCTATAGACTGTGCACTCATTGATAACTACAAGTGGATGGAGAGAAAAGGGATAGATTGGAAGTTGAACAGGTGGGTGGGTAGATGATAAACATATATCAAAAGGAATTTTCTTCACATATTTGTGAAAATGCTTTGTCATTTGATTTTGGTAATAGCTAGAACAAGTAGCATTCAGCAGAGAGAATCTGATTCTCCTAAAAAAAAAAAAAGAAACTCAGAATATTATTATATGCTAAATAATATGTAGTTTTAGAAATTCTTTGCCAGCTCAGACTTCTCATGGATAACTCATTATTTTTTTAATATGCTTCTGTATAAGGCCAGACGTTCACAGAGATAATTCAAAAGTTATGTTAGCTATGCAGTGTCTTCCATTTGCATTCTTCGCAAGTCTTGTTGAGACTGATATTAAAATAAGCTTGTTTTTAGTGGATACACATCAAGGACTAGAGTGTAGAAGAAGCCCAATCACACACTGGAAGGTGGAGAGAAGCCAGCATGGGATTGTAAAACTGTTGGCAGTTATCCTCCGAGTTGGTCAGCCCAGCACACATGAACAGGAGTTGAATGTTTCCTTGTGACTAATTTCACAGAGATGGAAACTGAGCCAGGGAAGGAGTCTGAGCCGTCGCCTGCTCAGCTAGCCAACCGCTCTAGACTGTGAGTCATTCCAGGACAGGGACCTCATTCTCCACGTACTGTTGTGTCTACAGCACCTGGCACTTGCTAAGCACCGAACAATGTTGAATGGATGGATCAATGAATTAGGTAATTAACGGGTGAAAGCATCACTCTGCATTCTTTATATCATAGAATTCCATCCCCAACTGAGCCCTGAGGGAGGATGTGGAAATTGTTGTGCAAAGAAAGACAAATGACCAAGGAGTGTTTTAGGGAAAATTTACAAAGAGAGGAGCAGTAACAGGTGTAAGGGTCTCCCCTTGTCCTTGGCACGTTCCAGGCAAGGGTCATACATAAAATTCCAGCAGGCCTGAAAGTCAGACTTCCAGAGAAGAAACTGCTCTTGGCCTGTGAGGCATTTAAACTGTGTGACTAGGGACGCACCAGCCCTTCCCCTGGTGTGATCAGAGGCTGAGATCAAATAGCTCGATGATGTGGCAGAACTTTGGCTCCAGCCCCCTCCTGGATACACAGAAATCATGGCTGAGGGGAGCACTGACACATCTCTTCTCGGGCAGACAGGTCCTAGCCTTGCACCTCCAGCTAAACAGTACAGTGAGATGCTGGCAGGATTTGCCCCATCTGTGTGCATGTCTGAGAAACAAGTCCCTCTCCTGCAATCCACCCGCAATGCAGGAGACCTGGGTTCGATACCTGGGTTGGGAAGATCCCCTGGAGGAGGGCATAGAAACCCACTCCAGGGGTTTGGGGGAAAGGAGGGCTGGGGTCTGAGTCTTGCAAATGACCAAGTTTGTTCATCTCAAGCATGCCGTGCCTGGGCTATAGTCAGTTTCCTTGGAACTTTACTGGAGAGAATCTTTCTTGAACACATGAGCTCTGCCTCTCAGTGGTGATGTGGTAGACACAATTTCATGGGCCATCAGGACCAGCCCTTCTCTCCAGGAGCTGCTAGAGATTCTTCATGGTAAGACTAAGCTTCATGCTTCTATCTCATGCCTCTGACTTCCTCAAAATACCTATTACCTTGTACCTCCATCTTACTATCTACCCATTCCCAGCTAGGGCAACCCCCAGAGCCCCTAAACTGTCCAGGCCCCATTCTTCTAAACTGCCTGAGTCCCAGTGCCTTGGGCCCTGTTTGTTCTATGTTATAGATCAATCATCTGTCATAAAAAATCTCTGGAATGTATCAGCTTTCCCAGGTTCTGGAACTTTAACAGAAATTTCAGGTACTCTGCAGACTTATGGAGGAGGCATTTTGGTCCCAAGTGGGGATGGGTGCCTTTTAAAGCCACCCTAGTCATCCCATATGGCATTTCTTCCTTACTTATAAGAACTCTGCCCTTGAATCTAGTGAAGAGAGAAGATGATTTGGTTCCTGTGCCCCACTGTGGCCTTTGAACATATTAGCTTTTATTCAGTCTTAGGTTCAAAAGACTGGACTTCCTTGATGGCTCAGCTAGTAAAGAATTCACCTGCAATGCAGGAGATGTGAGTTTGATCCATGGATTGGGAAGATACCCTGGAGGAGAGCATGGCAACCCACTCCAGCATTCTTGCCTGGAGAATCCTCATGGACAAAGGAGCCTGACGGGATGCAGTCCGTGAAGTCGCAAAGAGTCAGACTGAGGGACTAAGCACACAGAAGCAGGTTCAAACTGGACTGATTAAATTGTAACCACCAAGTGGGAATCAAAAACCTGGAAAAGAAAAAAAACAATTAGGGATAGAGTTGGGAAAGGACAAGGGAAAGGGGAGAGAAAAGTATAAGAGAAAAGGGATAAACAGGAAGTAGGATCAAGACAGGAAGCAAGATCAGTTTCTTTGCATTTTTTTCAGACTTTGTCTTTGTCTTGGGTTGCCATTGAGGTGTGGCAAAGAACCTGCCTGCCAATGCAAGAGATATAAGAGACTCAAATTCGATCCCTGGGTCAGGGAAGATCCCCTGGAGAAGGAAATGGCAACCCATTCCAATATTCTTGCCCAGAGAATCTCATGGACAGAGAAGCCTGGCTGGGCTACAGTCCATGGGGTCACACAAAGTTGCATTCGACTGAAGCGATTTAGCATGCATGTCATTGAGGTGCAAGTGATATCTTAGTTGTGCTTGAATCTTTCATGGTCCCTAGCATGAGGGTTCAAAAAATGTTTGTGGAATGGGATAAATAAGAAAATTAAAGTGGTATGTGGTAATGACCTCAGTGAAATGGGTCAAGGGTCATGGTGACACCACCCCAATCCTCATTGCATGTCATCTGGTCAACATCACTTATTAAACAAACCAAAGAAGGAAAAAATGAAAATAGTTTATTTTAGTGGTAATTTCTATGGCAGTAACTGAAGCCCTCTCTCTCCTGAGCTTTTTTCCCCCCTCAATATCCAGATTCTATTAATCTTACAGCAGAGAAGCTAGAAGCCTACCAAAGCTGAGTGGCTTACCCAAGGCCACACAGAGACAAGTGCCAAGCTCAGGACAAACACCGCTATTTTCCAGCTCCCAGGGCTGGAACTGTGAGAAGGGGACAATGAAGCCATAGGATGTTCTGTTCCAGAGCAGACACAGATTAAGTATAAGATTCAGATGAATTAATACAATTTAAAACAAAACATGGAGAAAGTAAAAATAAATTATAGACTACACAAAACTGAAATGGGATCGTGACACCTGATCCTTAATCTGTTTGCTATTAGGGTGGAGAACAAGATAGTGCTTTGCTTACTGGAATTTAGTCACACTTTCTATTTATTATTTATAAATTTGAATATTTAAAAGGGATACAAGGAAAGTTCACACAGGCCAGGCTGGGCCTCTTTATAATGCAAATACTTTTCCAATGTGGGGAGAAATTATTGAAAGATGGTGAGTTTGTTGTCTGATAGTATCTCCCAGACATTTTTTTATTGTTAGCAAAACTCCCTTGGAGTGTAACTTAAGAGTTTCAGCATTGGTAACATTAAAGCAAAGGGAAGGAAAATTTCAATAAGAACCAAGCTGCCCCAACTCCCACTTTATTTTCGAGCAGAACCATCAAAGAGTAGCTAACAGAAATATTCTTAAGTGGCATTCATTCACCCCTGAGAGGACTCTCCAAGAGTTTTATTGCTACATAAGAGAGCACCATAAACCAGCAGGAGGAGAAAGCAAAGAAAATAAGTCTGGCGAGTCGTCCTGTGTAAGAAAGTGAGAGGGTGGTTAGTAATGTGTCTTGGCCGGTTTCCACGGTCAGGAGACAGAAATTCAGGGCAAGGATGTGGCCCGTGATACGGGCCATCCCAGAGAAAAGAACCGCGGGACTTTGTGAAGTGTTATTGAAGCGTTCACATGAGTATGGAGTCATCACATGTCCATCCCTCCTCCTCCTCCTCACCTTCCATCCAATTTCATGTTAATACTTGACTCCACAGCCTGTTGCCTGACACTTCCCAGCATCTGGCATAATTAGGACAGAACAGAAAGGGACTGGACTGGGTAGAGCCAAGGACAGTGAGTCTTTACACTTGAAAGGAACATTAAGGATCATTTAATGCGACACTCTTGGTTTTCCAAACAAGGAAGTGGAGGCTCAAAGGTTACTTTTATAGAGGGCGAGAACTTCAGAGATTTTTCACTTCAGCTCCAGAGTCCTAAGTTGAATGTTAAGACGGAGGATTCACAAAACTGCTTCCATGATTCTGTCATTCAACTCAGGCCAAGTCTAAGACCTTCTATAGAGCAGCCATAGAGACTCTAACAAGCATCCTATGATGAATGACAATAATCACCAATCTCGAGACTAGGTTACCTTCAACCAACCCTTCTCCATCTTTACAGAGTTTGTTATTTTTAAATCAAAAAGAGCACTCAATTAACTTTTAAGGCAGAAAGGCTATTATGTAGGATTTTTCCTTCTTGTGATTTGGCAGCAGACACTAGAACACAAAATCAGGAGTGAGAATAAAAACAGAAGACAGAGAATTATGTTGATCCAGTATTCAAAAACCGTAATGTTCTCTCAGGCTTCACATCACCTAAGACCTTATTTAGCCATTTAGAAAAGGCAGGAGAGGAGGGGATGAAAATATGGTACCATTCATATACTTGTTCAACAAGCTTCATAAAGCCTACTTTGTCCACAGTCATGAACTAGGTGCAGAGAATTCCCAAAGGCAAACGTCTGATGCCAGGGTTTCAGACACTTAAGAGTGCTCTTATATGGAACTTCCTGCCCCCATAACCAGCTCCTAGAATTTACCACCATGTTCAAAATAAAATACATTGCAAATTTCATTTGGAGGGAAATTAATATTTTCTATTGAAATAAGTGTTCATGGCTAAAAAATGCTTAGAGATTTATTTGGTATTTTGAATTTGAGGTTACTACTTTGCACTAACTATAAAAGAAACATAAATTGAATTGAGTCTGTGTTTTTTCACATATAAAAGTGAAAGTGTTAGTTGCTCAGTCATGTTCGACTCTTTGCAACCCCATGCACTATAGCCTTCAGGCTCCTCTGTCCATGCGATTCTCCAGGCAAGAATACTTACCTGGTTGCCTGGAGTGGGTTGCCATTCCCTTCCCCAGGGGATCTTCCCTACCCAGGAATTGATCCCAAGTCTCCTGCATTGTAGGCAGATTCTTTACCATCTGAGCTACCAGAGAAGCCAAAACCCAACATAATCTTGAATTCAGCAAGGATCTATGGTGGGAATGATATGAATCTTTCAGACATAAGTCTTAGAATATTTATTGTTGTTGTTTAGTTGCTAAATTGTGTCCAACTCTTTGTGACCCTATGGATTACAGCACTCCAGGCTTCCCTGTCCTTCACTATCTCCCAGATTTCGCTCTAACTCATGTCCATTGAGTTTGTTATGCTATTGAACCCTCTCATCCTCTGCCATCCCCTTCTCCTCTTGCCCTCAATCTTTCCCAGCATCAGGGTCTTTTCCACTGAGTTGGCTCTTTCTAATAGGTGGCCAAAGTATTGGAGCTTCAGCATCAGCCCTTCTAATGAATATTCAGGATGGATTTCCTTTAGGATGGACTAGTTTGGTCTCCTTGCTGTCCAAGGAACTCTCAAGAGTCTTCTCCAATACCACAGTTCAAAAGCATCAGTTCTTCAGCACTAAGCATTCTTCCCTGGTGGCTCAATCGGTAAAGAATCGGCCTGCAATGCAGGAGAATCAGGTTCGATCCCTGGGTCAGGAAGATCCCCTGGAGAAGGGAATGGCAACGCATTCTAGCCTGGAGAATTCCAAGGGCAGAGGAGCCTGGCAGGCTAAGTCCCTGGGGTTGCAAAGAGTTGGACACCACAACTGAGCAGCTAGCACACTCACACACAGCCTTCTTTATGGTCCAGCTCTCACATCTGTACATGACTACTGGAAAAACCATAGCTTTGACTACACAGACCTTTGCTGGCAAAGTGATGTATCTGCTCTTTTAATACACTGTCTAGGTTTCTCATAGCTTTCCTTCCGAGGAGCTGCTGCTAACTTGCTTCAGTCATATCCGACTCTGTGCGACCCCAGAGACGGCAGCCCACCAGGCTCCCCCGTCCCTGGGATTCTCCAGGCAAGAACACTGGAGTGGGTTGCCATTTCCTTCTCCAATGCGTGAAAGTAAGTGAAAGTGAAGTCGCTCAGTTGTGTCTGACTCTTAGCGACCCCATGGACTGAAGCCTGCCAGGCTCCTCCATCCATGGGATTTTCCAGGCAAGAGTACTGGAGTAGGTTGCCATTGCCTTCTCCTACAAGGAGCAAGCGTCATTTAATTTCATGGCTACAGTCACTATCTGCAGTGATCTTGGAGCCCAAGAAAATAAAGACTGTCACTGCTTCTACCTTTTCCCCTTCTATTTGACATGAAGTGATGGGACCAAATGCCATGATCTTTGTATTTTGAATGTTGAGTTTTAAGCCAGCTTTTCACTCTCTTCTTTCACCCTCATCAAAGGTTTTTTAGTTCCTCTTCACTTCCCTGGTTGTTCAGCTGGTAAAGAATCTGCCTGCAATGTGGGAGACCTGGGTTCAATCCCTGGGTTGGGAAGATCCCCTGAAGAAGGGAAAGGCTACCCACTCCAGTATTCTGGCCTGGAGAATTCCATGGACTGCATAGTCCATGGGGTGGCAAAGAGTCAGACAGGACTGAGCAACTTTCACTTTCACTTTCTGCCACTAGAATGTATCATTTACATATCTGAGGCTGTTGATATTTCTTCTGGCAATCTTGATTTCAGTTTGTGATTCATCCAGCTCGGCATTTCGCATGATGTACTCTGCACATAAGCTAAATAAGCAGAGCAACAATATATAGTCTTGATGTACTCCTTCCCCAATTTGGAACCAGGCCGTTGTTCCACATTGGTTCTAACTGTTGCTTCTTGACCTATATACGTGTTTCTCAGGAGCCAGGTAAAATGGTCTGGTATTCCCATCTTTTTAAGAATTTTCCACAGTTTATTGTGATAAAAGGGTAAACACTAAATAAATGTGAATTCAAATATTATTATTATTCCTAAACTCCCTGAAAATAGTATGAAAAGATTAAGCTTCTAAAGAAAGTGATTGTAAGCTGATTATTTTTCTGACCTGAAAATAATTCTATTATTACTTGTGAATCTTACTTCCTTCAATAGTAAGATATATCCTAAATCCTGTAGCCGATCCCACAAGGCCAACTTTCTACTACCACTGCCTAGAGAAATGTCTTTGCTTTTCCGAATTTCATAGCCAAAGCCCTTCTTAGTCAACAGGCTGCAGAGTGGCCAGTACTGTGTAGAATACGAAGCAGGAAGAGACCCAGAATTTGAACTAGTGCTCACGTGACAAGCAGGTGGGGGCCCAGGCTGCACTGAGCGGCAGCAATTCTGACACTACTTGTTATCCACATAGTAGGCTCTTTTGTTACCTGACCTGTCTTGGTATCTCAGGCAACAGGACAGTTGGGCAGCTTAGTTTTTATAATAGGTCAGGAGCAAAGTAAAGACAAAAGTCTTTTCAAACTGTTCAGAAACAGGACTGCAATAAAGTTAAGTGTGGGGAACTATATGCTCAGAATCCCCTCCCCTGCTTCTCCTCCTTCCCCCTTCCACTCCTCCTCTAAATAGTAGCTAACACCTACCTATATAATGCTAGCCACATCTGAGCACAGTTCTCAGCATTTTACTTGTATTAACTCTCTTCCCATCCTTAATAGCCTCGTGAGACAATGCTATTATCATCCCCAATTTATCATGAGGAAATGGAGGCACTGAGAGGTTAAGTGACTTGCCTGAGATCACAGAGCTAGATTGAATTAGAAGGCACGTGATTAGGATTTAACTCAAGCAGGTCAGCTCAGGGCTGCTGCTCTCAACCATTCTCTGCTACAGCTGCCCCTTAACTGTTGTAGCTGCCAACGTCTGTTTCTAGATTATAGCCTCTACTTCCCTCTTTACTCTGCTAAACAATGCCCAATTATTCCTCAAACCTTAGTTCTAACACTGTCCCTCAAAGACCTTGTGTCTGACCAACCCTGCCACCTATACATCACAATCAGGTTGAAGTCTTTTTTTTTTTTTTTTTGGTCTCTATTGAAGCACTTACACCAGATTAAGATCTAACTTTCTTTTTTTTTTTTTTTTTTTAAATTTTATTTTATTTTTAAACTTTACATAACTGTATTAGATTTGCCAAATATCAAAATGAATCCACCACAGGTATACATGTGTTCTCAACAGTTGACTAGAAACTTCTTGAGAATAGGTCCTTGTATTTCAGTTATTTTTATACATCGCCAGCCACTAACGTGTGGGTTCACTCTCTTCAGTCATGTCCAACTCTGTATGACCTTGTGGACTACAGCCTGCAAGGCTCCTCTGTCCATGGGATTCTCTAGGCAAGAATACTGGAGTGGATTGCCTTGCCCATCTCCAGGAGATCTTCCTGACCCAGGGATTGAACCCATGTCTCTTATATCTACCTGCATTGGCAGGCAGGTTCTTTACCACTGGTGCCACCTGGAAAGTCCCAGCCACTAACATGGTAGTGCCTAAAAATTCAATGTACAAAGTGTTGGGTTTAATATGAATAATTAAACTAATCAACAGTCACAGTAGAGAGAAACAATGCCAGGAGTTAGAAACTGTAGCAAATAAAGGCAAGGGAATCCCCTATACAATATTTTAGAACGAGAGATATGTTAGAAACCATCTGACACCAAAGGCATGCAGCAGCCTAAAGTTTGGATTCTGTCTGCAGAGAGCTATTTCTTTTTTCTACCAGACATTATTTTTTTTTTAATCAACCCAAAATTTCAAGATGAAGGGGTTTTACAAAATGTCCCAATTTGTGGCTTGTCTTGAAAAACTGGAAAACCTGCCCAAACCAAGCATACAAGTGAGTAGTTCAACTTCTGCCCCGTTAGACAGGGCAATGCTCCCCAGCTCACCGCAAACTTTGGCTAGCCAACTCCACTCGCTCCCCCGTCTCCCTGCTTCCTCCAGGTTTTTGGACTCCCTCCCCTTCTAATTCATTCCCCTCATCTTACAGTTTAGGAAGAGGCGGGCCTGAAAAGTACAGGAATATATCCATGACAGAGAAGTGGCTACATATACCCCCGTCTCTCATCTCCAGTTTCCGATTCCCACCAAGTCCTAAAAAATGGCATTTGTGAAGCATGGTTATCAGAGCAATCCCTCGTTTTTTCGTGAATTCTTTGTGCCCTGTAACAGAGGTTTGCTCAAAAACAAACAAACAAACAAAAAACAAAAAACCGAAAGTCTCTTCCACACTCCCAACCTCCTCCACTTTGGCATCTCCAAGAACCGGCATTTGTTACATAATTCCTTGTCCTTTCCTTTCTCCACTTCCATTTTCTCTGAAAAATGTTTGGTGGATTAACTGTGAAAACCTTATGATTTTCCTCCCAGACAGCACATCCATCTCTTTCTCCCTCAAAATAAATTCCACCCCGAAAGAAGTAGAACTTCCAATACCAAGATAGCTGTGGTTTTGTTGCCTCAGCACTTTGCCTGTGTTCAAAGGACAGGATGCTACCACACAGGCTTATTATCTAGATGAAGCCACGGTTGAAAAGTGGTGGATTCAGAGACTGCCCTCTCTGTGGCTGACAATTTATCACAGCTTGGCGTTTTAGGCTTAGCCCCAGGTTGAGAGTGAAATTTTTTTCATATTTAAATTCATTTTTGGGAACAGTCCTATGGAATGATCTCTGCTACTCTTAAACCACGCAACAGAGAAAGAACAAATTCACATTTTTACTGCCCGAGAAATTGTTGAGGTTTTCTTTGGTGTTTTTTTTTTTTTTTTTTAGTTCTTATATAATTCAGAAATTTCCAGGGGTACACATTGCAACTTTAATAGGATTGCTGTTCTGACTGGAGATTAGCCAAGTGAATATGTGTGGGCATGAGGGAGGAGCAATTTTTAAAGAAATTTATTAATTATTTTTATTTCCAAGTGCTGTTGATTTGATTTAATGTTTCACCCATGTGTGATAGAAACTCTAGAGCTTAACTTTTAACATCAAGTCATTCAAGGTTATGTGACTCAAAGTAATTTTAGCTAAATAAGACTTCAACAACTGAATCCCCTAAATCACTAGTTCAAAAGTGGGGGAAAAAATGTTAATTGGCTGCCTCACGTCCTCTATCTTTGCCTTTCTATCCACGAAGACACCTGTATACCCATATAGTAATTTCATTAATAAATATTTTAGTATTATGAAAGATAGGCGAGGCTAGGATTTGTTGCTCGGTTGAGGGAATTTTTGTTTATTTCAAAATTTCCTATAAAAATACCAAAATGAACAGTCTACTTCCATAATGGCTGGCTAATAAAAAGAAAATGCTAGCATGGGAAATTGCTTGCTTCAGCTTCTGGATATGCTGATAGAGTAAATGCTAAGTGCCAGCCAGAATGGGGCAGAGACAGGAGACCTTTCTGTACTTTTCAGTCCTTCCTTGCCACCATCCTAGGAAAGCACTGGGAGCAACATCCACGTGACAAAGCACTCCTGGCCCCCTGCTTCCAGGGAGTGCCCATGCTGGCTGGGAGCTGACCCTGCTGTGCTTTATATTTCAACTTTCTCAGTTTTCAAAACTTCGACCAGAACTACCTCATTTGAGTGTCACCTAATCTCTCAACTTTCTTGAGTAAGATGCTGAGCAATGGTGAAGCATCTAGAAGAATACGCAGAATTACAGAAAAGTAGACAAGGCAAGAGCTTCTAACATGGCAGCCTTCCTCAGGAAAAGCTGGTCTAAAGACAAGCCAGCTCTTCCTCCCAATCACTCCCTCCCACATCTAGAGGCTACTCCAGGACCCACACCTAGAGACTACCCTAGGACCTACATCTAGAGGCTACCCTAGGACCCCAACTTCTACAAGTTCAAGACCCAGAAAAAGGTCATTCAGGAAACAAGATATGTGTCTTTGTCTTTTTACCAAACTCGGTTTAAACTTTCTAACCTCTGTAGCCTTAGATATTTTGGGAATGAGTATAATTTTTTTCATTTTACTTTATTCAACTCATTCATGTTATTTATAAAGAACAACTTCTACCACAACTACCAAATTTTAACTATGCATGTGACAAGGACATTGCTGAATTTTGTTTGGTTAAAATTCATTTGTAATCCCATTGGTCTATACAAGAGTTGAGGATGAAATGAAGGTGTCTGCAGTGAACAAATGTTCCATGAAATTTACATTTTTTTCCTTCTAATTTTACTGAGATATAATTGACACACAGTACTGTATAAGTTTAAGGTGTAGAGCACAATGATTTGATTTACATACATCATGAAATGATTCCCGCAGAGGCTGAGTGAACATTCATCATCTCATAAAGATACAAAAGAAAAAAAAAATTTTCCTTGTGATCAGAGCTCTTAGGATTTACTTCTCTAATGACTTTCACACATAACATACAGCAGTGTTAATTGCATTTATCATGTGCACTTGTTTATCTCATAACTGGAACTTTGTACTTCCATGTACATGATATTTATATTTTACAAAATACATTATTATAGTTATTTGCTCATGATAAATATTTTCACAATGTCCAGTTCAATGGATTACGTCAGAAAAGACTTCCTCACACATGTCTCTCCATTGCAACGGCCTGAAAACACGTTATTTTACATTGTGTCATTTACACAAACCATAGTAGCGCAGAGAAGGCAGAAAGATGCTTGTGTGAATGGTAGAGTTCTTTCCAGCCCTTCTTGGGTCACACCAGGAGGAATTTGCCTTGCTACACATTCCCAGGCTCATGGAATGGGGAAAACTTTATTCCTGGGAAGCTCTCCTCTTTGTCTACTGAAGACCTGCCTCTAAATTTTGGATCTTCCATTTTTCTACATCATACTTATTCACTGCCTACTTCTCCTTCCTGGGATACATACTTTGTATTCATTTGTCATTCCTATGACAGGAGGCATACATGAATCCTTGCTGAGGGACTCTGGGGGACATTTTGAGCCTATTATATGGTAAAAAGGTTTTTTTCACTTATAGCCACTTTTTAAAGATTTCTCATTAAGCTTCCATTTTTAGTAAATCTTTGAATATGGCATTAAAAAGTTATAAACCACTGTTTTGTTTGTAAATGTTATTTCTTATTTAGGTTCTTTCTTTGGTTTCTTGTCAGGTATAGCTTATTTCATCAGAGGGATACTTGCAGGGGGCTCTTCAAACTCTTCCTGCTCCATCTCCACCTGTAAGAAGATGAGGAGAGTAAAATACTGAAAAGTAACCGGATGTGTGAGATGACATGCAAAAGGCTTAAGCATGCGCCTTCATGAGAGCATTTGTCCATGAAGTGTGGACTTGTTTTTCAGGTTCACAGCTACCCTAGCATTTTAGGGCTAGAGGGACACTTGAGACCATCTAGCTAGTGTCCCAATTCTGCAAATGAGGAAATGGCTGCCCACTTAGAGTAGTGACTTGCTCAGGTCAGAACCAGCATTTAGGTACTATAAATGATGATGTCGTCACATTATGGGAAGAAAAGCTAAACAAAATGAGACAGGATTCTGCTTTAGCACGTCCCTTTTAGGGGTTCTCTCAAGTGTTTTAGAAACTCTCTGGCAGCTGACATGATCCCAGTTAGAGAAACAAAAGGAGTTAATTGCAGACTTCAAGTATGTGAGCTATTATTTTAAGAAAAATTTTCTCCAGATGTTTCCCACCTCCTTTGAGAATACAAAAGAGGAAATGAGTTTAAAGTTCAGCAAGTAAGATTCAGATTAGATGTTAGGAAATGCAGGTCTGTGAAGCCTGCAGTTGGTTATTTGCGAAGGTTGTGAAATCTCTTCTGGAGGACTTGTGGAATGCAGTGGTTGGCCATCGTTTCAGAGGCGTTATGTGGGTGGCCCACTTCTAGGGCAAAGGACACAACCTAATTGACATCTCAAGTTCTGTAAGTCCAGAGAGGTCACGCTCTGCCTATGGCTAGTAGGTGGGGTTGTTGGCTCCACTTATTTATAGTAGATTCAGGATTCATCAGTGAGGCACATATTCAAGTTCAGTTTATATATGTATCAGTCCGTATAATTGGGCAGATTGACTAAAACTAATGAGTGCTCATTGGATTTTCTGCCCACTGCCTTTACTGGATTGATCGACCAATATGTAATGGTTTAGTTTCTTTGGGTTCCATCTCAGCATATTCACCTTGCCATCATTAATACCTCCCAAACTTGTGTCCCTAGTCTAGAAAGCAAAAAGGGATCTAGTCCAGGATCTTAAACTATATAATAGGGAAACTCTTTATTTCAATGAAAAAGGCAACCTTGGAATTTGGAGGACAAGATGGAGAGAAGTGGAAATATAGTTAGATCTGTACCTGGTTATTTAATATATTGATGAATCTCCTAACAATAATCAAATAAGAAATACTTTTTAAAATTTTTTATTGAAATATAGTTGATTTACAATGTTGTGTTAGTTTCAGGTGTGTAGCAAAGTGATTCAGTTTATTTATATTTATATGTTATATATTTATATATAATTTACATATTTATATATAATATATATATTATATCATTTTTCAGATTCCTTTCCTTTATAGGTTATTATAAGATACTTAGTATAGCTCTCTGTACTATATAGGAGTTCCTTGTTGGTTATCTACTTTATATATAGTTGTGTATATATTTTAATTCCAAACTCCTAATTTATCCCCTCCCCTTGTTCCCCTTTGGTAAACATAAATTTGTTTTCTGTCTGAGTCTATTTCTGTTTTGTAAAAAAGCTTATTTGTATCACTTTTTAGTTTTCACACATAAGTGATATCATATGATATTTGTCTCTTTTCAAGTAAGAATTTAAACTTTCTAACTTGGAATGTAACAGTCTTGAATTTCAGTAAAATAATCAACTATTAATATATGAATACAGGATGGGGAGATACCATATGAAAGAGTTTAGCATTAAAAAAAAGCCTAGTAAATGGATGAAAGATTAGTGAAATGTATCTGAAGTATATTCATGGGACTGGCATAAAGTAAGTGCTTAAAAACGTAGCTAATATTATTATAACTTGGATGTTTATTTTCTTTCTTCCCCCAACCATTCTCCAGTTCTGGTTTTCTCAAATATAGTCACTGATTTTTCCCAGTGCTAATATGGAGCAGTTCTGAACTGTTTGTCTCAGTTCAGTTCAGTTCAGTCGCTCAGTCGTGTCTGACTCTTTGCGACCCGATGAATCGCAGCACGCCAGGCCTCCCTGTCCATCACCAACTCCCGGAGTTCACCCAAACTCATGTGCATCCAGTCGGTGATGCAATCCAGCCATCTCATCCTCTATCATACCCTTCTCCTCCTTCCCCCAATCCCTCCCAGCATCAGGGTGTTTTCCAATGAGTCAGCTCTTCGCATGAGGTGGCCAAAGTATTGGAGTTTCAGCCTCAGCATCAGTCCTTCCAATGAACACCCAGGACTGATCTCCTTTAGGATGGACTGGTTGGATCTCCTTGCAGTCCAAGGGACTCGCAAGAGTCTTCTCCAGCACCACAGTTCAAAAGCATCAATTCTTCAGCACTCAGCTTTCTTCACACCAACTCTCACATCCATACATGACTACTGGAAAAACCATAGCCTTGACTAGACGGACCTTTGTTGGCAAAGTAATATCTCTGCTTTTTAATATGCTATCTAGGTTGGTCATAACTTTCCTTCCAAGAAGTAAGCATCTTTTAATTTCATGGCTGCAATCACCATCTGCAGTGATTTTGGAGCCCAAAAAAATAAAGCCTGACACTGTTTCCACTGTTTCCCCATCTATTTCCCATGAAGTGATGGGACCAGATGTCTACCCTCAAAAATCCATTCTCCCCAAAGAATTAGGTTTTCTGAAGGTATCATCAGAAGAATAAGAGTTTCAAAAAGAGACTCACAGACTTAGAGAATGAACTTATGGTTTCTGGGGGAAAGGATGAAGAAAGGGATAGTTAGGGAGTTTGGGATGAGTGTGTACATACTGCTATATTTAAGATGGATAACCAACAAGGATCTATTGCATGGATCTCTGCTCAATGTTATGTGGCAGCCTGGATGGGAGGTGAATTCAGGGGGAGAGTGTATATGTATGGCCAAGTTCCTTCGCTATTCACCTAAAACTATCAAAACATTGTTGTCAATACAACAATGTTAATACATAATACAATGTAATACATAATAAGTTGTTAATACAGCTATCATTTCAATTCAGTTCACTCAGTCTTGTCTGACTCTTTGCAACCCCGTGGACTGCAGCACGCCAGGCTTCCCTGTCCATGACCAACTCCCAGAGTTTACTCAAACTCATGTCCATCAAGTCAGTGATGCCATCCAACCATCTAATCCTCTGTCGTCCCCTTCTCCCGCCCTCAATCTTCCCCAGCATCAAGGTCTTTTCCGATGAGTCAGTTCTTCGCATCAGGTGGCCAAAGTATTGAAGTTTCAGCTTCAGCATCAGTCCTTCCAATGAATAGTCAGGACTGATTTCTTTAGGATTGACTGGTTTGAGAACCCCATGAACAGTATGAAAAGGTAAAATACAGCTATACCCCAATACAAAATTAAAGTTTTTTTTAAAAAAAGACAGAAGAGTCTCTTCATCTCTGAGGACATGAAGGAGGGATTTTATAATAGGTATCCTATTATAAACAAGAAGAGCTCAATTGAAATGATGTTTTTCTGTCTTGACTCTTCCTCCCCTGGAGATCCTCTTTCCTCTCTTTGTCATGCAGCAATCACAACCGCCTCCAGATTTCCCAACCAGGCCAACTCTCTGTACCTCTGTTAGTATTGTTTCTATCTTTCTTTAAAACCCAGGTGCCAGCCCATCCAAGTGCAGAAGGCTCAATTTCTACACTAAAGTGGGTTTCAGAGCTCATCATCTCAACATCCATACTACCCTCTCTTTTGTTTTCCTCCATATTGTCCAACACACCATACATCTGTGTTTTTGTTTAATTTGTGTCCCCATCAAAGCATAATCCTCAAAATGTTAAAAACACAATTTTCATTTGTACATGAATATGTCAGAAGTTTAAATAACAACAAAGTCAATTTGAAATAAAATATTAAAACTCTACATTTTTCATTGTAATGAGCAGGTAAAAAGTATGCTGAGATAATGTTAAATTTGACCAAATTAGCATTAGCATACTGGTTAATATTAGAATGTTAACCAAAACTGGTTAATACTCTAAAGGGCAACAAAACCATAACCTGAATGGGTTCAATCAACATATAGAGTTGTTAATGTCCTGTAATACTAATAAATTGTGCAACAAGTTACATATCCCTAGTTTGATGACCCTAAAGTGGGTTTATTGGCATGGCAATAAAAGATCATGTAACCATCTATCTTTTGCCTTAGCCAATTTGGGGATACATTTTTTTTCAGCCTTCTCTACCCCTCACTAAAAGTAAGCTACCTGTGCACAGCCAGTTATTAATCAAAAAAGGCAGGTCTCCCCTACAAGCTGCTCAGATAATAAACATCGCAAAAAAAAAAAAAAAAAAAAGCTGCACAAGAAGGTAGTCAGCTGCCTTAGGAATATTTCCATTACAATTAACATTCAAGTAGGAAATACGCAAGCCTTCTGTCAACAACTGTTGTAGGAAGGATTCCAAACTGGGAGTGAGGCTGAATTTGGTATTTTCTAAAGCCCCTATCAACACTGCAGTTTTGATTATAAGGATTCATCGATAAATGTTGAGGAAGTCAAAGAATATCATACATTTTCCCTGTTCTCAGGAAACGCGATCATATTGAGGTCTAGTGGGAAAAAATAGAGAAAAGCATAACGTTGGTTAGGACTGCATTTAACTTTTTGTTAAACTTTCAATAGTGCTAGCAGAATAATGATGTCTGAGGAGGTAGGTAGGGAAGACTTTACAGAAGAGGCAGGCATTGAGCCGACTAGAGGAATTATACATGTTATGGGCTGAGCTGTGTCCCCCTGAAAGGAGGGGAACATACTGAAGTCTTAATTTCCCATGCTTCAGAACATGACTGCATTTGGAGATAGGGTCTTTAAGAGGAAATTAAGTTAAAATGAGGCCAAATGGGTGGGCCCTAATCTCATGACTGGTGTTCTTATACGAAAAGGAGATTAAGACACAGACACATTAGAGGAAAGAGCAGGTGAAGACACAGGGAATAGACAGTCATCTACAAGCCAAGGAAAGATGCCTCAGAAGAAACTCACCCTACCAATACCTTTATCTTGGACTTCTAGCCTCCAGAATTGTGAGAAAATACATTTCTGTTGTCTCAGTCACTCAGTCTGGGGTCCTTTGTTATTGTAGCCCCAGCAAACCAATACAGTTGAGCTGAAATCTGGAGAGGGATTTAAAAAGAATAAGGATTGGGGACTTCCCTGGTGGTCCAGCGGCTAGGACTTCATGCTCCCAGTGCAGGGAGCTCGGGTTCGATCCCTGCTCAGGGAACTAGATCCCACATGCCGCAACTAAACAGTTCGTGAGCTGCAAATAAAGACTCCACACGCCACAATGAAGAACAGAGATCCCAAGTGCTAAGCAAAAAACAGCCCTGGCACAGCAAAAAAAAAAAAAAATAGAATAAGAATCCTCTAGAGAGAACAGGATACCCTAAATACAGAGGTCAAAATGAGAACTGACATAGATGAGGAATAGTTTTGAAACAGGGGTTTACGTTAATGAATGTTGTATAAAACTACCTTGTAACTAATATAGCTATCTCTGGTAACTAATAGGACTCTTTTTTTCCAGTATTGTGTTTAAAGAGAGATAAATAAAACTTTCAATCTTCACACCTCTATCCAAAACTTACTTCCTCAGAGATGTCTTCCCCTATCACCCTTCCAAAACAGCATCTGCCTCCCCAAGGCATTCTCACGCCCGTTCCCCTTCTTTGTTTTCTTCACAGCATTTAAATCTGAGGTTGTTGTGTTGCTGTTTAGTTGCTTAGTCATGTCTGACTCTTTGAGACCCCATGGCCTGTAGCCCTGTCTGTGGTATTTTCCGGGCAAGAATACTGGAGTGGGTTGCCATTTCCTCTTCCAAGGGATCTTCCTGACCCAGGGATCGAACCCACATCTCCTGAAGTGTAGGCTAATTCTTTACCACTGAGCCACCAGGGAAGTCCCAAAATCTTGAGATTACAAAATTTATTTTTAACTTGTTAATTACATGTCTCCCCAGGCTAGATGGTGCGTTCATGAGATCAGGGACTTACCTCTCTAATTCACTTCTCTTTCTTCAATCTCCAAGCAGTTTGTAATGATTAGTAGCTGTCTCATAAATATCCATATGTAGTGAATGAATTGCCCTGAGAAGTATAATCAACCATGAGAGAATTTTCTAAACAATCCTGCTGAATATTGGAGGCATAGGGTGCTGCTTGACTTTCCCATTTTAGGTGTGAATCTGAAGGCTTGAGGAACTACAAACCCTGTGTGACAGGGTGAGTAGAGGGCATAGAGGAACACCAACCGGGAGCAGAATGAGAGAAGGCTAGTCCACACCACAGAGGACATGGACACACATACATACACATACAGACATGCTGGGAAAGGGAAAGTTGTCCATGTGAAAGGGAGAGTTGGATTTAGCACAAGGATTGATGAGATGGTTGGATGGCATCACCAACTCTATGGACATGAGTTTGAGCAAGCTCCAGGAGTTGGTGATGGACAGGGAAGCCTGGCATGCTGCAGCCCGTTGGGTTGCAAAGAGTCAGGCACGACTGAGCGACTGAATCAAACTTGAAGGCTTAAATACTTAAACATTCTTTTGGACAGCAAGCCATAATCTCATGAGGATCAAAGTCCTAAGAAAATGCTGAAGAGCGTCTAAAATAATACAGATCACACTATTCTGTTATTTACATTGCAGGTTTCACATGAGGAAACTGAAACTCTCTGCAGCAGCCCAGCCCAAATATAGGGAAGCATTTAGGGCTGTTCAGAATGTTAGGACTGGCAACTCCCACCCCAGAATGAATAACTGTCTTGGTTCAGCTGTTCTGTTTTCCCATTTTTAACAAGTACATTTTAATGGTCATTATTGTTTTCTTCATGTTAGGTTTATCATTATTGCAGTTAACCTCACATTTACTTTGGCTAGCATCTTTCTTTGAAAGTCTTTGACGTTTCAGTTGGTTTTGATTTGTCTCTTTGGTCACACTCCATTAATAATAACTTAAATGTGAATAGTGCTTTTCGCCCTACAAAGAATTCATATTATCATGTATGCCCTTCAACATTGCTGTGGGAGAGGCGGAGATCATAATTTCTGTTTTATAGACAGGGAAAGTGAGACGCAGTGAAGATAAGGGATTTGCAGAAAGTCATGAACATGGAGAAAGGCAAAGCTACGCCTCAACTCATGGTCTTTTGGCTTCTTCTACAATGTATGACATGACACCCATCACTAAGTCTGCCTGGCTGGCAAAAATCCAGTGTCTACACACAGCATATATGTTCATGCTCACGTGCACACACACCACATATCAGTTTCCAAATAGAAATCCAAGAGAACATCAAATAGAACTCACAGGATTCTTGTGTTCTACATCCTTGCGGGGGCGGGGAAGAGGCAAGAAAACCCACTACCACCGTTTCTTCCCAGCAGGAATTCTGAGGCTCCCTCTTCCTACCAGGTGCTTGTACAGTGTTACACAAGTCTGATGTTCTTTTGAGTGATCTGGGGAGAACCTCCACAGCACTCTGACCACCAAAAATATCCTCAGGGACAAGAGGGAAATGAGGAAGGATAAGTCAAGTGCTAAATTCTAACCAGGGCCCCTATGTAAATATTCGCACTAAAACTGAACGAAGTTTATTTAAATAAAGATCCAGAGAAATGGCAGATGGCAGACTGAAAGGAGTGGTTTTCAGCAGAAACAGGCCAAGTCTGTGAGAGGAAATAATCATAGTCGAGCAGAATTCCAGTGGGCCCTTGATATTCATCTGGCCTTCTTCTAGGAATTTGCCCCTTTCCAATTCTCCAGGGTTTCATTAGGCTGTCCTGGTTTGAAGATTATTAAGTAAATCCAACACATCCACTGAATTGAAGGAAAGGTGAAGGACCAGGCATGCTAACTTATTACAAAGAACAAGTTTAGGGTTTAATAATGAAACTCATTAACGACCAAAGGTAGAATTAAGTCCCAGGTTACACATCACCAGATATTACCATGTTATTTCTAGTATGGATTACCATTGTCAACTCTCTAATGACTACCCGAGACACTGAATGTTAGAATCAGATGGGGCTTAGAGAACAATTGAGTCTCATTTTTAACAAAAGAAAAAGCTGAAGGTATCTGTTCAGATACACAAAACTACGATGAATTTATGGTCTTCTGCATGAAAAAAGTAAGGAATAGTGGCGTGTTGAATAAGTGTAGTTTGTCTTAAATGGGTGCATATTAAATGTGCATCTTCATAGATTATCTCTTGGAAAATATAAAGGAAAATGTTACTTCAAAGGGAAGGGATTTTAGACACTAAAGAACAAAAGTGAGAGGAAAATTTACTTTTTCCTGATATCCTTTGCTACTCATTAATAGGTTACACATCTGTCACTCCTACTAAAACAGTATAAGTTTCTTGATGGCAGGACTTATTGACCATATTATAGTTATCTTCGTAATCCATGGACAGGTATCTCACTGTGTCTGCTAAGTACTCAATAAGCCATTGTTGAGTACTTAGAACAGATGTTCTTTTTTCATCTAAAATAAATTTGACTATTACCGAGTATAAATCAATATTAATTTTGTGACTCTTTCTAAATGGTTTATAACAATTAATCATTCTTATAAGGACATAAAATAATAGCTTTCTGTCTTCTCCCATTTATAGTACACTTGAAACAAATAGTTCTTAAAGACTATTCTGATTTATGAAATGGAGAAAGTTTTATAAATCTTTCTGCTGACAGATATTTCTTCATTTTTTCCCCCCTGAAGGAGGAGAAATGATTAGTATATTAAAAAAAAATTGTAATGCAATGAATTTAATGGTAAAGGTTCTTATTAAATATTTTGTTAGGTGCTTTTTATTAATCAGTTCTATAGCCTGTTCACACTCTCAGCATTACACTTGAATAAGATGTTGCATTGTCAACGCACATTTTCTGAGAAGTGGAAAACTAAGATTCAGGATTAAGTAAGGCAGAAGCAAAGAAAACAAACTCTCAGGAGAATGGAAATTAAAATTTGTAGACACAAGTTTACTCAAAGTTTTCCAGAAGACATTTACATTAAACATTGTGAGAAACTTGCCACTTCTCCTCCAGCCCCCCACCCCTCCTCTCCGTGCCTGTCTGTCTGTCTCTCTCTGCAGCATTACCACGACACTCTGTTTTGTTAAGTCCTTTAATAAGATATGAGAACAAAGCTTTGTGTGTGGTTTTAGGTCTGGGAGTAATTGAGCTGACCTTGATGTGCATCACACTTGCCCTCTAGTGGGAATTCGTGAACACTGCAGTTCCCTGGGCTGTTTGATCTTCAGCCCTGGGTGTCTCCAAACAGATGTTTTCTCAAGCTCTTTTTAATAAACAGATAAGCCACACTTATATTTATTCTATTAATTACTAATTTTCAAAGGGTGCTATTAAAAGACTTAAAAACAGTTTATCCTTGTGAGTAGTTAAACATCTTTCATTTATGCAACCAATTTGCTTTGAAAACTCCTTTCTTTCATAATAGTACAAAGCTAAACTTCAGTGATCTCCAGGTCAAATTAACTGAATTCTAAACAAATGACTTCACAGTACACAATTAGAAGAAAGAAATGGTATCCTTGTGTGTATGTAATTATAATGGCGATTTTTTTTTTTAATGACATTTGGGGGCTGTCACATGAAGTACTTTCTTTCCAATTCAGAAGATGTCTTTGGTTTTTATCATCCTTGTTTGCTCTTTAACCTTTACACATGCTTATAACCCCACCAAGTTCAACCAAGGCTGAGATTTCTTCAAGCTTTTTGCTCTGCCATCCTCAATGCACAGTTTTCACTCTATAGCCCAAGACATGTCCACTCCCCTTTACAGCCTTTTTGGAAGCTGGTGCCCATTACAACTACACCCAACAGGCCAGAATTTTGTCACGTAGCCACATCTAAATCAAACATCTATGGTCTAGGCTTGCTTCGCTCCAGCTTAGAGTCAGAGGTGCCAATACTATGGAAAAAGGCTGAGGTCATTTCAGAGACAACTAGCAGGCTCCCCATAGCCTGTTTTTGTTTTGTCACTAAGTTGTGTCTGACTCTTTTGCAACCCTATGGACTGTAGCCCGCCAGGCTCCTCTGTCCATGGAATTTTCCAGGCAAGAATACTAGAATGGGTTGTCATTCCCTTCTCCAGGGCATCTTCCCAGACCAAGGATCGAACTCACGTGTCCTACATTGGAAAGCGGATTCTTTACCACTGAGCCACCAGGGAAGTCCCCACCCATAGACTACAATCTCACTAATTGCCTTCATTTGGTAGATCCTACTCTTTCCTGGATTTTGTCTGTTTTCTATCAAAAGGTGATATTTTCCTTTTCATTTGTCTTCCACTCATGAGTTTCTGCTGATAAAGACTATGTACGCTTCCTTTTCTTTCTCAAGTTAACTCTGGTCACCTGGCTGGCTGGTTTTCACCATCTTGGTGCATGTCTTCCTCCACAGGTGATGGCTGGACCACCTTCCCCTCTGCAGCTGCTGGGAGTCCTGCTCACCCTTTCCGTGGGCTCCATCCGGCTCATCCAAGCTGGTGCCTACTATGGAATCAAGCCGCTGCCACCTCAAATTCCCGCTCAGATCCCACCACAAATTCCACAATACCAGCCCCTGGGCCAGCAAGTACCTCATATGCCTTTGGGCAAAGATGGCCTGAACGTGGGCAAGGAGCTGCCCCACATGCAGTATGGCAAAGAGTATCCACACCTACCCCAATATAGGAAGGAAGTTCAGCCAGCACCGAGAATGGGCAAGGAAGCAGCACCCAAGAAAGGCAAAGGTAACAAACACGCTTCAGTACTGCTATAAAATAGCAGCCTCCCCAAATCCCAAGTAATGAGGTGGGGGTGGCGAGAACTAAATTTGGGGTGTTTTTATTTTAGCCTCTATGTCTGACTTTCATTAAATGCCTACTGTGTTCTAAACTCTATCCTTGAAAAAGTTCAACTCTTAAAGAAAGACAAAGTTACCATTTTATGTTGTGCTTTATTTCAACAGCATCAAATGGCACAAGATGGATTTAATAACAAATAGTTCATTCCCTTATTCATTATTTCTTTATTCAAACATACAACTAATGAGCATCTCTTCCCATGTCAGGCTCTCAGCTAAATGCTGAGGGATTAAAGCACTGAAAAAAAAAAATATATATATATATATGACGTCAGTCTTCAGAACTAGCAGAGAAATGTGGTAAGAACCTGCGGTGTTGAAAAAGAAAATCATATGTAACTAGATGCCAGATAAATGTGCTTTTAAGACAGCTCTAACGAAGGTGCTACACAGGTCAATCAATAAATTAACAGAAGGAGCCTGAAGAGCACAGTGTCTAGAGATGATACCTGAAAATCTCTCCATTACTTTCTAGGCATATTCATTAGTTATTCAACACCTGCTAAATACCTATCACTGTGAGAGACATTTTCTTTTTCTTTTTTGACTGCACCACACAGCTTATGGGATCTTAGTCCCCCGACTAGGGATTGAACCCCGGGCCCTTGGCAGTGAAAGTGCTGAGTTTTAACCACTGGACCACAAGAGAATTCCCAAGAGACATTTTCTTATACACTCAGTTGGTTTATAAGAAACCTAGGAAACCTCTCACTTGCAGGAAAGGAATTGCAATCTGAGTAGCAATTTCCTTTGAGGAACAGACACCATTCCCAATGGGCCCTGCAAAAGCAGGAGCTCTACTTCCGGGGAACTGTGGGGTTTGGACCCCGCAGGTCTGGGTGCCCAGAGGCTAGAAATGAGAGAAACCTAGTCATTCAACCTCTCTGAAACCACTTTTCTTCATTTGTAAAGTAGGATTATTGAGAGAGTTGATGACATAAGGTAAGTACTAAATAAATGCTAAAGCCGCCTAAGAACTCTGAGTTGCTACAGCTGGTCATTTGACAAAGCCTAAGTAAGGACAGAGCGTACTCCAGGCACGGGCTGGACACTGGGGATTCCTGATGAATATGACATGACCCTGCCCAAGACGCTCCTCGATACAGGAGCTACACAACCCCTGCTTAGAAATGGCACACCTTAATCACATATAGTAATGTCTATTAGGGGGGCTTCCCTGGTGGCTCAGAGGATAAAGCATCTGCATTGCACAAAAGAAGTACTTCCTTTTTTTAGGAGCTATATTTCTTCTCTTTAGGAGCTGATATTCCACTTGGGGGATTACTCAGTCATTTGTTTTCCTTCCTTTCTTGAATGGCCTGCCTGGATTTTGAAACTTCCTGTACTTATTCAGATGGGTACCAGATTGCAACTGAGGAATTTAGAAAAAATATGAGTTCTGTGGTTCTATTTTGTTCCCTGACAGTAGGTCAGTGAAAAAATACAACAGCAGGATTAAGATGCAACTAATGGTTAAAAACAAGACTTTGGGACAATGAAGTTTCCTTTCTTGATGCTATTCCTTACTCCCAGTAGCATGGGAGATCCAGAGTTTTGTTTCTCTGCAAGGCATAGCTTAGTCAGTATAACAGCATATGCTTTGTATTTTGATAAAAATTCGAGAAAGCATAATGCCTTTCACATCTATTATCCAATCTTGAAGTGCAGGTGTATTACACTTGCCATACAGATAACCAAGCAAAGATGCTGATGGCTTAAGTAACCCAGTGAAGATCTCATTTCAAGGCCAGAAAGAGCTTCTTGCTCCTAATCCCAGTTAGGTTCCTTATCTGTACTGCTTATCATCCTAAAATACCTAATTCATTTCTCCTGTTTTGAAACCAAATTTGCAAGTGAGAAATAGCTTATTAAATTAAAGAAATATCTGAGGCTTAGGAAATCCTATAGCATATTAAAGAAATTAAATAAATCAATTTGACTCCAGAGGACAGATGTTTAAGATGTCATTAAACCACATAAAAAATAAAATGCTTCTATTCTTCCCTGTGTCCACATCACAACGACCGTCATCCTACATCATACTATACTTCAGCACAAGAGAAAACATTATTTTACCATATATTATTATATTTAAAACTCAAGGACATAGAAAAATACAAGTAGGGATAAAACAGAAAAAATAAAAATGGCTCCAACATTGTTTAAAGTACACACACACACATAGAAACATTTATATGTATATATAGAACACATGAGATGGAAATACACATAAATGTCAGGCAGTTATCTCTGAGTAGTGGAGCTTATACACAACTCGATTTTTCTTTATCCTTCTTTGAACTCTTTATAGTGATCACACCATAATATTTCCAAGTTTGTACTGGGAAAAATATTTCTTCATTACTTGTTAGCTTTTTTACTTAACCTAACTAACACTGATAAAAGCAGCCGCAGATATCAGTTCTCAAAACAGTATCTCAAACATGACAAAGAAATTAACAGCTTAATTGTCCATTAAATACAGATCATACAATCCTGGAATACAAACACATTACTCCTCATCTTTTCTCTTGATAATTAATGGGCCAAAGTGTCAGAACTAAATAATGATTGAAATGAAGTGAAAGATGATCAATGTTACTCTCTCTCTCTCTCCCCCTCCTCCCTTCCTTGTGCTCTCCTCCCTCTTTCTTTCTCCCTTCTCCCGGTAGAAATACCATTAGCCAGTCTGCGAGGGGAGCAAGGTCCCCGTGGAGAGCCTGGCCCAAGAGGACCACCTGGGCCCCCTGGTTTACCAGGTCAAGGGATACCTGGAGTCAAAGGAAAACCAGGACCACAGGGGTATCCAGGAATTGGAAAGCCAGGTATGCCCGGGATGCCAGGAAAGCCAGGAGCCATGGGAATGCCTGGGGCCAAAGGTGAAATCGGACCCAAAGGGGAGATAGGACCCATGGGGATCCCCGGACCACAAGGGCCTCCAGGGCCTCACGGACTTCCTGGCATTGGGAAGCCAGGTGGGCCAGGGTTACCAGGGCAACCAGGTGCCAAAGGTGAGAGAGGACCCAAAGGACCACCAGGCCCTCCAGGCCTTCAGGGTCCTAAAGGAGAGAAGGGCTTCGGGATGCCAGGTCTGCCAGGCCTGAAGGGTCCTCCAGGGATGCATGGGCCTCCTGGCCCTGTAGGACTTCCAGGAGTAGGTAAACCAGGAGTGACAGGCTTCCCTGGGCCCCAGGGCCCCCTGGGAAAGCCAGGCCCTCCAGGAGAACCTGGGCCACAAGGCCCTATCGGGGTCCCAGGGGTTCAAGGACCTCCTGGGATACCTGGAATTGGCAAACCAGGCCAGGATGGGATCCCTGGGCAGCCAGGATTTCCAGGTGGTAAAGGGGAGCAAGGCCTGCCAGGGCTGCCAGGACCCCCGGGCCTTCCAGGGGTCGGGAAACCAGGTTTCCCTGGACCCAAAGGTGACAGGGGTGTCGGGGGTCTTCCTGGGCCTCTGGGACCAAGAGGGGAGAAAGGACCAGTAGGCGCTCCTGGACTGGGGGGTCCCCCAGGAGAGCCAGGCCTGCCTGGAATCCCAGGTCCTATGGGCCCTCCAGGTGCTATCGGTTTTCCTGGACCCAAAGGAGAAGGTGGGGTTGTGGGGCCACAGGGGCCACCAGGACCAAAGGGTGAGCCAGGGCTTCAAGGCTTCCCAGGAAAGCCAGGCTTCCTTGGTGAAGTGGGGCCCCCTGGCATGAGGGGCTTGCCAGGTCCCATAGGGCCCAAGGGGGAGGCTGGGCTCAAAGGCTTGCCGGGACTACCGGGTGCCCCAGGTCTGCTTGGACCAAAGGGAGAGCCAGGAATCCCAGGGGATCAGGGTTTACAGGGCCCTCCAGGCATCCCAGGGATTGCAGGCCCGAGTGGCCCCATTGGACCACCTGGAATTCCTGGCCCCAAAGGAGAACCCGGTCTCCCAGGGCCCCCGGGGTTCCCTGGAGTAGGGAAGCCTGGAGTAGCAGGACTTCATGGCCCCCCGGGGAAGCCTGGTGCCCTCGGTCCCCAGGGCCAGCCTGGCCTTCCGGGACCCCCAGGCCCTCCGGGGCCCCCAGGACCCCCAGCTGTGATGCCCCCGACACCACCACCCCATGGAGAGTACCTGCCAGATATGGGGCTGGGAATCGACGGAGCGAAGCCCCCGCATGCCTACGGGGCTAAGAAAGGCAAGAATGGAGGAGGGCCGGCCTACGAGATGCCCGCGTTCACCGCTGAGCTGACGGCGCCTTTCCCGCCCGTGGGGGCCCCGGTGAAGTTCGACAAACTGCTCTATAACGGCAGACAGAACTACAACCCGCAGACGGGCATCTTCACCTGCGAGGTCCCTGGGGTCTACTACTTTGTATACCACGTTCACTGCAAGGGGGGCAACGTGTGGGTTGCTCTGTTTAAGAACAACGAGCCCGTGATGTACACGTACGACGAGTACAAGAAGGGCTTCCTGGACCAGGCGTCCGGCAGCGCAGTGCTGCTGCTCCGGCCCGGAGACCGGGTGTTCCTGCAGATGCCCTCTGAACAGGCCGCGGGACTGTACGCCGGGCAGTACGTCCATTCCTCTTTTTCAGGATATTTATTGTATCCCATGTAAAAAAAGAAAACAAGAAAGAGATTTAATAGAAGAAAAGAAAATGATGCACCCCAAAAAATCCAAATGAGAAACATAATTGCTTCAAAACATTTATATAGTTGGAAAGTTATATTTAAGTGAAAATTTGAACTGTCATGTACAAATAAAAACTAAGATGCATGCTTAGTGCTCTGCACGGCAGCCTGTGATTGAAAATGATGGGATAGATTTATGTATCAAGTACTGACACTCGTGTTGTACCCACTGGAATTGTATTAGCTGCTTATGTTATGTGCTTCCATGATAACCTGCTTATTCAGATCGAAGTATTTCAGTATGAAAGAGCATCATAGATAATGAAAGTCACTCACTCATATTGTTTACTTTAAAATATTTATAAATATGGCTTAAAGAAATGTCAGTGATAACAATTACATACCGTATTTACTTGCATAATTTCCTCCGTATTTGTGCAGATATTTTGCCCTGGGATGTGGGGGTGTCCTGCAGTGCTCTTCCCCAGTGAGACAGGGACGAAGAACCAGGGTAGGGTTTAGTCCACAGGATATTTCACCCCTGTTGGAGGCTGTGTCTTTTACAAGAGTTCTACTCAGAATTGTACATCTAGTGTCCCTAGAAGAACAACTGTAGTGTATTTACTCGTGCCTACTCTGTGCCGAGCACTGGACGAGACACTTTTGCGGGGCTTAAGACAGTGTCCCACAAGAAGCCAACAAACCAGCTGGGAGACATGAGTGGAAAGTAACTCATTTGTTCCTCAAGGATTTTTTTTGCTTGTATTTTTCTTTCCTGTAATTTTTTTTCTTTCTTGTTGTCTCCATGTAATTTACACTATGAATCAACTAATATAAACACCTAGAAGTCATAAGAAAAAAAAAAATAACCCTCTCCCCGCCAAACTTTCCAGTCTTGTGGAATGTTCATTATCAACAGCAGTTCTTAACTGTGTTTACATGCATATAATAATCTTCCTCTGCCTACACACACAAATAACTACAATGAGGTTTCATCCATGAAGGGGATATCAGTACTTTTTAGTACCTATTGAATTTCAATGAAATTTCCCTGCGTAGTATACATGCAAATCAGTGTGTCATCTGAGGTTCCAGAGTGAATTTCCTAAATCTAAGCTATCCTTTACTTGGGGAAAGAAAGGGGGCTTTCAGAATTATAGAGGAAGATAAATTTTTCTAGAAAAATAATTTCTGAAGTCTTAAATTAATAAATGAATGTTACTTCCTGCTGTAAGTACTAAAAATGCAGGAAGCAGCTTGTGGAAGAGCCATCTGGAATGTTAAAGGGCAATGACAGCCCATGCTTTTTATGTCACCCCACAAGTACAAGAATCAATACAATTTTAAAGAGAAAAATAAATATTTTCCAGGTTTTCACTTAGTTACATACTAATTGCTTTGCACATTAAAATCTGGTCTCCAAACACGGACAAAGCATTTCAAGTTGGCTGGGAGTATGCTGCTGACACTATAAGCCACTGGGGGGAATAATGTGGGGCGATGGTGGTGAAGTCTTGTATCTTCTCCTCAAAATTAAGAGTGAGGAAACAAGGTGATAGGTATAGATGGGGAAATACACAAATAAATACGGTATAAACACACATGGAATTGTGTCTACGTGAAATCGGAATCATTTGAACCATCAAGAATGTTCTCCTCAGCCTAGTAGCTGTCTTTTCCCTCTTTTCCTTATATGGTATACAAGCACCATTTGTTCTCAATTCGTTAGAATGAGAAGTGAGTTCATTATCACGTGGCTTCTTACTCATGGCTAAATGTATGACAAACTTTTCCCATCAAAAACATATCCCACTCAACCTTTATTTTCAAAGCAGATAGCACGGATGTGGCCAAACATCTTCTGGGTTGGTTTTGAGGATGCTGGTTGTGGGCCAGTGGCTATGAGGGCCACTTGGGTCCACTGGGTTCCATCTGCTGAATAGCTGCATGGAAATGGCTCAGAAGCAAGTCAGCTCAGCTCATTTATAAAACTGTATTTATCTGTGCATGTATGGGCTTTTGATTTCCACAAAGAGAGAAAGTACCTCTTTAGTCAAAACCAAATTTCACTTTTCAAATATCTTCCAACTTATTTATTGGTTGTTACTCAATTGCCTCTGTGTGTGTGTGTGTGTGTGTGTGTGTGTGTATTATCAGGCATATGCTTCTAACTTTTAGATAGGAGAGGAGCAAAATCTATGCCAGATACTGTGTATTCTATTATACAATGGTGCTAATCTCAGAGCTAAATGAATTACTCCATTTAATTTAAAAAAGAGTTTTAAGTAATTATCTATGTATCTGTGTTTCCCTTTGGAGTGTTACACATCATGTTAACACACTGAGTGTAAAAGCAGATGAAACAAGTACATGTGCTAAAGTATAGGGACAGGGCTACAATTCCTAGTAATTCAAAATTAACTAGAACTTTTCCATGTGAAATGGACCAAACTGACAATATTGTTATTTCAATACAGAGTTTTAATGCAGGGTGACATCCCACAGGGGAGAAGAATGTCTGCAGTGGGTGACTGTTCTCAAATATTTTACAGATAACCATGAATGGTGAACAGACTGGTAACTTTTTTTGAGTTTCCATGATAGATTTGAGACATGTCAATAACAAATCATTTTTGTATTTAAAATTTTGTACTGATTGGAAAAAAAAGAGTCTTATTAAATACCTTTAAAAGTATGTTTCTCATCTTGTTCATATCACTCAGCTGACACTGTCTGAACTTCATAACTGTTTATCCCCTAATGTGTTAATTAGCTACTGAAACAGAGACCTAACATAATCCTAGCTTGAAAGTGAAAGCGTTAGTCGCTCAGTCATGTCTGACTTTTTGTGACCCCATAGATGATAGCCTGCCAGGCTCCTCTGTCCATGGAATTCTCCAGTCAAGAATACTGGAGAGGATTGTCATTCCCTCCTCCAGGGGGTCTTTCTGACCCAGGGATTGAACCTGGGTTTCCTGCATTGCAGGCAGATTATTTACTGTCTGAGCCACTAGGAAGCCCCAATCCTGGTTTAATGGGGACAATTCTTTCTCTCTGACAGAGCAGCTGCAAGTGTAAGGAGGCTGGGGTTGCTGTGGAAGCCCCAGTCAGGGCCCCAGGCCCCTTCTGTTGCGTTGCTCTTCCACCCGAGGGTGTGGCCCTCATCTCCAGGGGCCAGGAGAGCAAACCACTGCAGCCCTGCTCCAGGCTGTGGGAAGGAGGACAAGTCAGGAAGGGGAGAGCATGCTTCCTTCCTAAAGAACTCAACCGAGGGGTTGCTGAAATCACCCACCCACATCCCATGCTCTGAATTTAGTCACATTGCCACAACCAGCTGCAAGGGAGTGTGGGAAATGGAGTATTTATTTAGGACAACCACATGTCCAGCTAAAAATCACAGGTTCTATTAATACAGAAGAAAATATAACATATATTGGGGGACAATTAGCTGCTGCATCTGTCACATCCATCCTAAAAGGAAAAACTGCCACAAATTTCTTTTCTCCCCACGCACCCACCCTCCCCCCCCCTCCACACACACACAAAACTAATCTGTAAGTACTAAATTCTGTCACTGTTTGCCACACCAGAGCCACAAATTTTGAAGGGAGATACTGGTGGGTGGAGCTTCAGATGGGAAGCAGACCTGTTTCAAGAACCTAAGGGTTTTAATAAAAGCATCACTGATAAGGAATGAATTCTTTCGTGATGACTTATCAAGCTCTGAATGATCGTAACTTATCACATAACTTATTATAAAGGGATCATTCAATAAGCAACTATGGAGCACCAGTCTATGGCTGGTTAACTTACTTGTTTAAACCCTTCAATCTGAAAGCTCAAGACAACAGTTTCCATTTCCATGTGGCCCAACTAGCTCTATCTCATCCCATGACTAAAGGCTCTTCCATAACATGGACCAGTTATCTCCTGTGCACACAGTGCTAGTCACAAAATTCAATGGAAGGATAGATACAGGAGACAGAGGCAGGAAGGAATAAATGGCTGGAATTCAGAATGCTGGACAAGCAGGGCAAATCCATTATTACTATGTGTCTACTGTATCCCTTTATGTTAAAACACAACACAGAGTAGCCCCTACTTTGCACCTGGTATTACCAGGCAATGTGAGTGGCACATGAGGAACAGAAAACATGACCATTCTTTTAAAAAGTACCATCTGTTTAGAGGGCATCATGGTTTGTTAAACAAGTTGATTTCCACAGCTTACTGGATGCATACGTGCCAGCGAAGTTCAGAAAAAGGAAGGCCATTCCATGCTTCTCTGTTCTTGGGAATGCTTCTCTGGCCTGTCTGCTTCTCGGATTTACCCCTAGTGAGGGATAATCCTCTTCAGCCCTCAGGACACACACAAGCACCACCTCTTCTTCCGACCTTGCCTATACAATCTTCTGTGGCTTCACTTTTCCTGCTTGGTCACTGAACTGTCTGTCTCCCCTACTGAGAGAGTGTAAGCTTCTTGAGAGCAGGTACCTCATGGTTTCATCTTTGCATCCACAGCTCATCATAGAGTACTGGTCCAGCACCAGCTTGGAGGAATAAAGAATCTCTCAGGGCTGCTGTGGGAGGTAGTGCTAAACTTGATGTGAGGTGTGACTGAATCCAGCTCCAAGACTATACAGAAGATTATATGTTCCAAGATTATTTAGAAGCCTAATGTGAGAAGAAATCTAATCTCAGGTGTTTTTTTTTTTTTTTTTTTTGAGAAGATGACTTTTAAAAAAATCATCTTTAATTTGATAGAATTTGGATGAATGGAGCATAGGGCATCCCAAGAATAGCTCTCTTCCTCTAATAGAAGAGGAAACTGGTATTGTGTGTGTGTGTGTGTGTGTGTGTGTGTGTGTGTGAGAGAAAGAGAGAGAGAGAGAGAGAGTCAGAAAGGGCAGGGGTGGGGGTGGGGGAAAGAGCAGAAATAAGGGAAATGGCCTGACTAGACCAGAAGAATTATTCAAAAACTAATAAAGGAAATATTTAGTAACCAAAGTAAAATCACACGATGCAGGGCTTTACATATGGGGAAGATACATTTATATTTTATCTAATATGCAATAAGACATTGTAGGTCCTCAAGCAGAAAAAATGGTATGAACATAAGCATTTTAGAAAAGTTACTTCGATAATTCTATGGAGAAGCTATGATACAGGTAACAAAACCACTGAATAGATCAGAACAGCTTTAATCCAGGAATGGGATGATGGGTTGATGGTTGAGGGAGCCTAACACTCCAGTCCTCTTGCCTGGAAAATCCCATGGACGGAAGAGCCTGGTAGGCTGCAGTACATGGGGTCGCTAAGAGTCAGACATGACTGAGCGACTTCACTTTCACTTTTCCCTTTCATGCACTGGAGAAGGAAATGGCAACCCACTCCAGTGTTCTTGCCTGGAGAATCCCAGGGACGGGGGAACCTGGTGGGCTGCTACCTATGGGGTCGCACAGAGTCAGACACGACTGAAGTGACCTAGCAGCAGCAGCAGCAACCAAGTCTCAAGAATGAGGGTAAATGTCAGGTCAGTGTCAGGGTTTAAGGACTGCATAACCATGGAGATATCTCAAGGGCTAGGAAATAGAATGAAGAAGAATTGGAAACTGAAGAGACAGTTGATAGACTGAACTGAACCTGGGGACAATCCCAGAATGGCCTTATGAGGGAGATGGAAGTTTGACTCCAAGATGGTTTCTTCTCACTGATACACTTGGAAAACAGAGATGGTGCCCCTGATAGAAACAGGCAGTTTCGCAGGGGAGCCTGCTCCAGGCAGGGAAAGAATAGATGCTCAGTTTATACACGGACTTGTGGGATCTGTCTGTGCTCCAAACATGTATTTGCTGAGAAGATAAAGGGTGGAGCCACGAGCCTGGAGAGAGACCTGGTGGCCTATGGTAATAAAAGGGAGAGAAAAGACTCACTTAAAATCAGTGGCACCATTTGCATACAAAAATGATTAAACTGCTTTAAAATCTCCCTTACTCGTTGCAGGAATGTATTTGACAAATCCTTTCATCATAGATACAGCAAAGGGAAATGTCATCCCAACCCACATGGAATTACAATGAATTACAAATACATACGGCCACCAAAGAGTGCAAATCAATCATGTTTTACTATATTTCAGAAAAGTTTTTTTTTTAATGGTCCTTGTGACTCTAAAAGTAAATATCATGCTCATTCCATATTACGAAAAAGAAAAATATCTATGGAATAGCCTTAGAGTTATCTTTCTTCTGGCAAAGAGTTACACAGGATTTCTGATGCTTTCATTTTCAAAACCAATACTTGTATCAGGATCAATTTTATTCTCAAGTAAGCTATTCTTTATGATGTCAAATACCTGTTAATGACTTTTATCATTAGAAGATTATTTTTTGCTAATTCCTAGAGATAAGTGCACTGGAATTTGAATTTTAAAAGTGGGGCACATTATCCCATTTTAGCAAATTACTCAGAAGTTTCTTGTGTATGTTACTGAAACACAGAACCATCTAATTGAATTTTCCTTCAAGGCATCCAGAACCTTTTCAGAGGTTTTTTTTCCTTTGCTATCTTAATGCAAGTAAAAATGGACTATTAGATTCAAAGGCACTTCTAAATTAAAGTTTATGATTCTTGTGGAGACCTACAATTCACATGCTTTGTTAAAAACCACCAAGATCTAAAAATTAATTCTATAATGAGCATGGCCAAGTCAGTTCTCATCTGACAAGTGAGTGGCTGGCAGCAACGTTCCCATCTGCTCTTCATTCGTGGGTGACAAACACATTGGGGAAAGTTGATGGAATGCTTACCAGGCTCCAACTGCCTGCTAGTAAGAGCTGCCTTTCCTCACCAAGAACAATGCTGTCTTTGTCATTTGTTCTGCCAAAATCAGAGTCACCAATACAGAACGTGTTAGGAGAGGGTTCTGGGGCCAGGGTCAGAGAACCAATCTCAGCTCCACCAGCTGTGATATCTTGAGTCTATTATTTTAAGGTCTCTAAACTTCAGCTTTTGCACTTACAAAACAGTAGGTGGTAACAGTAACTATCTTCAACACTTGGGAGGCTAGATGAAGTTGTGGCCAGTAATACGGTGTGTTACGGAGGGGTAATGACTGCCACTATTTACTGAGCGACAACCAGGGATCAAAATGCTTTTAAGTGTCTTTATGTATTAACTTAGTCACTCCTTATAATGACTCTATTATTAGCTCCATATTACAGGGGAAGAAACAGAGGCAAGGTAACTTGTCCAAGATCTAATAAAAGGCAATGCCAAAATTTTAACCCATGCATCTGGCTCCACAGTCCACACTCTGAGCTGTTACACCATATGGCCTAAAGGCAGGACAGAAAAGTTCTCAGCTGCCTAAGAAGCAAACCCTGCCAGTGAGGGCTTAGAATATTAGCTTGCCCCCGGAGAGAGACTGATGACCTCAGTTATTTCTTAGTTATTGTCCTTACCAGAGACAACAGAGACAGCCAGCTACCCAAAGAGTATATTGACAGATGTCATGGTGACATCCTTCTCCCTTAAGAGATATGAGGGCAGCTGGCTTTAAAAACTAAAGGGTAAAGGGACTATCTCACACCTATTAGCATGGCTACTATGAAAGAATACAAAACAATACCAAAAATAATAAGTGTTGGTGAGAATATGGAGAAATTGCAAGTCCTGTGCACTGATGATGGGAAAGTGAAGTTAGGTAGCAGCTGTGGAAAACAGTTGGAGGACCCTCGAAAAATGAAAACCAGAATTACTGTGTGACCCAACATTTCCAGTTCTGAGTAGATACCTCAAAGATCTGAAAGCAGGGATGCAGAGTTAGTTGGCACACTCCAATTCATAGCAACATTATTCACAATATCTAAAAGGTAAAAGCAACCTAAATGTTCTTTGAGGGATCAATGCACAAACAGAACGTGGTATATGCATACCATGCAATATTATTCAGGCTTTACAACAGAAGAAAATTCGGAGACATGTTACCTCATGGATGATCCTGGGGGGCATTATGCTAACAGAAATGAGCGAATAACAAAAGGACAAAAACAGTATGATTCCACTTATATGAGACACATAGAGAAGTCAAATCCAGAGACAGAGAGCAGAAGGGTGATTTTGTGCTGGGGGGAGAAAGGGATGAGGAAGTATTGCTTAGTGGGTGTAGAGTTTGGTTTGCAAGATGAAAGGAGTTCTGGACATGGATGGTGGAGATGGGTACACTACAATGTGTATATATCAAATGCCACTGAACTGTATACACAAAAGTAGTTAACATGGTAAATTTATGTGATGTGCATTTCACAATTGATAATAATAATCTTAAAAAAAAAATCCTAGAGGGAAAACATCTGTTAATAGGACTAACCCATGATGTAGGAGGTCACTGAAAATGACCTCCAGCAGCCTCCTTTACCAATAAGTTCACCACAGTGTTCACTAAAGGGTAAGGAGTCTTAGTCTTAGCAGTAGCACAGTGGCGGTCCAGAAACCACAAGCAGAAGCCCCAGCCTCTCCCAGGGAAGTTCGGCAGACCACCACGGGGCTGGCACCTACTCTATTTGCTCCACTTCAGTGGATGTGACCTTCTAGGGAGCTTAAGACCTGGCAGCTAGAGGCGGACAGTCCACTTTCACCCAATGACTCCAAAGGGCAAACTAGAATTGAGTTTCTTCTTTAAGCCTAAACATGTAGTCCCCATGTCAATTTTCTGGTTCCAAAGGTGAAGTTAAAGATCATATGTTTCTTCTAAATGAGGGGATCTCTAGGGCTCATACATATTCAAGATATGCACTCTTTTTAACCATAAGTTTTACTTTAAGCCACTTGACTTCACCAGGTCCTGTGGGGAAAAAGATGGAAAATTCATTGCAATTCTAAGCAGGGTACCCTGCAGGCCATAAGAGATGGGAAGTAAGCATGGTTTCTGCAACTTATAGGTTTCCTAAGGAACAAGGTGTCCCTCTTGTGGCCAGAGGAGAAACAACAGTTTCACAGGCAGGTTTTTTTCCTTATATGAGAAAAGTAGGTCTGTAATTCACTTCTGAGGACAAGAGTGGGGATGGTTTGTTTCTGCTCCATGCTGTCTGGGGCTACAGCTGGAGGGAAATCAACAACTGGGGCCTGTAATCATCTGAAAGCATTTTCATAAACAGGTCTGCCTGTTGATGCTGGCAGTCAGCAGGGACCTCTGCTGAGCTGTGGGCCACAATAACATATGTCCTTTTCATGTGGTTTCTCTGTGTGGTTTTCTCACTGTACTACACCTGGATTCCAAGCACACATTCCAAGGGAGCCACGTGGAAATGAGTGGGATTTTTAAGATCCAGCCTCAGAAGTCACAGAATATCTTTCCTACCATATTCTATCAGTTGTTTTGCTGTTGTTTAGTCACTTAATCATATCTGACTCTTTTGTGACCCCATGGACTGTAGCCCACCAGGGTCCTCTGTCCATGGAATTCTCCAAGCAAGAATACTGGAGTGGGTTGCCATTCCCTTTTCCAGGAGATCTTCCCAACCCAGGGATCGAACCCATGTCTCCTGCATTGGCAGGTGGATTCTTTACCACTGAGCTACCTGAGAAGCCCAGTGGAGGTGACAGATGCTTGTCCAGTTTCAGAGAGGGAACCAGACTCCACTACTCAATGGAAAGTGCGTCAAAGTCACATCGTAAGAAGAGTATGTGGGATGGGAAGCACTGGTGGCCATCTTTGTTAAATATAACTGGCAGTATGTCTTCCTAGATATTTAGTGTCTCATCCATAGTGTATACTCACAAGCGGACCTGGACATGGGACACAAAGATGCACACACTTTTGCCCACTGGTTCCCTGCACATGTCTCTTCCCAGATCTCCTTGCTATTGAACTTCAAACATTATATCTTCTAGGCCCCTGGTCCACTGAACCACACAATTCACTGTTCCTCAGGGCTCTATTTACCCTGAGCTCATGTTATCTCTCTCCCCATTCAAAGGAGATAACTCAATGTACACCTTGAAATTCTGCCTACTAGAAGGACTCTCCTTACTACTGTGCTTTAGGAGCCCTCCCTAGTGGGACTGCAGCGCAGTAGCAGTCCATTTTCAGCTCTAATAACATATCAGGCCTGAATCAGTTGTGAATATTTCCACCATTATCATCAACTGGTCACACCTCATGAAGCAATAGGCGTGAGTAAGAAATACAAGACACAGAGATCTTTGCCACCTGTTCATGTATATTACAACCTCTGGACTGCTTAGATATGATCCCATGTATAGAATTTTTGTATTTCTCTGGGTGTTAGCTGTGTGCACCCAACCTTACAAAACCTAGGTCCAGAAGAGCAGCTCTGGTAATATATTCATTTGATGCCTCACAATCAAATGCTTAGTTTTGGCTAGAACTCTGTATCATGTCAGTAGGTGTTTTCTAAATAGTTGGCTGATGAAGGCATCACTTCAGATCAGTTCAGTGGCTCAGTCCTGTCCAACTCTTTGTGACCTCCTGGACTGCAGCACGCCAGGCTTCCCTGTCCATCACCAACTCCCAGAGCTTACTCAAACTCATGTCCATTAAGTCGGTGATGCCATCCAACCATCTCACCCTGTCATCCCCTTCTCCTCCCGCCTTCAATCTTTCCCAGCATCGGGGTCTTTTCCAATGAGTCAGTTCTTCTAATCAGGTGACTAAAGTATTGGAGTTTCAGCTTCAGTATCAGTCTTTCCAGTGAATATTCAGGGATGATTTCCTTTAGGATTGATTGGTTTGATCCCCTTGCAGTCCAAGGGACTCTGAGGAATCTTCAACACTACAGTTCAAAAGCATCAATTCTTTGGCACTCAGCTTTCTTTATAGTCCAACTCTCACATCCAAACATGACTACTGGAAAAACTGAAGACATGGCCGTACTCTAAAACCCTAGGAGTTGTGCTGTGGTTCTCCTTTCAGGTCCTGCCAGTCTCTACACGGCATCATTAACTATCATCCAGCACCATGGAATCGGCCACACCATTATGAACTAAGAAGAGCAGCATGTTCACAGCCTGGACGCACTGCTGAGTTTTCTCTTCTTTTGCCCCTACTCAAAACTGGCAGCCTTTTGACTTCACTGATAAGTGAGTTAAAGCAGTATTTTCCAGTATGGCTAGGTTAGGTGTAAAATCTAAACAAATGCACCAAATGCTGTTTTCTATTTCTTGCATAGGTAGTAGGAGGTCGATAAAAGATGCAGTAACTTATCCTAAATCAAATCCCTTACACAGTGGAAGTGACAAATAGATTCAAGGGATTAGATCTGATAGAGTGCCTGATGAACGATGGATGAAGGTTTGTGACATTGTACAGGAGGCAGTGATCAAGATCATTTCCAAGAAAAAAAAATGCAAAAAGGCAAAATGGTTGTCCAAGGAGGCCTTACAAATAGCTGAGGAAAAAAAAAAAAAAAAAGACATGAAAGGCAAAGGAGGAAAGGAAAGATATAACCATTTAAATGCAGAGTTCCAAAGAATAGCAGGGAGAGATAAGAAAGCCTTCCTTAGTGATCAGTGCAAAGAAATAGAGGAAAACAATAGATTGGGAAAGACCAGAGATCTCTTCAAGAAAATTAGAGATACCAAGGGAACATTTCATGCAAAGATGGGCACAATAAAGGACAGAAATGGTATGGACCTAACAGAAGCAGAAAATATTAAGAAGAGGTGGCAAGAATACACAGGAGAACTATACAAAAAAGGTCTTCATGACCCAGATAACCACGATGGTGTGATCACTCACCTAGAGCCAGACATCTTGAAATCTGTAGTCAAGTGGTCCTTAGGAAGCATCACTATGAATAAAGCTAGTGGAGGTGATGGAATTCCAGTTGAGTTATTTCAAGACCTAAAAGATGATGCTGTGAACGTGCTGCACTCAATATGTCAGCAAATTTGGAAAACTCAGCAGTGGCTACAGGACTGGAAAAGATCAGTTTTCATTCCAATCCCAAAGAAAGGCAATGCCAAAGAATGCTCAAACTACGGCACAGTTGCACTCATCTCACATGCTAGCAAAGTAATGCTCAAAATTCTCCAAGCCAGGCTTCAACAGTACGTGAACCGTGAACTTCCAGATATTCAAGCTGGTTTTTAGAAAAGGCAGAGGAACCAGAGATCAAATCGCCAACACCCATCAAATCATGGAAAAAGCAAGAGAGTTCCAGAAAAACATCTACTTATGCTTTATTGACTACGCCAAAGCCTTTGACTGTATAGATCACAACAAACTGTGGAAAATTCTTCAAGAGATGGGAATACCAGACCACCTGACCTGCCTCCTGAGAAATTTGTATGCAGGTCAAGAAAGACAGTTAGAACGTAACATGGGAAAATAGACTGGTTCCAAATAGGGAAAGGAGTACATCAAGGTTGTATATTGTCAACCTGCTTATTTAATTTCTATGCAGAGTACATCATGAGAAATGCCAGGCTGGATGAAGCACAAGCTGGAATGAAGATTGCCCGGAGAAATATCAATAACCCAGATGTGAAGAATACCCACAACCCAGACGTGACAACCCTTACGGCAGAAAGTGAAGAACTAAAAAGCCTCTTGATGGAAGTGAAAGAGGAGAGTGAAAAAGTTGGCTTAAAACTTAACATTCAGAAAACTAAGATCATTGCATCCAGTCCCATCACTTCATGACAAATAGATGGGTTAATAATGGAAACAAGGAGAGACTTTATTTTCTTGGGTCCAAAATCACTACAGATGGTGACTGCAGCCATGAAATTAAAAGACGTTTGCTCCTTGGAAGAAAAGCTATGTCCAACCTAGACAGCATATTAAAACGCAGAGACATTACTTTGCCAACAAAGTTCTGTCTAGTCATAGCTATGGTTTTTCCAGTAGTCATGTATGGATGTGAGAGTTGAACCATAAAGAAAGCTGAGAGCCAAAGAATTGATGCTTTTGAACTGTGGTGTTGGAGAACACTCTTGAGAGTCCCTTGGACTGCAAGGAGATCCAACCAGTCCATCCTAAAGGAAATCAGTCCTGAATATTCGTTGGACAGACTGATGCTGAAGCTGAAACTCCAATACTTTGGCCACCTGATTCGAAGAACTGACTCTTTGGAAAAGATCCTGATGCTGCATGGGAAAGACTGAAGGCAGGAGGAGAAGGGGATGTCAGAGGATGAAAGAGTTGGATGGCATCACCAACTCTAAGGACATGAGTTTGAGTAAGCTCTGGGAGTCGGGGATGGACAGGGAAGCCTGCCCTCTGCAGTCCATGAGGTCGCCAAGAGTCGGACATGACTGAGTGACTGAACTGATTCGCATTCATCCTCATCAGATTGAGAGTCCCGGTCCTTTCTGAGAATGCATTCCCATCATTAGCGTAGACCTTTACTCTTACATGCAGTACTTTCCCTCTCAAGTTGGTGAAATCTGGAAGTCAGGATCATATCCTATTCATCTTTAAACCCGTATTCAAAACATAGTGCCAGGCACACCACGTGTATTTAATGCATGTTGTATGACTTTCACCTCAGTGTCTGTCCTGAAAAGTATCGTCCACACTTACTTTCCAGCTGGCCCCAGCACAAGGTGCCAAGCGGCCATCTCTGCCACTTCAGGACATGAGACCAGCATTGTAGGTCTCTTACCTAAACTTGGGCAGCAATTGGCTCCTTTTTTCTTCCCTTGTTTCACAAAACCAAGAGGGGTCAGCGCAACCCAAGAGGATGTGGGGAAGTCGACTCTGAAACCCTGATTTCTTGGGTCTGTCCGTGGGCAATCCCTTCTGGACCAGTGAAAATTTTCTTCCCTCATATCGTATATATTAAAAAAAAAAAGCAGACATCTACCACAAAGGTCCAAAATTCATGGTCATGACGTGCACTTTTATTTTTATTTTATAACTTTACAATATTGTATTGGTTTTGCCAAATATCAACATGAATCCGCCACAGGTATACACGTGTTCCCCTTCCTGAACCCTCCTCCCTCCTCCCTCCTCGTATCATCCCTCTGGGTCGTCCCAGTGCACCAGCCCCAAGCATCCAGTATCCTGCATCGAACCTGGACTGGCGACTCGTTTCATATATGATATTATACATGTTTCAATGCCATTCTCCCAAATCATCCCACCCTCTCCCTCTCCCACAGAGTCCAAAAGACTGTTCTATATACATCAGTGTCTCTTTTGCTGTCTCGCATACAGGGTTATTGTTACCATCTTTCTAAACTCCATATATATGCGTTAGTATACTGTATTCGGAGAAGGCAATGGCACCCCACTCCAGTACTCTTGCCTGGAAAATCCCATGGATGGAGAACCCTGGTAGGCTGCAGTCCATAGGGTCGCTAAGAGTTCGACACGACTGAGCGACTTCACTTTCACTTTTCACTTTCATGCATTGGAGAAGGAAATGGCAACCCACTCCAGTATTCTTGCCTGGAAAATCCCAGGGATGGGGGAGCCTGGTGGGCTGCCGTCTATGGGGTCGCACAGAGTCGGACACGACTGAAGCGACTTAGCAGCAGCAGTAGCAGCAGCATACTGTATTGGTGTGCACGTTTTTTAAAAAAGCAAACACTGAAAAACACTGACGCCCAAACTGTAACATACAGACGAAAACACATCCACGTGCTACGGTCTTCTCCCGCGATCCGAAGCCTTTGAAAATGAATGGAGAAAAACTGTCTTAGCATTCTGTCTCCCACTTTCGACAATATCTATTCGGCAAAAATAAAACCTAAACAAAAAGTTTTAAAATAAGCATTTAAAAAGTTAATACACTTTTATTTTTGCTTACGTGTCTTCTCTTCTTTTGGCTTTTGTAGCGGTTTAAGTCTTCAAACTGATCCTGCTCGTCCACACGGGTGTAGAAACTGCGACGAGTTGGACACGGCTGCCGGAGAGGCGGGGCCGATGTTATGATGTCATCGCCACGGGGCGGAGGCGACAGTGTCTGAGAAGAGGCTCCGCGTGCTGCAACGCTCGCTACCCGGCTCTGAGGCAGCGCGAATCCCGGATAGCGCCTGCTCTTCCCTGTTGGTCCGCCCCGGCCGAGTCCCGCGTGGAGATGGCAGACGACCTTGGAGACGAGTGGTGGGAGAACCAGCCGGCAGGAGCAGCCAGCAGCCCAGGTACCCACTCTGACCGCGCTCCTGCGGGGCCTCCCGCACACCCAGCCCTTCCGTGAGCCTCAGCCCGGGCCCGCGCAGCCGCTGGCGGTGGCCGCGGTCTGTCCCGCGGTGGTGCGCGCCTCTGTGGGAGCGCGCGAGCGCTGAGGAGCAAGTGGGGCAAGAGATCTACTAACACGTGAAACAGACAAGTGTGACAGTAACTCAGATCTGCCCTCTAGCCAGGAGGAATCCCTTCCCAAGCCGTTTTCTGTTTTTCCTTATTTCTTAATGGATAAGACAGTTTATGCGGAGACTGGGAGTTTGAGCGTAACGGTTAAGGGTTAACTCCTGGATTAGATTCAGACTGCTTCTGTTCAGGTCGCTCCTACAGCCCTTTAATACTGTTTCGCCCCCTTTTCCTCATCTGTAAAATAAGGGTAATGGTGCCAGTTTCGTATGATTGTCGTGAAGATTAAATGAAGATAACACAAATAATGCCCTTTAGCACAATGCCTGGTCCATAACACGTGCGCAGTAAATAAAAGCTTTAGTTTTTCTTGCTATCATCATCATCATCATCATCATGTAATTTGGACTTTTAGAACCTGAGACTTGGAGAGTCGCTTGGATTCACGCATTTGACAGCTGAGGAACATGAGACCTAAAGCTATCAAATAACATGACAAGTTCACAAAGCTGGTTGGTGTCAGAAACAAGACTAGAATTCAGTTAACACACTTCGGATGTGTTTATTATGTTGTGTGTACCCACTGACGGTGCAGTGAACATTTTATCCTTGAGTAGACAGTGTTAAATAAAGCATTAAATAACTCCTAACCACAGGCTGGCCTTGAATTTTTCAAGTCCCTGGCTTAATATACAATTTTTTTTTTTAAATCATTCTTCAAGGTCTGCCTCTCTTCTTTACTAGATTCTAAGATTTTTTGAAGAAAAAGCCAAAGCCTGATTCATGTCTGCAGAGTCCAGGGGGCCTTGCACATGATTGACAGTTAATACATATTTGCTACAAACACTAATGTTGAAATATCAGTTGAGAAATAGCCATTAAAAACAACAGAATTCTATTTACTACAGCATCGTTTCCAGAAGGACAGGCTTTAGGTACAACCTGAGCAGATGGCATTTTTACAAAGGTTGGCAATATAATACTTCCTTGATTAAACTTCTTGACTCTCTTTGTGGCTTTGTTTTTAGCAGATGTATGTACTTGAAGGCACAAATACCTTTTTTTGCAGGTTGTGGTATTTCACGTTTAATAACCCCTGCCACTCATAACTGAGGTGTTAAAAACTATATTTCATGGCATGATTCAAGGATAAAGGCTAATTAAGAAGTAAATATTTTTTGAGTGGTAAAGGGGTCTTAATTCTTGGTTCTAGTCCTTTCTCTTGCCCATTGCCAGCTATATGTCTCTGAAGTTAGTCACCCTTTGAAAAGAAGGAAATTAACATGTATTGAATATCTACTGTATGCCAGATGTTTTCATAAATATGAATTCATTTAATCTTCATAACATGCTTAAAAAGTAAGCATTTTAATTTAATATTCATAACATGCCTAAAAGGTAAGTGTTACCTTCATGTTTAAATGACAGACAAGGGAGAGATCTGGCAAGAGGTTAGTCAAGAGCACCTGACTTTCAAGATCACACTTTTCCCACATTACTGTGTGGCTTCTCTGGTCCTCAGTGTCACAATCTGTAAAGTGAGGGATGCTTAAAGATCGCCTTTTTAAGGGTTTTACCAACAAAGAGTTTTAAACTTTGAACCTAGATAGAACTGTGAAGTGCTACAGCCTCTCTCATCTAAGTTGCCAGGATTCCCATCAAGGTATGTTGGAGTCTCCAGGATCACCTTACTTTTTAGGTTCTTTCTAAGTGTAAGTCTGAGCTTTGAAAATTGCCAACATTAAATTTATCAGAGGCCTTTGCTTTGTTACCTGCTTTGAAGATAGGTAAGTGTATGTGCTTCCTTGAGATCTGCTTGGTTGATTAGTTACTGGTGATTTTTCTAACTAATCTGAATAATGCTTCTGGTTCAGAAGAAATCACAGTTGCACCAATTCAGGTTTCCTAATCCTACCAGTGTTAATAGAGAAACATCAGTCTAAAATGTGTGAATTATATTTTGTTTTGAAAGTCAAAAGAGAACTAGCGCCTTAAGTCACTGAAAGAAAAGGTTGTAAAATGCCTTTATTCCTGTATGTGTTACACTGTGTGTATGCTCAGTTGTGTCCAGCTCTTTGGGACTTCATGGACTGTAGCCCACCAGGCTCCTCTGTCCATGGAATTTTCCAGCCAAGAATACTGGAGCAGGTTGTCCTTTCCTACTCCAGGGAATCTCCCCAACCCAGGAATCAAACGCACGTCTCCTGCATTGGCAGGTGGGTTCTTTTTAAAACTGATGTGTTATGCTACTTGGAGAAGGTAATGGCACCCCACTCCAGTGCTCTTGCCTGGAAAATCCCATGGACGGAGGATCCTGGTGGGTTGCAGTCCATGGGGTCGTGAACAGTCGGACATGACTGAGCGACTTCACTTTCACTTTTATGCATTGGAGAAGGAAATGGCAACCCACTCCAGTGTTCTTGCCTGGAGAATCCCAGGGACGGGGGAGCCTGGTAGGCTGCCGTCTATGGGGTCGCACAGAGTCAGACACGACTGAAGTGACTTAGCATAGCATAGCATGCTGCTGCTGCTGCTGCTAAGTCGATTCAGTCGTGTCCGACTCTGTGCGACCCCAGAGACGGCAGCCCACCAGGCTCCCCCGTCCCTGGGATTCTCCAGGCAAGAACACTGGAGTGGGTTGCCATTTCCTTCTCCAATGCATGAAAGTGAAAAGTGAAAGTGAAGTCGCTCAGTGGTGTCTGACTCTTAGTGACCCCATAGACTACAGCCTACCAGGCTCCTCTGTCCATGGGATTTTCCAGGCAAGAGTACTGGAGTGGGGTGCCATTGCCTTCTCCGGCATAGCATGCTACTTGCCTATAAAAGTAAGCATCTTTCCTTGAAAATCCCCTGTTCCTAGTTCATGCTTATGGTGGCAAGGTGATGGAGCATTTAGTCATTTATTCAAAAGTCTATCTACATTTATCTACCACAAAAGCCTAACATTCGGGGTTGTGAATTCTTATGTACATTTTCTAAGAGGAAGCTATATATACACATGGATGCCCAAACCCTGACACACACCGCATATAATACTCATCCAGCTATCTGTTGTCAAGTAAATGAACGTTTTTGCTGTTTTCATGACTTCTTGGATGTGCTTTGTAATTCAGAGTCCATTACTAAAGGTCTTGATCTACATATGACCTTTTTTTTGCATACATCTTTTAGCTTTTCGTGGAGAAGGCAGTGGCACCCCACTCCAATACTCTTGCTTGGAAAATCCCATGGACGGAGGACCCTGGTAGGCTGCAATCCATGGGGTCGTGGAGAGTTGGACATGACTGAGCGACTTCCCTTTCACTTTTCACTTTCATGCACTGGAGAAGGAAATGGCAACCCACTCCAGTATTCTTGCCTGGAGCATCCCAGGGACGGAGGAGCCTGGTGGGCTGCCATCTATGGGGTCACACAGAGTCGGACACATCTGAAGCGAATTAGCAGCAGCAGCAGTTTGGCTTTTCATAAGCTGTTGTTTTTCTAGAGTCATTCCTTTTTTTTTTGCACATAACTTTATCGTGCTTCACAGATACTACATAATTGAAGGTTTGCATTGACCCTGTATTGGTTAGCCTTTTTTGGCAATAAATTATTTTTTACTTAAGGTATGTACTCTTTTTATATGTAATGCTATTGCACACTTAACAGAGTACAGAATAGTGAAATGTAACTTTTATACACACTGGGAAACCAAAAAATTCATGTGACTTTCTGTATTGTGATACTCACTTTATTGTGGTGGTCTGGAACTCAACTGAAATATCTCCAAGGTATGCCTGTGCTAAAATCCTGAATTGTACTGGAGCCCAACATGGGACCTGGCACTTAGTAGATGTTTAGTAGATATTAGCTGAATGAGTGAATGCATGCTACAGGACTTTTGGTGATAATGTACACAAGTAGACATACAATTTCTCATCCAATCTGGACACTTTTGAGAGTGGAAAGCCATGCTCTTAGAGTTTTGCTGGGACTGTCTACTTGAGATGTCTGGTTACCCTGTTGGCATCATCATTGGTGGGGATTGGAGTCATGGCCCAGGACAAGGCAACTGAGACTTGCCTCTGCTGAGGTGTGTGCTGCCCAGTCTGCCTCAGGCAACAGAATCTAGAAATCCTCTACTGAGTTCTAATATTTCATTTCACTTATTTCTTTATTCTCTGCTTTATTCCTTGCCTACCTTAAGAAATTATTGAATTGCATGCTATAGTCCCTGGGGTTGCAAAGAGTGGGACACGACTTAGGGCCTAAACAACTATACGTAATACTGCATAACACATAATTACTGCAATACATACAGTAAACAGTACATGCAGCAGAATCATGATTCCAAAACATTAGTGCTAAAGTGACCAGGTGCAGTTCACCAAACTGGGCACTTTCTCAGTGTGAAGCTGAATGTTACCCACATTACGGTTTTTGTGACTTATGGAGCAGAGCAGAGAATTCTTGCTGTTGGAAGCAGTCAGTCATTCACTAACTGAAGAGAACACTGATTGTTTTCCCTTTTTATTCCAATAATATGCTCACTAAATTATCAAGTCAAGAGTCCAGTAGACAGCTGGGTTTATGAGTCTGCAGCTTCAGGATTGCATCTGGAGACATGGATTTAGGAATGACTGGCACATGTATAACTTACTTTTAAAGAGAATATTTTTAGCAAACTACAGGACTCTTCGCTTCCACTTCTTTTGAGGAGGGTTTTTCATATTCTTCCCTGGAGTATTCTAAACCTTTGATGCCATCTCTTACTCATCATCTAACTGGAAAACTGAAGTATGAAGACATTTCTGTGTACACTGCAGGGAGACAGCAGGTAACAATACTGATTTGCACTTACTGAGTGGTGACTCTTTGCCAGATACTGTTTTGATTGCATTCTATGTACTGGCTCATTTAATCTTCACAGATTATTCTATAACCATGATATAGTTACTATTATCTTCTTTTTTTTTAAGGAGGAAATTGAGGCACTAAGTGGTTCAGTGATTTGCCCAATGTCATTCAGTTGGTAAGTGGAGAGGCAGAGATTCATAGACAGGCAGTCAGGAAGCCAGTCTGTGCACTTAAATTTCTCAAAGTTATGTAATTATCAATGATAACAATTTCATCTCTAAAATAATAGTTTATAAACCTTTTGTTTATATATGTCATTGTTGTCAAATTGTCTGTTAACTCTTAGTCTCCCAAAGTGTACTGTTCTAAAGAACACTGACTACTCAGATGCAAATAAGCCGGTTGCACCATTGGACTTTGCAGAACAGTCTCTTCCCAGACACTCATACTTGGCCCTAGAACACAAGGCTCATATACCTGGCTGTCTTCTTGAAGTCTTAACTTATTTGATGAAAATGTTAAATGTAAATGAGGCCCAACTCCTGAATTTTTCCCTAAATCTGCTTTTTCTCCAGACTTCCCTATCTCAGTAAATTCAATCACCAATTAACCAGTTTCTCAAAGGCCTAGGATTATTCTGATTTATTCGTTTACTTTTGTCACCCATTACGTCTGATCTATCCAGTCTTGTCTCTGTCCCCAAAACACATCCTGAATTTATTTTTCCTTTTATTATTATTTTTTGCTTGTTTGTTTACGTCATCTGAATATGTGCTGTTATCCTCGCTTGCCTAAACCTCTGCAGTAAGCTAACAGGGCTCCCAGCTTCCATCTTGTCCCTCTGTTCTTCACTCAGCAGCTGTAGTGATCAATCACATCACATTCCTGCTTAAACCTGTCAGTGGCTCCCCCGATGGATTGCTTACCATGGTTGCTATCTGCTGGAACCTTCTTACTCTCCTCTAGGTTATGCTGTACCAGCCACACCAGCCTTCATACTGTGCCGCAGCTGACCAAGCTCATTCTGTCTTATCCATTTGCAGTAGCTATTACTCTTCCTTTCTGGGCTGTCCTGAATTTTGAATGGTTGGCCTTTTCTTGACATTAAGACCTAGGTTCAGACATACTAAATAGGAAGCCCTTCCTGTTCAGTCAGTCTAGAGTAGCTATCCACTTACATTATCATGTTATAGTAATTCTCATCAGAGCTATGGTCACCAACTATTATTTTCCTTATTAAACTATTGCAGTCTCCCCACATTAGTACATAAGTACCATGTGAGCAGAGATTAGTTTATCTTGTTCTTTGCTGTATCCTCAGGGCTACTTAGAAGACACTCATTAAGAATTTGTTCATTAAGAAATTAACTCTTAGTATTTCCCAGCCACATCTTGGAGACTTTAACCTAGGATTTCCACATCTAAAGAAACTTGGTCCACTGGAAAGGTTGTCAGCATCCTGCTCAGGCTTTTGTTAAACTTGGCAGGTGTTGCTTTTCTCTTTCTGAAAATGTGTTAGAAGTCCATGTTTTATAACTGTGTCTACTACCGTTTCATTCTAACCACATTTGGATTTAGTTTTTAATTTATGTTTTGAAATTCTGTATTTGAAAGGACAGAAGACTTTTGCTTTGTAAATGAGCTGGTAATTCCCACTAGTGATGGCTTTTATCACCTAAAATCTTTGTGATTGTTCATTTTGTTTGAAATTGCTGAAGTAAGCATTATAAATATTTTTGTTGTAATATTACTTTATCCTTTAAAAAAATCACATTGCTGTATGCTAAGTTCCTTCTGGAAATGGTGAAGTTGGGGCACACCTTGGATTTTTTAAGCCTAAATAGCTTATGTTTTTGTGTTTTTTTGCTTTTCTAACATTAATTTTACCTATAGGCATCCATGCATGGTAGATGTTGTAAAGCATTGTCTCTGCATGTAAAATTCAGACTGGGAATATTTACAGTTGATGTTGATAACATACATCAGAGGATCAATTTCAGAGCTTTGTTGTTTTCAAAATCATTTATTGAGCCGTCATGCTTGTCCCTCTTTTAGAAATTGCAATGGAGTTAGAGGAAAAAACATAATCTGTTTACCTTATGAAATTTACACATTGATATGGTTCAAACAAAATGCAAGTAATATTATTTTAAGACAGATGTTTAAGGGCAGAAAACAGGGGTAGGATAAATTTTAAAAAGAAAGAGGAGAGAGCATACAACATTTTTGTTCTGCACTTGAAGATTGTAACAAATGGACCAAGTTTTACTTTACTGTACACAATTTCTATGATTCTTGTAAATGATTGAACAAGTGGTATGGGTATGTATGCATGCATGCTCAGTCATGTCTGACTCTTTGAGACCTCATGGACTGTAGGTCACAAGGCTTTTCTGTCCATGGAATTTTCCAGGCAAGGATACCAGAGTAGGTTGCCATTCCCTTCTCCAGGGGATCTTCCCGACCCAAGATCGAACCCAGGCCTCTTGCATCTCCTGAATTGGCAGGCAAATTCTTTACCACTGGTCCACCTGGGAATCCCTAAAGAAGTGGTTCTTGACAATTATGAATGTTTAAAGGTGCAGATTTACACATCTTTCTCTAAATTACATGTATAGTAGTTCTGCTGTCTTAGAAAATACCAGGAATATAGAAGGCCTAGAAATAGTTTGTTTCCCCACTCAGATTCAGCAGTAGCACATTTCATTATTTTGTGACATAAATCCTTTGACCTATTCTTATCTGACGTTCTTTAGTTGAACACTTTAGTGCATATGTGGAAGTATACATTTTACAAAAGATATCACAAGCAAACTTGAAATATAGTTTTTTCATTTTCATCAGCCTTTATGGAATTTTTAATCACATTCTTAAATGGCTAGCATTGCTTTTACCAATTAGTTGATTAAGCTCTTCTTAAGTTGTTGAGTTCCTTGTTAGTCTAGATCACACTAGAACAGTGGTAAGGAAACTTTTTTTGTAAAAGGCCAGATAGTAAATAGTTTAAACTGTGTTGGCCAGTCAGTGTCACAGCTACTCAACTCTGCTATTGTAGCATAAAAATGATCATATAATAAATATGTAAACAAATGAACATGGCTGTGTTCCAATAGAATGTTATCTATAGACAATGAAATCTGAATTTCATGTAATTTTCACATCTCACAAAATATTCTTGATGTTTTTTCCTATTTAAAAATATAAAAACTATTCTTAACTTGCAGAACATACAGAAAGACAGTGGGCTGAATTTGGCCTGTGGGCTGCAGATCCCTGCCTCAGACTCAGTGTTAGACCCCCAGTGTTATGACACATATCATTTGAAACATGTCCCAAAGAGAATTCCACATCACATCACATACTCCATTACTTAGCCCATACTTGCCAGTCATGTATTAGATCAGTCATTTTCCTCTTAAAATCAGACAATTGATTCTAAAAAGTTACAAGGAGATCAGTTCAGAAATCATTGAAGTTAAATAAATGAAGAGACGAGAAAAGACTCCAGCATACAAATATCAGGTTATTAAACTTTTCTTTTTTCACAATTTGAATGTATCTTTGTTTACTTGTATATTTATCTGTTTTAAAATTTAACCTAATAAAAGCAGTCTAAAATTATCAGGATAGCTTCTTTTATTTTTATTTTTACAAGGAGCATATTTCTGCAGAAACAGGATTATGCTCAGGAGACAGCATTCTTTATATTTTGGTTGTGTTGCAGGTCAAACACCATTTTGTTGAACTTACCCTGGTTGTAAGTTGTTCATGCATTTTTATTATATTACATATTGCTTTAAAATAAGAAGTATAGTTTTTGGCTGATAATCCTTTTGTTAGAATAGATTTTGTTATTTTAAAGACCTGTCTAAATAGTATTCAGTTCAGTTCAGTCACTCAGTCGTGTCCAGCTCTTTTCGACCCCATGGACTGCAGCACACCAGGCTTCCCTGTCCATCAGCAACTTCCAGAGCTTGCTCAAACTCATGTCCATCGAGTCAGTAATGCCATCCAATCATCTCATCCTCTGTTGGCCCCTTCTCCTCCTGCCTTCAGTCTTCTGCAGTATCAGGATCTTTTTCAGTGAATCTGTTCTTTGCATCAGGTGGTCAAAGTATTGGAGCTTTAGTTTCGGCATCAGTCCTTCCAGTGAATATTCAGGACTGATTCCCTTTAGGATTGACTGGTTGATCTACTTGAAGTCCAAGGGACTCTCAAGAGTCTTTTCCAACACCACAGCTTGAAAGCATCAATTCTTTGGCGCTCAGCCTTCATTATGGTCAAACTCTCACATCCATACGTGACTACTGGAAAAGCCATAACTGACTATACAGACCTCTGTTGGCAAAGTACTGTCTCTGCTTTTTAATTTGCTGCCTAGGTTTGTTATAGCTTTTCTTCTAGGGAGCAAGTATCTTTTAATTTCATGGCTGCAGTAACTGTCTGCAGTGATTTTGGAGCCCAAGAAAATAAAATCCATTTAAAGATGGATTTCTGCTGCTCGCTTGCTCATCTTCAAGGTAAAATATTCCCAGGGTGTTGTGTTTTTCTGTGAGTACTGTTGGTGCTTGTTTTGCCTGTTTTGTTTCATGCTTCTTTCCAGTCTGTTTGGGTTCCACCCTACGAGGTTCAGTGTTTCCTCTTTGTATTAGCATAATTATCAGTGTTGAATGTTATGCAGCATAACTGATTTTCCTGACCCTGTCATGTACCATTGCCATCTCTTAGTACATTTCCTCACTTAATTCTTGACTGAATGGCTTTTCTGTCCCTCATTCACTCATTCTCTGTTTGCCGAATATTACCTGCTAATATCAGGCATGGTCATAAGCACCCTCCACTTTTTCCCACTTCACCATCTACCTATTACTGCCCTGTACTTCCTTCTGAACTGTCTCGTATTATTGTCATGTCAGAGGGTTATCATCTTTTGTAGTCCATTCCTTCCATTGTTCCCTTTCTGCTTTCCTTTAGCTTAGACTTTTCCACTTGGTGTTTTTAATCCAATTAACCCCCTACCTTCCCCTTATGCCACTTGCCTGCTGACTGCTGCACGTCATCCCTCTTTTTGACTTGCATAGCTCAGTGCTGCCCAGGCTTTCAGCCCCTTCTCCTCTTCCCTGAAATTGAAGTGGGCCCCAGGGGCATTTGTATAGTGCCATCAGTGCACTGGAGCGGGCTTGGCTGGATGAATGTGGAAGTGGCAGTTCCTTTGCTCCTGCTCTGCTGACTGCATCCCAGGACAGTGAGCTAAAGCATTGTCCTTAACCAGGAGTATTTCTTCCAGGATTATGCCTCCAGTTCTTGGTGCCAAGGTACAGAAAACCTTGCGTCATGCTCTTCTAGAATTTATTTTTTTTCTGACTGAAGCTTTGTGAGATGTAACTGTGTCCCATGTCAAAAATACATTTGTCTTAAAACATCATTGTGTTACTCTGCCCACACTAAATTACAGACACATCTTTCTGTAGATTCAGTGAGTTTTTAGTGTGAAGAAAATAACTAGTTTACTGCCAGGAACCTGAGCTCTGCCTTGTAGATGATTGGTTGAATTCAGTATTCTGTAGTTGGACGTAGTCATGGATGATCAGAACTTAAGGAACCAGGGGAATTATTTAGCTTCTCTGTTTTTGCATTCTGGAAACTCAGGGCCTAGGCTAATGAATGCCAAGCTCTGTGCCAAATGAGTGAAAAATTTGAATTGGAACTTGAGTCTCCTGATCACAAGCTTTTGTTGAATCAAGTGCTTTTTCTATAGTGTTGGTTCAGATGTAATTTAAAAATGTCATATGAGATGATAAAAATTTTTTTAAAACATCCAAGACAGTGATTCATATCTCCCTAAAAGATCTCAGTATTAATGACCTTTGACTCTCAGGTGTCCTGATTACTATAGAAAGTAAAGATATCTAAAATGGTTTGCTTTACAAGCCTAGCAGTGAGATTCCATGACCTGGTATATACAGGAGGGGCAACTTACTAGGAAAAGAAGGACAGAAGACTATGTGCCTGCAGCCAAGTGTAGACACTACCCCAGCAATTACCAGGTAGGCCACAAAAAGGACGTGTTTGGCTGTTACTCATTTTTGTTGTTCCTTTCCTTCTTGTAACTAAGAAGAACCACTTTTTTTTTTCCCCCCTCCTGGTCAAAAGAAGTCATAATTTCAGACCTTAAAGTATGATTTTAATCAACCTGCCATTTTTAATCTGACTTTCTTGAAGCAGAGTAGGAATTCTTGCTACCACATATTCTTAGCAAAGTTCTGTGGAATGAAGAATTACTTCCGGGTTCACCAGAAAATTTTCAAAGTATTCCAACAAATCCAGTCCTGTTTTGGGCTAATGTCCAGCTTTGGGTTGCATTACAAGTAGATGGCGAGTTGGGAGGATTTGGGATGTGTGTCTGGGCCTATGATTTTATGTGTATGTGTATGCATATACATACATAGGTGAAAGAATGTAGTTGTGCTGCTCCTTCAGGATGGTATTCACCAGGCCCAGCAGCCTGTGAATGAACCATCTGTCTGTCTGCTGCGTCGCCTTTTCCTGGAGAGGTGGCCCTTCATCTTTGTCCTTCCGTGCTAATAACTCCAGGTTCCCAGATATTTCTGTCTATGAATGTATCCCGGCACTGCATTGGCACAACTTACCTTTTCCCTCCCAAGTGGAGGAAGGTATTAGAGGTGACAGTCCTTATGATGTGTAGCTTCCCACTGCCAGTCTTATCCATAGGCCCTGGGGGAGCTTTAGGGGAAGGCTTAGTGATGCCTGTAGATTTTGGTTTAGGGATCCGTGTTGGAATTCTCTGCTTGCATACCTCCTTGATCTTGAATTAAACAGAAAAACAGAAGGTAGTTAATAGTACAGTTGGTAGAGAAGCAGACATTGTTTAGGACATAGAGTCAGATTGGAGATTTTGGCTTTTTTGAAAACACTAGGTTCTAGGGACGTATCGGACACAACTGAGCGACTTCACTTTGACTTTTCACTTTCATGCATTGGAGAAGGAAATGGCAACCCACTCCAGTGTTCTTGCCTGGAGAATCCCAGGGATGGAGGAGCCTGGTGGGCTGCCGTCTATGGGGTCGCACAGAGTCGGATACGACTGAAGCGACTTAGCAGCAGCAGGGACATATCAGATTAAGGATTGTCATGTTGAAGAAAAAAAATTCAGTTAAACAATTCACCAACATGAGTTAAGTGTGTGCTGTGTTCAAGATTCTCAAGTGTAGGTAATGTTAGATACAGAGATAAATAACTTATGTTTCTTGCTTTTTAGCAATCATGGTATAGTGGGAGATAAACAAGAGAAGTGTCCCAAATTCATCTCAGTTTAATGAGATTGCCAGAGAAAGGTGAATTTCAAATGAGGGGTCTAAGAGAGCTTCATCGAGAAAGTAACATTTATCTTGGGCCTCCAAAGACTAGGGGTTTCCCTGGTGGCTCAGAGGGTAAAATGTCTGCCTCCAATGCTGGAGACCTGGGTTTGATCCCTGGGTTGGGCAGATTCCCTGGAGAAGGAAATGGCAACCCACTCCAGTACTCTTGCCTGCAAAAATTGCATGGACAGAGGAGCCTGGTAGGCTACAGTCCATGGGGTTGCAAAAAGTCGGACATGACTGAGCAACTTCACTCACTCCAAAGACTAGTAGGATTGTTAACAGCAGAATGGGAGAGCATTCCAAAGTAAAGGAATACTTTGACAACGTTCCTGAGGTAGGAAATTGGATACAGTTGAGAAATGGAATGACTTTAAATTAGGTTGCGTTTGAGAAACAGAATGGGAATGTAGACTAGGGCTAGATAGGGGAAATTGTACCTGATTCTATAGACTGTGTGTGTGGGGCGGGGTGGGTGGTGGTAGGGGAATAATAAGGACTTAGGCTGAGGGAAGACATATTGTGGAGGTACAATTGAACTAATATTTGTCCACAGCATATGAAGGGTGAGAGAGGAGTCACAGGTTGAATGATCTTGACTGGGAAAGTAGGTTGTGGAGTGTGAAAGAGTAAAGGCTTGATTTAGTTCATATTTGCTTGGAAATATACTCATTTATTTAGGAAAAATATTCTTGATTAAGAATACGTGTTGGTAAAGAGATGGGAAAAAGGTCTCAGGTAACTGCAGTTCTCCCATTATAACCCACAGGGATGACGATGGTGAAGACAACTTCCCCCATTTTGTTGCATTGTTCTTTCCTTGCTGTGACCTCAAAAATAGAAATCTTTTAAAAATGCGTTGTCGTTTTCATCATATATTCCAAATAGTGTTTTTACAGAAACCCTTTTTGTGTTGTTTTTTATTCTGTAGAAATCTGTTTACACATTTTTATTATACTGATAAAAGTACAGTAAAGTCCCATGGTCTCTTTATGTAAACATTCACTTATTTTAAGTGCCCCCTAACTATTAATAGCAACCACATTTAGGTTTTCAAATAAATACTACCCAGACTTGGCTAGAAAATATGAATCCTTCAATAAAGTATAAACTATATGAGGAATATGCTTTCTTTTGGTACAGCCTTCTCTATGCCTAGGCACTAGGAGCGTTGTTAGGCTTTAGTGTTCTTACTGACATTTTTTTTAATACTTAATCCTAAGCATGGCAACCCACTCCAGTATTCTTGCCTGCAGAATCCCCATGGACAGAGGAGCCTGGTGGGCTACAGTTCATAGGATCACAAAGAATTGGACATGACTGAGAGACTAAGCACAGCACAGCAAGCATAGCAAATGAAGTATTGATACTCCGATATCATTCTCCTGCCAGGAAATAATCACAGATGCAGGCAAGGCTCTTTGTTTTAGCATTATTTATAACAGTGAAAAGTAGACATAGTTTAAGGCTGTAATAATCAGTATAGAGTAAATGAATTACACTGTAATCACATGAAAATATTATGCTGTCTTTAAATAATGATGCTTTTGAAGATATAGAAAACTGTTTACTGGAAATGTTAAAAGCAGGATTTAAAACTGTATACACACTTTAGCTGTGTATATTTGAAGAGAAAATACTAGGAGAAAATACACCAGTGGGGAGATCAAACCAGCCAATCCTAAAGGAAATCAACCCTACATATTCATTGGGAGGACTGATGGCTGAAGCTGAAGCTCCAGTACTTTGGCCACCTGATGAGAAGAGCCAGCTCATTGGAAAAGACACTGATGCTGGGAAAGATTGAGGGCAATAGGAGAAGGGGACGACACAGGATGAGATGGTTGGATGGCATCACAGACTCAATGGACATTAGTCTGAGCAAACTCCAGGAGATAGGGAAGGACAGGAAAGCCAGGCATGCTTCAGTCCCTAGGGCCGCAAAGAGTGAGGCACAACTTAGTGACTGAACAACAACAAATCTGTGGTTAACTCTGGTTAGTGGAGTTATAGTGTTTTTTATTTTTCTTATATCTTCTCTATACACTACATTTTCTGTAATTAAGTATATAATTCCAAAAAAACACACTAAGTTATATTAAAGGATAAAAAAGGAAAGAAATATTTAAGAGATCAGGACATTTCTGTGAACATCAACATATTGTGCAAACCATGAGTAAGTCAGCTGACCTTATAACCACAGCATTAATAATAGCCTTTACAAAATAGGTTTCAGTGATGTCCTTTAACTTTGTCAAGATTTAGATCAGTTGTCCTGTTTAGTGTACAAAAATCTGTGTTGGGATTCTACTTAAATTGTGGATTCTTCGGCCTTACCTCTGGAAACTGTAATTCATTTAAATGTCTATGAATGCATCCAGGAATTCGCATTTTAAATAAACTCTCAAGGTGATTTATCTGATGCAGGGTGGTCAGCCTGACATACTTTGATAAACACTGCCATAGTTGAATCTCATTTAGATATAAGCTTTAAGGTTTTTTTCTACCTAGAACTCTTGTCTGCTTGGGTGTGGGAGGTTTAGTACTGCAGAAGGCCAGTGTTTCATGGCTCAGTGGTCCTAGATGCTCATCAGAACCACCTGAGGGGCTTTTAAAGCACTGCAGATGCCCAGATCCCATCTCAAAATCTCCCGACTCAGATTGTCTAGGAATGTGGAATGAGCACCACAGGTTAGTCAGAACTGAAATCTGTCCAATAAACTAATTGATATTGAAGACAGTATTGATGGGTCCTGTTTCTGGTGAGCTGTACTGATACATGTTTGTAAAGACAGCATGGCTTGGAATGGTCATTGGTAGGGTCAGCTGCCTGAAAGTTACTGGGTTCGCATTGTTTCTACACCATTGATGCTGCAAGTTAATTTTGGTTTTCTTGATAACTCTTGATCTCACTTCATAGTTTTTACCTTTAGATGGCAGCAGAGGCTAGTTATATTATTAGGACAACTCTAAATTTCATTTCCAAATCTTAAAAAAAAAAAAAACTATCTTTTTTTTGTTTGTATGAATTTCATACTTGGACATGTTTCAATAAATGAGGTAGAGAGCGTTAAAATGTGTCATCTCTTGGATCATTTTTATAGAACACTATGTCAAATAGCTCCAAGAAAGCTTTATCCAAATTTGGAGAGCATATTGCAGGAGGAATCGATGCATATGGCTCTTTTAAGACCACACAGTGAATAAGAATTGGAGGTTCCTGGGTTTCATCAGAAAGCAGATGTCTTGGAGGAGATTAAGCAAGTTGGAAAGCTCATTCATAGAAGAAAAGTCTATGGGTTGTTTTTTTTTTTTTAATGTTTAACTCAGTTTAACATGGAGATTGGGGTTTGGAATGGATTACAAGTTTGAAAGATGCTGAGTTCAGAGAGGCAGAGGCCTCACTTATATTTAGGTAACAGTAGAAAGAAAAGGAGAATTCATTAAGTTCTTAAAATGTTAGCTTGTTTAGCCTGTGGGTTCTTAAAAGAAATGGAGCTATCTATATGATTGTGATTACAGCAAGTCATGAGATGGTAGTGAGCCTTAATGACCAAAAGAAGTACTGAAAGGTGAAAATGTTTTATTCAAAATCTCAGTTCTTCAATCCAATTTCTACTTGATTCTTGTGCTCCTTCACACTATCTTGGAGGGCAAACACCAGAACAAAATTAGTTTCCTTGTATGAAGAAACTATCAGATCCTAGTTATACAGCTGGAGTCAGAATGTTTCCTTTCTTCTAAATGAAATTAACTGTGTAAGTACTTTGTAAGTACTTTGAACTTTTTGGAGATGTATTGGCAACATATTGTGTAAGAAAGCTGTGTTCCATCAGGAGTGTTCTTGACTCCAGGGACTGCAGGGCCCTCATTACACCTTTAACTCTAGAGGTTGAAAGGCTCAGGACTTCCAGAGACCATGAGTGGTTTTCATCTGTGGTCACTGGGGTAGGCAAGGGAGGGGCAGGTTCAGGGCTGCCTGACTTGCTTAGGAACCCAGCTATGGAATGCTTGGTCAAGGCCCTGGTCTTATCAGAATGACAGTGTTTTGTATTTTTGTTTTTATCTCTGTTTATGGGAAAGTACATAAGTAATGATGATGGATATGGTGATGAAAAAAAGGAAATACTAAATTGAGAAAAAATGTCTTTGGAATATTATTGCCTTCTTTTGTCTTTTGTATTGTTTGGTAAATCACTGCTAATTTTTTTTTTTAAAGGAAACAACAGATAATGAATCTGGCAGATAGCCCAGAATTTCATATGCTGCTTTGGCTTTTTTCTCTTGATTTTTCTCAGAACTTCTTCATTATACAATAAAACTTTGTCACTAAAATTTTAGTTTTATATGGCAAACGGTCCTTCTAAAGGAAACTCTGTAGTTTCATTAGCTCATTCCCACTAATGTCGTGTGAGAGAACGTTTGGTTTTAAATAGAACTGCTGTGCTGTGATTTATATTTAAGAGTTGTCCAGTTTCTGAGGTGAAGGCTAGAGGAAATTGATGCCTTCGTTTTATAATGTAACATGGTTTGTGGTTGTACCTAGTCACCTCCCAGTCTTTCTGTGGTAATTACACCATGGGTAGTCTAAGAATAAGCATCGAAATACAGTTTTCAAAAATCCTTCCCAACCTAGTTACTTCCATTTTTGTGTCCAGACACATAGCATCCCATTTAGAAATAGGATGTTCAAATATACTAACCTTGAACTGTTTTGTTTATCCCCTTTCTTTTTATTCATCTGTCAGGTTTTTCACCTCAGCGTTTTTCTTTTTCTTCTATTTTGGTACCCACTCCCCTCTTTCTCATTCTTTTAAAAATCATCCTCCAGCTTATATTTTACAAGAGCCTTGGGTTAGTGACTAGAGCACTGGCTGCGGCGCCAGGTAGACCTGGGCGGGTCTCACTTCCGGTTCTGGCACCACTGTCTGCGTGTGCTTGATCAAGCCAGTCAGCCTGTGGCGGACCGTAGTTTCCTCACCTTGTAACCCTTAGGATTAGACTGCCGACTTGCAAGTTCCTTAGCGGGTAGAGATACTGTGTAGGAAAGTCCCTGGCATATCCAAAGTGCTAGTTGTTACTAATGTCAACATTATTATCTTTGCTTTTTTCTTTTTTTCTTTTCTTTTTTACTTGTCTTATTCTTTGTATCTGTTCTTAAGGTACTCATTTCTTGATCATAACGATAATTTATCTTCTTTGGTTATTTTATATTTCTTGTTTTTCTGCTTCATCTCTTGCTCTCCCATCTCTCCAATTAATTCTTGGAAACATATTGCTAAGCATAGTTCCAGCAGTTGACCAGGCAGTGCCAGTTACTGGGCTGTGTTTCTAACCACCTCTGGCCCAGAAAACCTTCACATATCCTTTTCTGTCCTCATCCTGCTTAGTCTATTCATTGTCTTTCTTTTTTAGAGTTTATTTGAAAACATATTCTGTCTTGTCTTTTTCTGTCTTTTAATTGTTCAAAAATTGAAGCAGTTGTACCATCCATAAAGCCCTTTGACCCTGACATTCAGTGATTCTATGAAAACAACAAATGCAAGTCAACTGTGGCCCCCAGGTGTGTTGTTAGACCTGTGCACTTTTGCTGAGCTCCTATTACCAGCAGTATTTAAGTCCTGGATAATGTAATACAGTGGTTCTTAACTTTTATAAACCCAAGAATGAGCCAGGCAACTTGTTAAGATGCAGATTCCTTGCATTGGATTTCACAGGTCTGGGTATGTGGAAATCTGTGGAGGCCTTGGTAATTCTGATAAATGCGATCAGTGACTGCATTTTGAGAAACATTAATATGAGAGTTTCAAGCAATAAATGACAGCTTATTCTTATTCAAGAGATTATAGGATTATAGTGTAAGAGGGGCATATAGTGTAAGAGTGTATAGTGAGGCAAAATTAGGTGCTATAATAAAAGTATAAACAGAAATGTTTTGTGGAAACTCAGAGGAAAATTGAGAAAAATAATTTTCTGGAGGAATTGACACTTAAGGTAGGAGTAAGATTTCAGTAAAGGAACGAAGAGAGAAGAGCATTATTGTCCGAGGAACTGCATGAGCAAAGGCATAGCGCTAGAAGGCCTGTGGTGTGTGAGGAGATGGTCAGTACAGCGTCCTGGTGAGGGCACACATTATGTCCAGAGTTTCAAAGGGAGAGGAGGTGACAGGTGGAGGCCTGATTGAAAGTTTGGATTTGGGCCACTCAGTAATGTAAGTGCTAAATAAGTGCGGTTTTGAGGCGAGGGACTGGAGAATTGCCATGGTCAGGACAGTGCTGTAGAAAGATCACCAGCAACACAAGTGAAGGTTGTATTAGAGGTATGGGGTTAAATCCAATAGTTTAACTATTTTACAGTAGCATCCGTTCTGAAGTCTGGTTGTGGGGAGTACTGGCACACATAAAAGAGAGAGGGCAGAGGGAGAGATACCAGGGCAGAGTGGTCGGCTGGATCTAGAGGATGAGCAGAGATACGGAGAATAGGACTCAGATGTTGACCCTGGGGGACAGGGAAGGTGGTGGACCACCACCAGAAGTGAGACAAAGCAATCCAGAGAGCAGTCCAAGAGTGACAGAGCCCAGGGGTCTAGGCACATGCCCAGTTTGAAGTGCAGCCCCATCTTCCATGTGCAGCTGTTTGGTAGGCATTGAAAACTTGGAGATGCTGCTTTGAGAATCATCATAGAAAAACTGCTGATACCATTCAAGTGGCTGAGGCAGCCCAGGGAGAAAATGTGATTCCCCCTCACCTGCCACTTTTTCCTTCTCCCAGCGTGGGTACTTGTGTATACTTTTCCCAAAGCCTGAGAGGTGAGTTTTATGCCCACATTCCCACTACAAGGCTGCCTGTCTTAATAACTGATAAGAGTGTGACTAGTTCTGAGAGTAGCCCTCTAAGGAGACGTTTCTTTCCAGTACTTGAACAATGCACAGTGATTGAGCCGTTTTCCAGGTATATTGATTGGCTCTCTGAGGGGAGGGAAACCCTGCCCCTCTCCTGTGGTCACCAGGCTGGCCCCTGGGCCATTATGTTTGGGCTGAGGAGACAGATTACTTAAACTTGCAGTCTCTGAGGGGGTCTGCCACTCCTTAGCACAGGGGTGTTCAGTAACTACAGGATGGTCCCCCTATAGCACATTTCCTTCCTTATTGGCAGTCTGAGAACGCCTGGAATAGAGCCATAGTTGATAGGTCGGCCTAAGAAAATAGTATTAATTGTCCATTGTTCTCCCTAGTCCTCTCATTACGCTTCTTAGAAGCTAAAATCAGCAACTCCAGCAGCATTTATATTTTCTAAAATTTTTGCAATATATATGTATTATTATAATCAGAATAAACTTTTATATAAAAAATTGTGCTGCTTGGGTCTGTCACTGTGAGAGAGATTGTCCTTCTCAGAGTGATCCCGGCTACCCTGAAGGGACCTGTCAGGTGTTTAAATGTTTCTCATGTAATGGACTCCTTAGGGATCTATTGCAGTTTTAACTCCTCTTTCTATAAAATGATATTTCTCTGAGGCCTCAAAACTGACTGGTATCAGTGAATTTAAGCAAGAACTCCATTAAAAGGTAGAGAACAGAAAAGAAATAGCTCTTTTTTTAAAAAAGAGAAGGGAAAAAAACAGCCAACTGACTAAATGGTAAAGGCTGGTAATTTGTTCTTGAGGAATTGCTTTGAGTGGCTGCATTGAAGCAGGTCTTTATATGTACTTAATTGTTATAAGGGGCTTCCCTGGTAGCTCAGGCTTCCCTGGTGGCTCAGATGGTAAAGCATCTGCCTGCAATGCAGGAGATCTGGGTTCGATCCCTGAGTCAGAAAGGTCCCCTGGATAAGGAAATGGCAACCTGCTCCAGTACTCTTGCCTGGAAAAGCCCAGGGACAGAGGAGCCTGGCAGGATACAGTCCATGGGGTTGCAAAAAGAGTCAGACACAACTTAGCAACTAAACAGCAATTGTTGTGAGAGATAATTGGAGATCAATATGAAGATTTTTCTCTAAAATGACAATTTTATTTGTGATAACTCCCTAAGTTTACAGTTATTTAATTCTGAATTGGAAGCAGAATTTAGAGACTGACAAGGTTGAACCCTGGGCTTCCCATGTGGCTCAATGGGTAAAGAATCTGCCTACAATGCTGGAGATGCGGGTTTGATTCCTGAGTCAGGAAGATCCTCTGGAGGAGGGCATGGCTGCCCACTCCAGTATTCTTGCCTGGAGAATCCCATGGACAGAGAAGCCTGGCAGGCTACAGTCCATGAGGCCTCAAAGAGTCGGACATGACTGAAACGACTGAGCATGCATGCATGCAAGGTTGAACCCTAACACTTCTCCCCGAGCTCAAAAAATACACAGTTCTTTTTTTGTAAAGTGATTTTGGGATCTTAAGTCTTTTCTTATAAGTCATGATGCTGCTTGAGAAATGGAAACCCTAAATTAGGGTATGCCATCCCAGGAAGATTTTCTAGGGTTCTGCAAAGGCAGAAGTCTCACCACCTCTGGGCTAAGCTGGTGGTGCTTGTCTTTTTGATGACTAGACCTTGATCCCTAGATTGCCTTCTCTGGAGATTTTGGGTCAGGACTGTCAGGACTGTCAACGTGGCCACCTGCTTACAAACTTTGATGTGTGTGGTTGTGATGTTGCTTCTGTGGATCATTGTCACTCATTTCTGATGCTTTTCACTCCAGCCACCTCTGAGGAGATCAGGTACTTCTGTTCTTCACAGACTGATAGCCTGTCCAAACTCATTCTTCACTCCTGGAGTTTGTGCTTTTGCTTACAGATTCCTGTTTTAGGATAGAGTGGGGCTGGACTGCAGCTTTAGTGCTCCCTGACAACTTGTACCTCTCCTTGGTCTTGCTTTCTCGCATCTTCTATCCACAGCATCATCCCCAGTCAGTCTTCCCCAAGCCTGCCCATTGGTGTGGGGCTTGGCCTTCATTTGCTCTTAACAGTGGTCTGCAGATGGGAGGAGTTGAAAGAAGAGGCAGATTGCTGCTCTCGTCTATGGTGATCTTGGAAGCTTTCAGAAGAGGTCAAGCTTGAGCCAGACCTTTCACTGTAGATCACTAGATTAGAGCAGAGAATTCTCTCCAGGTAGAGCAGTGGGGTGGAGAAGGCAATGGCACCCCACTCCAGTACTCCTGCCTGGAAAACCCCATGGACAGAGGAGCCTGGTAGGCTGCAGTCCATAGGGTTGCTGCTGGTCGGACACAACTGAGCGACTTCACTTTGACTTTTCACTTTCATGCATTGGAGAAGGAAATGGCAACCCACTCCAGTGATCTTGCCTAGAGAATCCCAGGGATGGGGGAGCCTGGTGGGCTGCCGTCTATGGGGTCGCACAGAGTTGGACACGACTGAAGCGACTTAGCAGCAGCAGCAGAGCAGTGGGGAGGAGGCAGGGAAAAGCCCTGTGTGTGTATGTAGGGGTGTTCTGAGTGTTCTGGCTGAAGCGGCAGACTGTGAGGCAGAGCATAGGCAGCTAATGTTAGGCGCCCGGTCTGTGTTCTGAGCTGGATTAGATACGATTTATTATGCTTCCCCCTTGCGCTGAGATAGCTTCATCTCTAAAATCGTGATGATATCCACTTTACAGGGTTATTACGAAATAAAATAACAGTGTATAAAGCATTAGTTTTCTCTGATCTCACTACCCAGAGAACGTCTTTGAGGACAGAGTGCCCTAGCATGGTAGTCAAGGACCTTCAAGTTCTGACAATACTGCGCCCTTTGCATCTTGTTGTTCAGTCGCTCCGTCGTGTCCAACTCTTTGTGACCACTCCCCAGCCGTGTCAATGTCAGCCACACTGTATCACTCGCTGTTCCTCGAATGCTGGTTTTCTGCTCTCCTGCCTGCCCCCGCACCTCTGCTCTGAGAGCCTCCTGGAATCTCTGTCCTAGTTTTCCTTCTCTCTCAGACAGCTACCTCTCCTCCAGTCAGATCCTATCTGTGTCTGAAACCTGACCCCTGAACCCTGTCCAGGGTAATCTATTCCTCCTCCAAAGAACTTGCTATCTATAGAATTCCTTTTCTGTATTGTGCTCTTAATTACCTTTTAAGGTAGTTCTTAACTCTTGCCTTAGATTCTAAATCTTATCACCTGCATAGCTGTCTTGCACAGCAATGAGTAAATATTAGGTGTTTCATAAATGTTTGTGGGTTCATTCTTGTAAGTAATTTGTTGAGGAATGAATGGTGCTTGTATCCTCATAGAAGACATAGAATCACTTGTAATGATTCTGTATTATAAGCTAATAAAAATGGGATTGAAACTCCTCACAGAAGACTTTAGAAAGTTCTAAACAGTAAAGGGTTATTTCTTAAGTTCTTAGGAATCCTGCTGAAACCCACCTTTCCCCCATTTTGCCCACCAAAGCAAAGTTGGTTGGTTGTCTAGACTTCTATTTCTTCCAAAGGCACGTGAAGAATGGAAAGCTCATCTGAAAATACTGGTTTGTAGTATGGTATCTTTGAAAGAGACAAAGGTAAAAGGTATTAATACAAACAAAAACTTTCAAATATGCATGTGCTCTAGGCCTATCTATCAAATTAGTAGAAACAAGCCTTATGCAATGAAACTCCTCAGCGCAGATTTTTAAAGTTGCTTTGAGGCTTGTTTTAGTCTGGTTCCAGATTCTCATCTCTGTGTATCAGGTATAGGCAGCTCTTGAGGGACAGTGAACCTTCCTCCTTAGCACCCGCCCCGTTCAGTTTGTCACTATCAGTGGATAGATCCGGTGTGTCCACGGTGGCTCTTTGAAGAGACACTAATGCTGAGATGCTGTGCATGTCACTGAGACAGGGGTGCTATGTCAGTAATCTTACTCCACCCTTCCAGAGGCCTAAAGAATGGCAGAGAGTGAGACAGCCTTTGTAGATCTGTAGGGCCTATTGTTGATTATTCAGAGATGACTAGCCTTTGAAAAAGAAACAAAACTGATAGGCAAAAAAAAGGGTGTGTTTTAGGTAACCTCACAAAAATATCATACAGAACCACTTGGCTATGTGGGAAAAGGAACTCACTAAAATACAACTTTTAGGCTTTCAAAAAATTATCTCACGTAACTCGATAAATTTTATTTCTCTTGACCAGTAATTTTGTAACAAAAATAAATTTTAAAATGAGGCCACAAGAGGATTATCTGTCAGATTTCTGACTGCAGTGCTAAAGGTTAGCCCAGATTATATTTTTATGGCACTGTTCTAAGTGTTGTAAAACCTGGTGTCCTGATAGAATATTGACAGAGTTGTATGTGTTGCCATATGAACAGCGTTAATGTATTATCAGATTATAGGGTACTTAGAAGTGTGTTGGTTGGTTAACTTGCTCGACTCCCTAAGGATTCTTTACCCTACAGCCTTGCCTTTGGGAGTTACCTGCTCTGACTGCACAGTAGAAGGATCCACCAGTTACACAGGAAAGGACTTGGAGCTTAATCTAAATGAAAATGAATTTTAAGGTTTGGGGATTTTATTGAACCACTTATCTTCCTTATTCTTTCTTGGCTTTGCTTCACTGTGGCCTAAGGTGAAAGGAGTCCTTTGTTTTGGCTCATCCAAACTGCTCTCTTTAATGTATGTTCTGGACCATTCCCAAGAAATGCTGTAGGGTTATGTTGAGGCCCAGGGACCTGAAGGTGAAACAGAGCTTGTAGTTGTCAGACAGCCTGCTACTGCTCAAAGATTCAGACATGTATGCTTTGCTACTGTTGTAAAACTGGGAACCTTCCCACCTTATAAAATGGCAGTTTTTATTGAGCTTTTCTTTTGAATAAAAAGAAAACCTGGAGAATAAGCCATGTTTGTCATGCCAGCCACTAGAGGGTGGAATAGTCACACTTCCTGAAACAGGTGTAATTCATTCTGATAGAGCAAGACTAGAGTCAGAACGTATTTGCTAGTGTTTATCAATATATCAGTAGATATGTCTGAGTGGCTTTAGTCATGTCCAACTCTTTGCAGCGCTATGGACTGTAGCCCACCAGGCTCCTCTATCCATGGGATTCTCTAGGCAAGAATACTGGAGTGGGTTGCCTTGCTCTCCTCCAGGGGATCTTCCTGACCTAAGGATCGGACCTGTGTCTCTTATGTCTCCTGCATTGGCAGGTGGGTCCTTTACCATCAGTGCTGCATGGGAAGCCCAAGTCCTTCTTTAGGTAGATAAGAATCAGCAGAGGAACTTGTTAAAAAAATGCAGCTTCCTGGGCCCTACCCTCAGAGACTGGGATTTGATAACTCTGGGTAGGACATCAAGGGATTTTCATAATGTGTTTTGAATTTTACTTTGAGAAATGTAGATCCTAGTGTTTTGGGCATGCATTATTGCCTAATTATTTTTTCTCTTAGGATTGCAAAGCAAAATTATTATCTGGAGGAAAAGACAATATCAGAAGCCAAAATGTAGGGAAACTAGAGTGTTATTAAAGCTCTCTCCCTGCCTTTGTCTAACAAGTTTCAAAGGAGACTCACTTGGTAAAGATTAAATATCAAACAGCTGTGAAAAATGTTTTTGTATGGAGTTATATTTTAGTCAATAAAGATCACAGAATCTTTATACTACAAGTCTAAAAGTTTTAAATTAAATACCCCTTTTATGGTCATCTCACAGTACAACCTAGTTTATCCTTTGCCTAATGTCTTGGCATTCTGAAATGTAGTTGTAGAAACTCTCTAAGTACTAACAGAATTTATATAATCCTGTCATCATCTTGAACACATAGAGAGACTTTCCTTTGTATGTAAAGATCCAGTTGTTGTAATGTATAATGTCCTTCTTGTAAGGATAACTCAGAGCAGTGGCCTCCTTGGGAAAGCTTTGGAAATGGTCTTAAAAGGCAAGAAGAATGTCATTAAAATAAAATGACAAAATAAAATAAAATGTCATAAAATAGAATCATTCAAAACTGTGATAGAATGCTGCAGCTCAAAAAGTTAAAAGGATCAGGGACTGAGTAAAATGAATCTTGGTTCTGAAGTTAGGACCTCAGATGAAATGAAAGGAAGATATTTTTTCAGATGTTTATAGAAACAATCATGTCTCCTATGAGCCTCTCAAGGGCCTTCTTTTCTTCAAGAACACAACCCTCCACTTCCACATATCTCATATGAAGATTTTCCAGTGACATTTCCTCTCTCCTTCCTAGTTTTCAGGATTCGTCTGTGATTTTATGTGCAATAAAAAGAAAGTCCTGGAACCCCACATACACATATGCACACACAAGCACACAGAGTTATGAAGAATTATTTTTGAAATTAAAGGCCAAAAATGTTGTCTGTGTCATTCTTTGTATGATTTTATGGAAAAGAAACTTTTTTTTTAAGAGATGATGCTCTCTTTACCATAAACTTTGATTAGTAGCACTTTTAGTAATCTATATGTTATTAATACGACAGTGTTCGTACATTTTGATGTGGATATGAATTGTTACACCAAAGTAGTCCTAGTAGAGGAACCTCTAAAAGAAGTTCAGTTCCTTGAAAGTCCAGTAGATTTCCAATAATGTTAATTACTTGGGAAGCCTATTTGTAGTTAATATCTGGAGCAGGATGATGAAATGAGAATTTGTGCATTATAATCATAGAGCACAGGACTTGGGGTATTAACTTTATTATATAAAATTGCTTGGCTCACATAAGATAAGAAATTGAATCCTTACAAAACAGTTCAACTAATGAATAGTCCAGAGCCTCTCAAACTCTTAGTTACAAGTGTGCCAAAAATGGATCTTTTCCTCAGTACTTGGGGCAGCCGGGAGGAACCTGGGCGTGACAGGAGTCCCTCAGCTCATCACCTCTGCCTCTTTATCCATCCAGTGTGTTTTCTGTTTATGCCATTATGTGACAAAGTTGGGAAATGGTGGGAAGACTTTGTATTTTAATTCTTTCTAGTTTCTGTTTATTATTAGTTGATTATAAACTATTTCTGTTTTTTATTAGTTGATCACTATTCACCAAAACTTAATATGTACTCTCTTGATTATTATCTTAAAAGATATCCCATGTAGCAACATTATCAGTGTCTACTTTAAAAGATATAAAATAACAGTTGTAGTTTCTTCTAAAGTTCTAATCCAAGGTAACTTAAAAACAGTTTTGGAAAACATTTAGACCATCATGTATTCTGTAATACAGTTGGGTCACTGCCGATTCCCATGATAAATGTGTTTAAACAGAAGCTTTCTCATTCATCACTAACCTCAGCTTTCATCCAAATTTATTTAATGATGATGCAAGCCCACAGCGTTGGTGTTGCAGTTCATCACCATGGAAGTGTTTCTGTCAACAAATCCTTGCTTTGCTATCATGAAATTGATTTTGCAGGAAAAGGAGGATAATTGTGAAAGATGGCTTTTACTTCTAAAGATCTTCACAGTTTTCCTGGGTGTCTAAATGAATTGTGTTTAAAATCAATAACTGGCAATAAAATTGACCACACTAAATTAACAGTTATGAGGTTGGAAAAGGGAAAATGGCAGTGAGCTACTTTGTCTGAAATCATGTTTTTGGAATGTGGCTTGGGGACCAGATTTGTAATATGAAATGTTCCTCTGAAAGCTGTTGTTCTCTGCTACAGAGGTACAGATTATGCTGACAGTCCTGGTATCAGAATTCCTAGGATGCTTTTTCTTTCTTTAAGGATTACTGAGTTTTTCTCACCTACCTTGAAAATCATATAACAATAATCACAGAAGAAACTTCCTCAACTAACATACAGTATTTTAAAAAATATGCCTTTTCTATAACTTATGTTTGTAACTATCTTTGCTTTTTATTTGCTTGTTGGGAGGTTAAAAAAAAAACAACAACCTACAGTCAAATTTAAGCTTCTGACTGCAGACCACTAACAAGTAAGGTAGGAAGCAGCTACCTTAAGTAGTTCAAACTATTCTGGGAGCCAAATAGGAGAAAAGAACAATAATGACATTTTTGGTTCGAAGCAGAGAGTTCAAGAGCATATGTTTTAGTGGCTAATTCTAGGCTGATTCTAGCATATGTTTTAGTGGCTGTTTAGATGTAGACAAACATTTTAAGGGGATTTTTAATGTATGGTAGAAACACAGTCAATTCTTGATTGTCAAGGTAACTTGTATTTCCAAAGGTGCTTTTTCTGGCTTCCTAACACACTTCTTTCTTTCACCTGACATGCCTCAGCTCATACATGCTCACAAAAGCAAATTAATATTATTTTATTCAGCGATTATGAGTAAACATTTTATTAAGTTTCTAAATTCCTAATATGTGCTAAATACTGTGCTGGGCACCAGGGATATTAGGATACATCTCAAGCGTGAAGTCAAGTTTGCTCCTGTGAGATCTTGTAGTTCACCTTGAAATCAAAGAGCCATAAAATTTTATTTATTTCAGGTACTTCCTTCTCCTCTAATACCTGATCAGAAGTTGACTATAAATGGGAAATAGGTCCTGTTTGTGTTTAATGAAGAATTAATAGACATTATGAACAGGAAATAAAATTCTATTATACATGCAAAAAAAAAAAAACAAAAAAAAAACACAGAATGACCAAAAGAAAATTCAGCAAGCAATGGTAAAAATAACAAATTATTTACTGCTTTATAATGTTAAAGTATTTCACCAAGACAAGTTGCAGTCAAATTAATGTGAGTTATGGAAAATGAAATACATAAAGATGTATTTAAACAAGTGCAGACTAAATATTTTCCATACAGGGTATGTAAATGAAAAGATATACAGTAAGTGCACACTTGATACGACTATGCAGGCAACAGTTAGTTTCAGATACTCTTGGATAGTTCATGCATAAACCTTCCCAAAGTACAAGTTCAGTCAGTCTTTGGGGGGATGTGGAGGGATAATTAAAAAGGACTGAGTTCCTTGCAATATCAGTATAAACCGGATAAGGAAGGGTCGTCAGTTATATATATTACTTACTGTAATTTGTGACTGTCGAGGAAGAGGTGTGGCTGTTGGTGTGATAGTAATGCTGCTGGTGACTTTACTGGTTGTTTTGTTTAGTGCCCCATTAGCTAAGCCTTGAGTTCTGTTATCCTGCAGTGGTGTTGAAGGGCTGGCAGGTCTCACGGGGCTGGCTACAGCTTGCATGTAAGGACTTCCTAAGTGAATGTGGATTTTATTATCCTCAGTAGTTATCACACTTGAACTGTTACTGTTTGAACGCTGAAACTGCCATGATGACTGCCGGTCAGGGGAGACTCTGAAAATTGCGTGCTTGGCACTGATCTCTATCGGCTCGGGAGAGCGTCCCTGCTCAGGGGAGCTAGCTGAACCAGTAACAGCCAACACCTGAATAGGTGACATTGTCCTTTCTGGAGTTATGGAACCACAGGACTCTGGGGTCTGTGCCCTGGCAAAGGTTGCCATGGTAATTGGGGACATGCCTTGCTCTAAATTCATCAGGCCTTCAGCAGAGGTTTTTGATTTCACTGGTGTTATGGAGGCATTTTGGAGGATGGTGATCCTTTGCTTTGGGGTGCCACAGTTTGGTATCACTGCAGTGCTTGTGTAAGAGTGAGGACTCTCTGTGGTCGGACTTGTGATTTCAAGAGTGGCTGTGTTTTGGACATGGTCTGGAGTAACCTTTATATGAAGTGGTTGCCCAGGTGTGTGGCTTAGGACTAAATCTCCGGGTTGCATGAAGTTGCCATTGGGTTTAGTCTGTATTTTGCCATTCTGAGGATGGCTCTCCTTGGATTTCATCCAAGGAATCCAGAGCTTCCTGTTAACAGGACAGGGAGTGGATGAGTTGCATTTGAAGGAAAGCGCAGACTCCTCATCATTAGGGTCCTCATCCTGGTCCTCACTCTCCTCATATAACTGACCATTGATGACAGCTCGTTCCAGAGGAATGAGACTCTTATAATCAGGTGGCTCATTGTCTACTGCTTCTGTCTGAACTTCTTTAGAAAATACTTGAGGGTCAGAGATTCTTCTTCCATTGAGATTGGGCCGGAGGCTCTTACTGAAGTGACGATACCGCTCTAACTCTTTAGTGAGGTTTTCAATCTCTCTTCCTAAATCTCTGTTCCTGTTCTCTTGTTGATTGAGTTTCTTTTGCAGAACTGAATGATCTCCCTGGAGGTGACATATCAGGTCCTCAGTTGCCATGTATTCATGAATTTTCTCTTTCAGTGCATCCACTTCTCTTGAGAGGTGACCTGACTTAGCTTCTTCTTCTTGAAGCCTTTTGAAAAGCCATTGTTCATGGCTGGACTCTGTCTTTTCTGCTAACTTGTACTTGGCAAGTTCCATTTTAACATGCTCCAGCTCTTCAGATAAAAACTGAGCTTTGTCGCGTTCATTAGCATACCTTCGTTCCAGAGTCTCGTACTCATCTTCAGTTTTCATGAGGTCATCCTCAATGGCTTTCATATCCTTTAACTTCAGTTTCAGTCTCTCCACTTCTTGAGAAAGCTCTTTAATCTTATTGTTCTCTTGGTGTAATGCTGTTGTGGATTTACCAGAATCCTGATTTAATTTGTTTTTTAGGAAATCTTTCTCAATTGCTTCCAGGGATTGAAGCCTATTTTTCAACACATTAACCTTGGATAGGAGATCATTTCCTTTCTCTTCCTCTGCTTTCAGTTTGTTTTTTAGATCATCTCTCTCTTTGGTTACACTGTACATTTTTTCTTCCACATCAGTTTTGGACTTCAGTGCCCTTTTAGTTTCCTCAATTAACTTCTCAGTAACTGTTGTCACTTTATTTTGCTCCACTTGGAGCTGAGAAGCAGCAGCTTGTAACTTATCTTCAGTTTGCTTTAATTTTTCACTCATTGTTTTCCGTTCATCTACCAGCATCACAGTCAATGTTTTCAGTTTAGTTAAATCCTCTTTTAAGGTGAATTCTGTCTTTTCCAGACGACTTTCAATGGCTTCTAGCTCTTTGATCCTTATCTTTAAACTCTCTAGTTCCTGAGACAGTTGCTTTGTGGTCATCCTTTCTTTTTCTAAATTGCATTTCAGCGAGTAGCATTCTTGTTTGCTTTTGCTGAAAGCATCTTCTAATTTTTCCAGAGCCATAATCCTTTTATTGAGTTTTTCAACCTCAAGTTTAAAGTCTTTACTCTGTGATGTTTCCTTTTCTAGCCTCTTATTGAGATCTCTGCACTGCTCCTCCATTTTTATGAGCTCTTCATCCTTCCCTTCCATTTCTAGCACACGTTTCCTGAGCTCCTCCACCTCAGTCATGATACTAGAGTTTCCATATTCTCCCTTGTTAATTTTTTCTTTTATATCTTGCAGCTCTTCTTCTGCTTTCCGTAAAGACCTGTTTGTCTCTTCCAACTCATCAATTTGCCGGCTGAGTGCTGCCAGCTTTTGTCGAAGCTGGCGATTTTGGCTGTCCTCATTGGTGAGCTTCGCCATAACTGTTTCTTGGTTCTGGTGGAATTTTGTGGTCTGCGTTTGCAGTTCGTTCTCTAGTCTGGTTGCCTTCTGTTCTTCCTCCTGAGCTCTGGCTTCAGCAAGGGCTAGTTTAGCATGTGTTTCCTTTGCACTTGTGGTTAGGTCCTGGATCTTCTGTCTTTGAAGGGCAAGTTGTGCCGTCAGCCTTTGTTGTTCGTCCACCACCATCAAAGCAAAAGACTTCAGTTTGGTCAGCTCCTCTTTCAGGGCGGTGACCCTCTTCTCTTTTTCCTGCTCCTTCTTCTCCCGGGACTCAGTTTCTTGGTCAATCAGCCTTTTTAATCTGAAAAATACAAGAGTGCGTTCTATTTTGTAACTGGTGCTTTCGTAACTTACAGGCTGTGAGTAAACATGTATATAATTTAGACAGTATCAACTCATACAGTAATGGAAAGGAGTTCCTGAATTTGATGGAGGTGGGGAATCTTGCTCTTTTTTTCCACTTCCTGCTTTCTTCCCACTCCTCATTGATTGTTAACAGTTTTCATTCACCAGGAGCCTTAGTGAAAGAGTAAGGACAAGAATGTTTGGTTTAAATTGCTTGTGTAACATATAATCAATAGACATTGTAGCCTGAAGATTGTAAAAACAAGCACAAGCTTAAGACTCACTTGGACCAAGCTTCAAGACTGGCCCTACTCTTACCAACTAATTAACCTGGGCAGTTATTTAACATCCCCTGGGCTTCAGTTTCCTCTGTGAAAACTGGAGGTGATAACTTACTTTATTATCCAGGGGCCATTTGTGAAAACTAAATGAGATAATTCATCTAAGATTCTCATAGTGCTGACCCATAAGCATTTGAGAAGTTTTGTTGCTGTTGATCTGTTTTATTAATGTGGTTATTATTGTATTTATCAAATGGTTTGCTTGAAACATTATAATATGTGATTACTAATGTTTGATCAGCTTCCTTATTCTTAGTTAAGATTAAATTTATTCACATTGCTTATAAGTTAGGCACTTTACTAATGGACCTATTTGCCAGTTTAAACTTGGTTTACACTAGCCTGACATTGTGTCAGGAATCCATGCACATCTATCTTTATTCCTACAGTGGATGGTAGTTGAATGAGAGGAACTGACAAGTACCTGAAGGGGTTTAGAGTCTTCATAACATATGGGAAGAGGGTGGGATTTGATACAAAAGAGCTTGATGAGTGTCAGATATTAGAAATGATGGAGGAAAAACTCTTATCAGGAACCCTTTTGAATCATGAGTCCTTTGAATGATGACTTTGATAACATGTTATTTTTTTGTTTTAAATTTGTCAATAAAACATGGAAGACATATTGTTTGCAGTATAAACTCTCTCTTCCACACACTTTTTCCCTCAGTATTGAGGTCACAGTTTTAAATTTGTGGCACTCCTAATTACACTGGGAATGGGCTGATTATAGAGGATGTAATTACAGCTTTGCAGTATTGTTATACAGAAGCTAAAATAGGATGGAATCCCTGAAGAATTTAACTGAAGGACTTGTCATAGGTGAAAAGTTGTAAATATTTGTTTTCTTGATCAAGCATAGAGAGTTTTAGTGTATCTTATCTACTAGGAATGAGTTAATTATCCAATGCAAGTCTTTAATCCTTCCCACAGAACTTTCTTTTTAAAACATTGTACAGGGAAATTAACTTGGGGTATTCTTGGAAATAGAGTCCTTTTTGAGATTTGAATCTGCTCTTCTGTAATTACACTATGCAAGAGGCAATGTGTTTAAAATAATTGTATGATGTAAGAACTTTCAAACTTTTTTATGGGGAGGATCCACTTTTAGTTTTTCCTGTTTTGAGAACCTGACAGGCTGGCCCAAGGGCTGTGGCCTGTGCACTTCTGTGGAAGCTGGGGTGGGTTGGCTGATGATCTAATCCACACTCTTGGCAGGAGGCTTGCCCAGGGTTTCTGGCCCTGCCCCATTCCCATTTGATACACATGGGAACCTGAGAAGAGAAATATGGTGGCTCCCTCCTGAAAGGCAGTGGGGCTTCACAACTCCGTGGCAGAGTCCATGGTAAACTGTGCTGGTGGTGAAGTAGTTACAGAAACTGGCAAAGTGCTTCTTCCTCCCACATGAGCATTAGGATGGTATTTAACAATACTGCAGTGAAATATTTTCCCCTCTCTACATCACAGTTCTTAGAATTTTATTAGAGAATAGTTTCACAAAAGCTTTTCAGGATTTCTTTTCAGCTTATTAAACAATGCCATGTGCTATTTCATTTTCATGAGAAGAAGGTATGTTTTCTTAGGATACGAGGAAGGGAAGATTGTTTGGAATATGATGAAAAGAGCATTAAAATTGAATGGTCATCAGTGGATCCTGGCATTGCCAAAACTGGCAAAAAAGAGTTTAAAGACATTTCAGTTGTTTCCACTGTGTTCAGTGTTTTCTTGAAGCAAGCATGATGCATCTTTTCAGCATGGTGCAAGTTCATTTATCTTTTTCTGTAGTTTTTGAAAATCGGCTGGTATCCCCATCTGTTTCCAAGCTCCTTTTTACATGGGTAGACACATAAAAGTGACAATTTGAATACATATGCCTCGGCGTTTCCTTACTACTTGTTTCTTAAGAACCTGCTATTTCCCTGGGCCAGTCCATGAGCACACCTTAGGTAGTCTGGTAAAGCCTTTCAGGGAGGAAGATAGGAATTTATATGCAGAAAGAGTTACACCCCCAACCATCAACCAGTAGAATCCATGATAGGAGGGAGGCCCTGATGAATCAATCCCAGGGCCGGTTGGGTGCTTGTTACACATGGTGCTATTGCACACTGCAGGGATGTGTATATATGTGAGAAAGAGAGACAGACAGAAAGAGACCGAGACACCAGTTATGCTACTGAATTGGAATCAGCTTTTCTGGTATGGTGTCGGAGAAGGCAATGGCACCCTACTCCAGTACTCTTGCCTGGAAAATCCCATGAATGGAGGAGCCTGGTGGGCTGCAGTCCATGGGGTCGCTAGAGTTGGACATGACTGAGCGACTTCACTTTCACTTCTCACTTTCATGCATTGGAGAAGGAAATGGCAACCCACTCCCGTGTTCTTGCCTGGAGAATCCCAGGGACGGGGGAGCCTGGTGGCTACCATCTATGGGGTCGCACAGAGTCGGACACGACTGAAGTGACTTAGCAGTAGCAGTTTCTGGTATGGTGAATGGGTTTATCCTAAATCATTCACTGTTTCTTGCCAGAAACATTTTGAAGGATAAAGTTTGAGGTTTATAGTCTTGAAGAAAGTTGTTTCTTTGGAAAGTTAGTTAGTCTTACAAGATTTCAAGCTGCAAGCCCGACCTGTTGTGTGTACACTACTACAGACTGTGTAGTGTGACTAATTGTCACACTGCTAATTACCACTTCAGGGATGTATATATGTATGTGTGTGTGTGTGTGTGTGTGTGTATGTGTATATACACACATATATTTGACTGTGTATTTTTTTTCAAATATATATTTGAATGCTTTCAGCAAATATTTGCTGAGTATTGACTGCATGTTAGTCATTTCAGGTTCACAATCACTTATCTAAAACTTTTGAAGCCAAATGTTACCAAAGTTCTAGAGTTTTCCAATTTTAGAAAGGCAGTAAGGAGCATCTACCACATATTATATAACAGCTCCAGTAAGGTCTGTGGCACCATCTCCTAAGCAAACCTTGGAATACTTCCATAGTGAGCTACGTGAATAGGTGCACTAAGTGGAGTGATTAAGATAATAAATAGCCTCACATCTGTTCAGGTTTCACGGACAAATTAGTTCATGTAAGGAGAAGTTTTGCTGTCACAATTTAGCAATTGAGGGTCCCCTGAGGCAGCTTCCTTCCTTGGGATTTAAACCAAACAGTAATAGTTTTGTATCCTTTATCTTTCTTTGCATGTTAACAGGTTTTAGGTATTGAAGCTGACTAATTTTATATGTAACAAGGTTATCATTGACTCTGGTTTTACTAGTAACAGCAGGTAAGGAAATCTGAGAGCTTTTAATCAGGATACTCATAATCTTGAAAGCAGCACAGATCTTGAGATATCTAGATATGAAATTCTTCCATCAGAACTGTGAGGTCAAATTATTGCTCCTTCTCCCATGAATAGTTCCAATTACTATGTCTTAGTGCCTTTTCCAATTGATAGGTTTGTATAATCTATGCTAGGGGTTCTTCATTTTCAGCACTACTGACATTTTGGGCCAACTGATTCTTTATGGTGAGGAGCCCTGTAATATGTTTTAGCAGCGTCCTTGGTCTCGCCTCAGTAGACGCCCACCCGGAGCATCTCACCAGTTGTGACAACCAAGAATATCTCCAGACACTGCCCAGTGTCTTCCGGGGAGCAGAACCACCCCCTGTTGAAAACCACTGTGATCTACACCTGTGTATGTGTTGTGTGTTTATAGACATGTGTATCTATCAGTCTGTCGTTACAAGTTAGGCTCTTTATGGTCCTGCCTTACTCAGCTTTCCCACCCGAATTACATATACACTTGGTGGTGCTATCTTCCCTGCTCATAGCCTGTTCTTTACCAGTGCTTCTCACAGTTTAATGTTCAATTGAATCACCTGGGAATCTTGTTAAATGGTGAATTCCAATTCTGAAGGCAAAGGGTGGACCTCAACATTCGCATTATAACAAGTTCCCAGGTGATGTCAGGACTAAGACTTTACTATTTATGTGTCAGATGTTGTCTAGTAATGGTATACTGGCTGAATATTAACTTACCGAATTGTTCATTATTAATAATATCCCCAACTGTGGGTGGGTATAGCCTGTATTCCTGACCTACAGTGCCATCCATTGTTCTCACAGAGAACATCCAGCAGGACTAATGACTAATCTAAAATCTGTTGTTATTATTGGAAAAAATGACTTAAAATCTTAAAATGCATATCAGAAGTGTTTGAGTTAATAACTAAATTTTCTCCTTTAAAAAGGCAGTAAATAACTTTAGTTTCAACCCAAAGACTAAAATGTATGAGACTGTATAATGGCTACCTTTTAGGGCCAGTGATGTGCTGCCAAGCACTGAGCTAAGTCTTTAACTATAGCTGTTAGTTCTGATTCTCATGGTAAGCTTATAGGGTTTGAGATTATTCTTCATTTTACAGAGAAAATGAAAATGGAGAGTCAGAAAGATCAGGAAGGGGCAGAGCCTGTTCTCTTTCCCCAACCACACTGCCTCTCTAACAGGAACACCAACTATTTCATGGACCTGGTCCACAAATGGTGTCTTTCTCAAGGGACATTCTGTGTATTAGAGAAACTTACCAGCCTAAATAAAAATTCTCATTTGTCATCATGCTTACATTCTTTTTAATTCATATCTCATAGAGCAGTGGTTTTCAAATATTTGTTCTTATAGCTCCTAAAATAATTTTCTATTATGTACAATTAATTTGTTCATGTAAAGAATAATTATCTTGTTTAGTCGCTAAGTTCTGTATGACTCTTTTGCGACCCCATGGACTGTAGTCTGCCAGGCTCCCCTATCCATGGGATTTCCCAAGCAAAAATACTGGAGTGAGTTGCCATTTCCTTCTCCAGGGGACATTCCCAACCCAAGGATCAAACCTGGGTCTCCTGCATTGGCAGGTGGGTTCTTTACCACTGAGAGCCTCCAGGGAAGCCAAATTATAGCACTTTCTTTTAGCAAATGCTATCTTTTTTACTTACTAAAGTATAATTGAAAGATAATATTTAAAGCATGCAATGTGGTGATATACATATGAATTATGGAAGGATTCCCGCCAGTAGTTCCATCACCTCATATATTCACCTTCTGTGTGTGTGTGTGTGTGTAAAAACACTTAGGTTCTACTCTCTTAGCAAATTTCAGCTATAAAATATGGTATTATTAACTGTAGTCACATGTTATACATTGTAACCTCAGGCCTTATTCATCTTATAACTGTAGTTTTACCAGCTCCTTCCTATTTCCCCCCATTCCCTTGGTCCCTGGCAGCCACCATTCTACTCTCTGAATTCAACTTGTTTTTAGATTCCACATTTAAGCAATTCCATGTGCCATCTGTCTTTCTCTGCCTGGCTTATTTCACTTAGCATAATGCCCTTTAGGTTCATCCATGTTGTCACAAATGTCAGGATTTCCTTCTTTTTTAGAGGCTGAATAATATTCCACCATATATATGTCTGTGTACACATATATAAATGTATATCTGTACTGTAGATATATGTTAGTGTATCATATATATGTGTCCACTAATATAAATGTTATACATTTATACATTTATATACATTTTATAAATGTACTTTACACATATACATTTATATATGTAAAGTATTTGCATATTTACATATGTAAAATACATTTGTATTTAAACACAAATACATGCCACGTTTTCCTTGTCCACTCATTCGTTGTCAGACACTTAGGCTGTTTCTATACCTTGGCTAGAATGAATAATGCTGCAGTTATAGATACCTCTTCAAGATAGAGATTTCTTTTTGTTCAGGTATATACCAAAGGATCACATGGTAATTTTGTTTTCAATTTCTTGAGACATCTTCATACTGTTTTCTAAAGTGACTGTGCCAGTTTACATTCTCACCTACAGTATACAGGAAATGTTCCCTTTTCTCCACATCCTCTCTAGCATTTGCCATCTCTTGCTTTTAGGATAACAGACATCCTCGCAGATGTGAGATGATATCTCATCATGGTGTTTCTGCATGTCCTTAATGATTAGTGACATTGAGTACCTTTTCATACACCTGCTTATTTGTGTATCTTTTTTAGAAAAATGTCTATTTGGGTTCATTGCCCATTTTTTAATTGGGTTATTTGGATTTTCTGCTATTGTATGAGTTTGTATATTTCGGATATTAACCCCTTATCAGATATATGTAGTTTGCAAATATCTTCTCTTATTCCATAAGTTACCTTTTCATTATGTTCAGTTTCTTCTGCTGTGCAGAAGCTTTTCAGTCGATGTAAATCCCATCTGCTTATTTTTGCTGTTATTACCTTTGCTTTTGGTATGAAGTTTAAAAACTCATTGCCAAGACCAGTGTCAGAGAGCTTATCCCCTGTATTTTTTTCTAGGAATGTTAGTTTCGGGTTTTAGGTTCAAATCTTTAATCCATTTTGAGTTTATTTTTGTGTGTAATGTAAGATAGGAGTCCAATTTCATCCTTTTGCATGCACATGTCCTGTTTTTCCAGCCCCAATTATTGAAGAGACTATCCTTTTCCCCTTGTATATTCTTGGCTCCTTTGTTGAAGATTAATTGACCATATATGGATGGGCTTATGTCTGGGCTCTCTTTTGTGCTTCACTGGTCTCTTATGTCTTTTTTTATGCTAATACCAACTGTTGTCATTATTATAGCCTTCTGGTATACTTTGAAATCAGGACATGTGATGCCTCCAGCTTTGTTCTTTATCAAGACTGCTTTGGCTATTCAACATCTTTTTGGTTCCATATACATTTTAGGATTGATTTTTCCATTTCTGTGAAAAAATACATTGTAATTTTGATAGGAATTACATTGAATCTTCACAATTTGGGTAGTATGGACATTTTAATAATATTCTTCCAATCCATGAACATGGAACATCAGTCCATTTTTCTGTGTCTTCTTCATTTTATTTCATCAATGTCTTACAGTTTTTAATATACAGATCTTTTACCTTCCTGGTTATTAAACTTACTCCTAGGTATTTTATTCATTTTGGTGCTATTTTAAATGGGGTTTTCTTAACTTCTCTTTTGATAATTTGTTCTAAAATAATTTTTTTAAACTAAGTACCACTTCACTGGAATCTGGAATTTTGTATTCAGGGTTTAAATAACTGCAGAAGATACATATTAACATCTGCCATATAATCTAAAAGTCATCATTGGCAAACCACTCAGCCAAAACAGACGTTCAGGGAAAGTCTGGCTTTTGTTTTTCAACTTAAGCCAGTGTGTAAATACACATCCCTCTGGCAGCCACTTCACTTCTAAAAGAGATGAGGCCCAGATGAAATAACAGGTACTGTTATTTGCATATTTCCATCCAGTGGTTTAGTTCTGAAGCTGCTGATGCTCTGCTTTCATGGGACTATATAAGAAATAAGTGTTCCTAGAGTTGTCCCTACATCTGTACCATTGAGGGGTTTCCAACCCAGGAATATGCATTTGGTGAGATTCTGTTAAGTATGACTTTTTAGAAAAAGAAGCTTTTAGAGCACAAGCATTTTTTTTTTTCTCCCTGACAGATCAGTCTTGGAAAGCATGTGTGAGAACTGCAGGTTTAGACACTGATTCCCTTCATGTTCTCCATGCTTGTGCTCTGAAAAATTCTTGCATGCACGCTCAAGAGTATATGTACTCCAGTTTGAAGAATCTTGTCTTGGAGTACTCATATTCATATTGAAGGACTGACACAAGAAGATTATAGGAACAGTCACTGAATCTTGTCCAATAAAAACAGGTTGTAGAAGCTGGTTTTACGGACACAAATGCAAGGTAGCTAAATCCAAACTGGTTTACAGCAGTGGCTTATGGCACCTCTTCTTTAGAGTTTCTATTATGGCTCAGAACTGTTATAATTTACTGTGGTTTATTACTATTATGTGCAACGCTAGCTCCTTGTTTTTTCAAAAATAATCACATCTGTCATCTTGAGTGTTCTTTGGTACTAACCATAATGCTGGCTCCTTATTATAAATTATACATTCAGAGCATCTTTGCAGTTTTTATTTACATACACACATGTCAGCACACATGTATGACTGTATTTTATCTCCTCTGTGTAAGACTGTTAGTAATTGCATCATATAAGACATAGGAAACAGATGGTGTGTCTAAATGCTATAATGCCAGTCATAGCCGTAATGATTTATATATAATTTGCACTTTTTATTTTTGTTTTATTTATGTATATTACAATCAACACTACTAAAATATAAGCTTCTTAAGCACAGGACATATGTCTGATTGATTCATTTGTGTCTTCTATGGTGTCTACTACAAAGCCCTTACATGTAGGAGGTACCAAATGAATATTTTTTTAAATGAATGAATGAACATTTTCCTGTGTAAAATACTGTACTATTATCCTGACTAATTTTATTCATTTTTAAAAGAAGGTACTCTGGTGCTTACCATGTGCATGGTTTTAGGTATTTAAGAAAATTAGGTATTACTGGTTAAGTACAGTGGCCTCTGGAAAGAATTAAGACTGTTGGAATATCTTCTCTTTGTTCTTCAGAACCATGTACTAGAACTGTATGTGCTTGCTTGTTTGAGAAGGGAGATGGTTGCTAGCATCCACATCCTAGCCCCTCACTCTCCTCTGATAATTTCATCTCTGCAAACAAAGGAATGGTCCTTTTTATTTTTTCCTCAGAGCTAGAGCTCTACTGGACAAATATGTATGTTTACTACACAAACAACATTACATCAACAAACAAATGAAACTGAAAAGGAAATATTCATCTCTGATCTGACCACCCTAACACACCAATTCTGGTTCTGCTTTTCCAGATTCTTTCCTAATTTTTCAGACAACTGGCCCATATAAATAAGCTTAGCATGATTATTGACCAATAAAACCAGTTTCACAAGCCATGCGTGGCATTGTGTTGTTTCTGGTAGCTGCAGAAATCAACCTATAAGTAGTGAACAACTTCAGAGTCAGCTTAGCTTCTCATTTGTCATCTTTTAGGAGACAAATATACTGTGTAGACCTTAAATTTAGTTTTTGATGTTATGAATATAACAACACTTTTGTTCATTTAATTTGCAAACAACAAAGGAATATAATACTGGGCTATACTGAGATGAAGAGGGGAGGATCCTGTTCTCCAGTTTGTAGGCACTTGGGAAGGATGAGCAGATAATTTCAGTGCAACTCAGTTAAGTCTCCATAGCAGTGGTTCTTAAAACTTCTTGGTCTCATGACTCCTTTACACTCTTAAAAATAATTGAGGACTCTGAAGAGCTTTTGATTGTGTGGGTTATGTCTACCAATATTTATAGTATTAGAAAATTCAGACCAAGATATTTTAAAATATTTATATATTTATTCATTAAAATAGTAAACATAACATATTTTTTTATGAAAAATCACTTTTTATAATGCCAAAACCTGGTGGAAAGGGCTGTGTTGTTTGTATTTCTACAAACTCTTAATACCTGGCTTAATTGAAGGCAGCTGGATTCTCAGAGCTGTTTCATACATCCCATCAGCTGTCAGAGCAATGACATCACCACACGTCACATCTCTGAAAAACTTGTGAGGCTTTGAGTGAAAAAGCTAGTGTTACTGTGAAAACAGCTCTAACCTCATAGACCTCTTGAAAGGGGCCAGCCTTTGAGAATCACTCTTCACCTTGAGGATAGGTGGTTGAAGCATAAATGGCAAGTGTGTCTTTCTCTGGAAAAGCCTTTGGTTTAGGCTGTCACTTCTACAGGCTATTACTGAGTGAGCCTTCACTTCATAACACACTGATGAAGTCCCCAGGTTCACTGGCCTAGTCACTGCTTCAGTGTTTATGTCATTAATTGAACTAATTGCTCCCTGTAACAGCTAGGTGGAAAATTCCCTTCCTTCAGAAAATACCTCTTTTCTAGTTCTTAGAAAAATCCTAAATGACAAAGCTGTCTCCATAAGACATCATGTTTTGTTTGAAACGACAATTTGAAATAAGGGCATGGAAACCACTGAATGACCTGGTTCTTAAATGGGTTCATCCTCAGTGCTGTGCAGGTCCGCTGACAGTTAATTCATTTCAGACTTCTATTATACCACTATAGTGAGCGACTACTATGTGCAAAGTACTGTGCCTGTTATTTGTCAGTTTACCTTCTTCCTGTTAAAACCTGCCTGTATATTTGCAGACATCACTCTAGTCAGAATTTAAAATAGTTGCCCATCAACAACCAAATGTGTGATGATACCAAATCTTGTTTGGTCTTTTCTGAAGATATACGAAATAGTACATCTCTCATCCTAGACCTAACTGTGTAACCTCACCTTGATGGCTCTCAATTCCTATATTTGCTTTCATTCTTTCTATGCTAGTTTAATACATTACGTTTTCTTCTTGATTTAACATGTTAACTACTAAGCAAGAAACTACATATTCTGCTTTATTCACTTTTGTCTGCTCTCATGGCTAGACTTTGATAATCTGATTATGATGATAACCCCCTATATCTCTTAGCAATTTTTATCTAATATGTAATTTTAATTGTTGCATTATATTGATAGCAGCTGGGTTTATGGTTAAATAACCACAGAATTCTAAGCAGTTTAGAGTTAATTACATGGAATTTGTTATAAAGCTTCCTTAGGTTGAGATAGGTTCTTGGTAATCAACCAGTAATTTATGTTTCCTTGCTCTACTCTCTGCTTTTTCAATGGGACTTTTCACTGTTTAGTCTAATTTTTAGGAGCACTCATAAAAATAGCTATGACTAGTCTTTTTTATTCTATGTATGCTGCTTCCTTTTATTTCTCTCAGAAGTCAAAGGTTTTTAAAAAAAATTACAGCTCCAGCATACCATAGTCATAATGTAATGCTTGATTCATTTGACTTGGTCAGCAAGATATAGAAGAACAGTAACACGTTTTTTGGTGTCTGCTAGCCATGTATGAGTATAAATCTGTGTCTGGTTTATGTCCTTATTACTGAAGATACTGTCGTCATCATCATTGAGATCACTTAGAGACACCATAAATGGGTCCAGATCCAGGAAACTGGGTTGCTATTCTGCTTCACTGTGAAACAAGAATTGGGGCAAGAAGTGATACAGAAGGCTTTAGTTGGTGTCAGAGAAATATAAAGTAAAAATGGGGCATGGTGAGTCAGGACTCTTCAGCATCTGTACAGTCTTGTTTGGCTCCCCAAGGGTCATAGGAAGTGAATTAATAAGACACAAATAGTCCAATGACCTACTAATTATCAGGAGGTTAAGGAGCTTTTAGCAGAAAAACAAGATCTTAAGAGGAGCTTATAAAATCCTCAGATTGAGCAAAAGGACCAGCATTGGGAGAAAATCTTTAAAGAAATGGAAACAAAGAATCTCCTAGAAAGAAAAACTACTGAAAGGCAAAGTTTCAGAAGCAGAAAAAGATCAGTCTGAGAGCTCACCAACACAAAACTTGAGAATATTTTCATTTTGAGACCCTGGAATCTAGTCTAAGAGACACTGCACCCTGCAATCAAAAAGCCGGGTGGAGACTTAAAAAGGTTCTCAGTCTAGGGCCAGGGGAGGAAATGGAAACTAACAAGGGAGTTACAATAAGGATAGCGTGTGCAAATGTGTACCAGGATAATTACTTAGAGCCTGAATTATATGTTGTTACTTCAGTGCTGTATTGTCAGTTAAGTTACTTTCCAGAAAGAACTATGGGATAATGGATGTTCATTGAATACTAGTAAGCTTGTGCTTCCTTGACACCCATTTTAATTTTTCATATTGAAAAGTATCTTCTCAGATGAATTTTTCTTTTCACCATTTGCTGAATAGGATTTTTTTTCCTTTGCTTTGAATATATTATAGCCATCAAGAAGAAACTTTAAAAAACAATTACTTTGAGTATGCACTAAAGAGCCTATTCATGTTCTCCCGCCCCACCACTCTGAATGTGGTTCTTAATTATTTGAAAGCAGTTCCTCAGATCAACATTTTAACATTTTTTTCTTCTCCAGACTTTCCATTTTGATTGCTACACTAAAACACAAACTTAGGGAGGAAAAAGCAAACTAGCCTGTCTTTTAACAGATTGAGACTTCAGGTCCTTGGCCAACTGAAAGTTTCATCTCCCTGATCCATCAAGGCCTGCCTGGGGCTCCCACAGCCATGGTGCCTTCCCTGGCTGCCTTTTTCTTTTCTAGGGGAAGCATGTAAAAAAAGTCACCCAGCATGTGATGCCTTGGACTGTCATAGATACAACTATGCATCTATATTCCCAAGAACACCTTGCCTGGTAGATAGCATGCAGAGCCATCTTGAAGTTTAAGTTGATGATGATGATGATGATATTGGCTTGTCCCCACATTCCTAACATTTTGACTGTTTACCATTCTTTCATTTCTTCCTCCCCTCTCTGTGGGTGACCGGGTACCCTCTGTGACCTCTGGTCTCCTGTATCTTATTTACTGGCTTCACGGTGGTAGTAGCCTGCTTTCAGACAGGAATGATGTCCTCTCTGCTGCCTATTCCCTACCGCCCCAGCAGCAGATGGCAGCAAGCAGTGCAGGTGGCTAAGGGCAAGGGGCAGGCAGGGTGGCTGACAGAGAGCCAGCACACCCCCAGGGCCGATGCACCAACGGGAAAGAGGCAGCGGAATCCTGTGGGAGGCAGGGCAGTGCTGGGGGAGAAATTGAGATTTTGGAGTTCAGTTTTCAAAGCTGAGTCTCGGTTTCTCCACTTCTACCCAGTGTGACGGAGCAAGCAGTTTAACCTCTACAGGTCTCATTTTCTTCATCTGTGGGATAGAGATAATATTGGAACCTCCCTCATAACAGTGCTGTTCTAAGGATTAAGTAAAACAATCTATACGAAAGCACCTAGCATACTGCCTGGCACAATATATATCAGTTATTGCTAGAGTAGGAAGCTGAACTGATGATGATGACAGCAGAGAAGAACATCTGGGAGCAGGGGGAAGTTGCCTCTGGTAACTACCATTTTAGGGCACAGTTGATTTTTTTGGAAAACTTAGGAATGTCAGAGACAACAAAGAGATCTAACATTCATAACTCTTCACTGTTTGCTGCTGAAATATATTTAGGATCAGTATTTTCCGTTTCTCTTTTGTTCACAGGTCTACACCACAAGCTCTTCTCCCTTCCTGGAACAGTGCGATTTTGAATGTGCATTATCCAGTGACATGCCAGCATACCACAGTGGATGCTAATAGCTGATTCTCCCAAAGCCTCTTTGATATTCTATTCATGTTTCTCCTGTTCATCGTTTCTTGAGTGTAAATGTGCAGTGCACTTTCTCTGCTGAGATAATATGCTCCAAGACTTGTCTACTTGGGGACTCAGCAGTGGGGTGGGCTGACAGATCTTTTTCTGTATGTGCTACTGCTGGGTTTAGTTTTCATAGTGGAAAAGTGAAGAAGACTATTGATGATATTTTAAATTCTTTTTGAGCATTTCATAAAAAAAAAAAAAGTACAAACAGGTTGAAGGATACCCAGATTATCTGAGAAAGAGGTCATTTGAGGTTTTCATACTGTTGTATACTTCGCTTTGTAATTAAAAAGTTTTCTTTGCTCAGTCTTAACTCTTCACAAGTCTGATTTTCAGTCTTGGATTTTAGATTAGCATTCCTAAATATATAAAATACATTTCAAACTATGTATATTAAAAGGTGTAGGATCCCACCGCATCCTTCATCTGCCAGTTCTTATTCCCCAACTTATAACCACTGATACTAGCTTCTTACATGTACTTCTATAGTGTCTTTATGAGTAAAGAAGAAAATACAAATAAAGATTCTTATCTACCCTTTTTTATACAAAAAATAGCTTATTCTTTATCCTTCACCTTGATTTTTGCAGTTAAACATTTTTTGGAGATCTATTAGATCAGTGTTCTTCAGCAGGGGCAGGATATGGAAATAAAAATCAACATGGCTACTAAATAAATCTTTACAACTTCATGCTTAAAAAATTAAAATTTGTAGGATTTTTGAGATGAAGTAACATAGAGGAAGAGGAGTCATATACTTTTGCAGTTTTGGATTTTTAACATTAAGATAAATTGTAATAGTAATATTCTTTGATTATCATTTTATAACAACAGCTTAACTGATTTATATCTGTTTTTATAATGTCTGTGTGTAGCATCTACATTTTCTTCGTTAGGAAACTGAAGCCCAGAAAGATTAAATAACAGGCAAGGCCATTGTTACAGTAGCCCTGGTGGTACTGGAACACAGACTCCAATTCCCAATCGCTATCCAGGGTGTGGTTTAGTTTATAGCAAAAAAGAAACAAGCATATTGAGGGTCTAGTCTGTGCCTCTTGATCTTACTTGATCCTTAAAACAACTTTACGAGGTATTATTCCTGTTTTACAGATGAGGGTAAGGACCAAACAACTAAAATATAGAGAGGTTAAATAACTGCCAAATAGCACAGATAACCAAGCCAGAATAAAAAGTCACTGTCTGCAAAGCATGTGCTCTTTCAACTGAACAGTCTACCTGCTAGAAAGCCCAGACAGAGTACTGACCTCACATGAGTTTCCTTTCTGTCTCATCTCATGCTTTTCGTGTTCATTCGTCCATTCCTGCACTGTGTCCCTATCCCATTGACTCCCTGACCCCTCCTACCTTTGCTCGGTCTACTCCAGTCATACCAGTTTCCATGTCGTTCCCTGAACACAGCAGGCCTGTGGCTTTTGTACTGCCTGCATTCCCAGGGAAGTCCTCTTCCCCAGTTCTTGTAGTGCCACCTGCATACTTACTGTATTTTACTTATTTGATCACTGGCTGTCTCTCCTACTAGAATGTAAACTTCATGTGAGCAGAGAGGTAGGGACGTGTGTGTGTGTGTGTGTGTGTGTGTGTGTGTGTGTTCAATGACAGCTCAAGTACTGGTCTGTTTTCATCAGTGCTGTATTTTCTAGCTCAAGAACAGTACCTAGTATGTAATTGGCACTCATTAAGTATTTGTTACATTTGAACAAATACTTGTTCTACTTTTGAACTACAGTGTTTTGTGACTGTAAGCAATAGACACGTAGTGCTGTCACCCTCTGTATCTGCGGATGTAGAAGCCACAGGTAAGGAGGGCTGACCATACTACACCATTTTATATGAGAGACTTGAGCATCTGCTGGTTTTGGTATCTGTGGGAGTCCTGAAACCACTCCCACTTGGATACTGAGGATTGACGGTTTATAGTTCCTTTCCTCTACGATCATTGATTAAGCAGTTAATCATTTATTGAGCAATTACTACATGCCATGTACCATGCTAGTTCTGGAAACAGTCATAAGAAGCGACTGTTATTATTCTCATGTTACAGAAAAGCAGTTTGTCGCCACCATGACATACATGCACACCTATCTCACGTGTCCCATCCTCTTCAGTGAATATGTGTGTTGTAATATTCTGCCCAGGAAAGGCACAGAGAATCACTACCACTTGCAATCTACCGTTTTGTCACTGTTACTCTCTATAAGCTCTCTATAAGGCTACTCTGAGCTTGATCATGAGACATTAGCAAATATTCCCTTAATCACTGTAATAATAAAACATGTTTAGTCATCTGGCATAAATTCATGATTATTTTTGGATGGTTTAAAAAATTGTGACTTTGCCAGTAATAACATCTCATGTTCCCTAGAGGAGGTGGGTTTGTCATAAATACCATTTCCGTAGAACATTTCAAGGAACTTAAAGTTCTCGGAAAATATCTTTAACAGGCAGCCTTTTCTCAAACAGACTTCAAGGGCATAATGCTGTATACCCTTAAATGTGTGTTGTATGTATTTTAACTTATTAGTAATATTTATATATAATTATCCTATTGCAAAATCCATTTATATTCAGATGTCCCTTCAGTGGATTGAGGAAAACGGAAATAAATTCTTTAGAAAAGCATTCTGATGTAGCTGCAGAATTTTGTTTTTAATCTCTTTCATCCCTTTTTTCTCTTCCCAGATCACAGGTTATTTTCATTCATATATTGCAAATTGGTATTTTGGAGGATTAGTATAATTCCTTTCTCTTAAAGCTTATTCCTTGGTAGGTTGTTTTTTTTCTTTTATTCTCTTTTTTAAAAAGTCACAAAGAATAATCCTTTTCTGAGTCTTACTCTGAGCCAAAAACAAAAATTTTTAAGCCCCTAGTTCCTGTAAATTTTTTTTAAAAGGTTTTCCTCTTTTATTTGGCTTTCATACTTAATTTGCTGGCATTCATATTTAACATAAAAGCCCAAAGCATGGAGCAGTCATGTGCCAGAGTGGATGAGTTCATTGGTTTTCACCTCCCTGCAGTCTGGCTGCCTGTACAGAGGCAGCGGCTAACATGGTATGCTTGGGAAACCAAACGTTTCCTAACTTGTTAGTGGGAAATTTAGACTTCAGAAATTTAGAAACCACAACAACAGACGCTTATGTTTTATTGTGACTACTGAAGTCACAAGCTTGCCATGAGAAACAAGCTAGATAGGAACCCCAAGAATGTAAAATGTGAGACATTTTGATCCCGAGAGAACTTCCTTCTTTCCCCCTTTCCCTTTTAGCTCTACTAGTAAATCAGTAAATAAGGAAGGCAAAGGAAGTAGGAACATTTAATACCATTAAATAGTATGTGGAGGTCAAAGCAGTTGGAAGATGAAGCCTGATGCTTGGCCTGACTGCCTGCTGAACAACTGAATCATGAGCCACAATGAATATCCTCCATCTACCCTTGCTCACTTTTCCTATTAATAGTTCCAGAAGGTGATTGGTTTCTGACTCCTGCATGATGTTTTGATGAATCTGGGTCACCTGTAAATTTTAATTACAGATAGGTGGGAAAGTTTTATTCTAAAATCTGTTGGAATATAAATGACCATTTTTCCTGTGGACTGTGCATATCCTCTTGCATACATTTTAAAAATTAAAATTATTTTGGTCATCTAACCTTGTTTAATTTTCCATAACAATTCAGAGCATTGGGTTGTATTTCCCTTTTCTGCCACTTCTGAGCATTGAGAAGACAGAAAGCATGAACTCAAGAGTTTGATCCTATTTTCTCTCTTAGAAGTTGGGTTTCTCTTCTTAGAAGTTGGGTTCTTTTAAGATGAATGTATTCTGGAGAATATTTAGCTTTTGCAGTAAGGGGCAATTCCATCAAGATGTTACAGTGGTTTGCAATAGGACTGCTAGAGGTGAGAGCAGTGACTTAATACTTTACTTCCCTTGGCCCTGGGCCTGTTTGCAGTGGAATTTTTTCCTTGAGCAAAAGTGTCCCCATTTAGTTATATTAATCTGCATAAGAAATTGTAGCAGAATTGAAGAAAAGGCTATATAGTATACCTGTGCATGTGCTATATGAAGACCAATCTGTTTTGCCCTGACCATATCTTACTTTTGAATTTTATTTCAAGATTTGAATTTTGAGAAAGGGCAAACTATTTCATGCTTGCCGTAGTTGAAAACAGTGTCATTGTTTTTTTCAATTCATTGAAAAAAAGCACTAACTTCACTCTCCCTCACTTTTAAAGTTCACAGCTAAAAACAAAGAAAAAAAGCAAAACCCCAATTCTTAAACAACAGACAAGCCACTTTTGGAGGAGCCATGTATTCAATGGACAGGGATATTTGACCAAAATCTGCCATCCACTGAACTCTGTGACCTTTGTTCATCTGCATGCTACCTCAGCTGCAACATGGGGAAAGCAATACACCTTCGTTTCGATGGTTTACAAAGCCTCTAACGATCCTCAGATCCCAGTTGCACAGCATAAAAACCACTACCGACCTTAAAGGGCTTTCCTGATAGCTCAGTTGGTAAAGAATTCAGCTGGCCTGGATAATTCCATGGAGTTGCAAAGAGTCCAACTAGACTGAGCGACTTTGACTTTCACTTTTACCAACCTTTAAAGTCCTTTCCCTCCCTTCTTTCCTATATACCACTGTACACAAATTCACATGTCAAAAATGTATATTCCATTCTATCAGAAGAGATTTTGTGACTCATCTGATCTGTGGTTCATAACTATAAGGGAACCTTTATTGGAATTTCATGGGATTCACATTTATTTTGGGTTCTTTATATGTCAGGCATTTATTGTAGTTCAAGGTTATAAGCGTGCTGTAACAGTACAGAAATAAATCATATTGGTGTCTGACACCTAAAATGTTAAGCTAAATTGAAAGTATAATTAAACTGAAAATTGAACACCTAAGAAATATTTAGTAGTTTCTGAAAGGGAATCTTTATTGTCTGTGGCTAGGACATAATATATGCTACTTAAGCTCATGCTGTCTAACATCTGTCTTACCTATTTGTTTTATATATGTGCCTCTCCAGCCTGGTAGGACTTTCAAGGTAAAACAGGGAGATTCCAGATTAGCTTTTAAGCCTTTTGCTCTCTCTCCTTGATCCTTTATTCAGTGACTTGGTTTTTATTTCAGGTGACTACAACTTGTTTAGGAAAGCTTAAGTGGGTTTCTCATACTGGGGATTCCTTTCCAGCAGAGAACTTAGGGATAAAAGATAACCTTACTTTTCAGAGTCGCTGAAGTTAATTAAGCACTAGAGACACGGATTTTCTCCAATAAGCTTGATCCTTTACTTCATCCATGGCTGGATTATGAAAACATGAGTTCTTTGGGACTGCATCCTGCAAAGCACCTCCTCTTTGGCCCTACGGCAACCCCTTGTGTCTCAGCCTGGTGGACCCCAATAGCATCAGATGCTGATGGAACATCATTCTTATGAGCAGACTGGCATAATATCTAGAATAGTAATAGATACCATTTACTGAGTGTCTCCTATGGGTCTGGAATTGGGCCAACTGCTTTATCATCACTTTTAATCTTTTTAAGGATTGAAACCACTATGGGAGTCCAGGTTGTTCTAAAGGCCAAACAATGGAATTAAAAATCAGACTTCAGGTGTTCTGATGCTGGGTCAAGCCTTCTTTCTCTTTTTACCTCAGATTCCCTTTTCACAGTAGACTGCCAAGGAATAAATCTGTCATCATTTTTTAGAATGCTACATTTACATTTCATTTTATATCTTTTCCATGAATGTTCCCTAACTTGTCTGACCCTGGCTGAGTTCCCACAGCTCTTAACAGTTTTGTGACACAAATACTCTGTATCATTTTATACCACTTTCTAGTTTGTTATGTTGTATTAGTTTTGCTCTTGAACTAACTTAAAGATTTGATACCTCTGTGTTCTCCACATGGGTCTGAACTTGGTACATACTGGATGACCAAAGGATTTGAGAGATAAGAAGACCCATTTCTAAGGGGAGCATGACTCCCTCTTAGACTGAATGCCACCTAAAGTTTTCAGAATTTACTCTAATTATTAGAGCAAAAGAAGGAGAAGTAGAATTTTGTTCCTCTTTTTCCTGTGACTTTTGAGGAGGGAGAATCATTCAGTGACATGAAGTCACTTCAACACAAAGTTTAATCAAGTTCAGATGTGGGAAAACTAGCCAGAAAATGTTAACTTTGCCTGTGTTTCTCTGCATCTTTGCTCAGCCCAGTGAATTTTATGGGACTGTTAGAAGATTCCTGTATAGCATAATTTTAGGGGACATGAGTAGAACCATAATCACTTAACAAAGTTGTTCTCATCTTTATCTAAAAGATCTTGGTCTGCCCCATGTAGGCAGTTGTATGAAAGCCAGAAGGCTAATATGGAACCTCAAACATAATGTATTTCTTTTAACAAAATGAGTGTTTAACTACCTTGATGATAAATAAATTGATATTATTGTTAAAGAATAATTAATCTCATTAGCAGCAAAGGATTACTTTTCACAAAACTCCACAGAATGATTCGCGTCCTCTGCCATTCCCAATTAAGTGACCAGTCCCTACCAAGCCTGAGGGACTTACACAGCATCTCACTGCAGGCCCTTTGTCTTCAGCAAGAAGGAACTTTCTTATGCTCTCCCCAAGTGCTTAGACCAAGCAGCTTCTTCCTTTTTCTTCAAATGTAACAGCAGTGGTCACTTAAGTCTTGTCAGCCCAAATGTGATGAATATTTTACATTCCTCTTATGATTTCTGCTCAGAGATTTGTTTTTGTTTTGATTCACTTAAAAAAGAATTTTAAAAAGAGAGAGAAAAACTTGGTTCACCTTTAAACTTTTGTTCTGAGACTGGTGGGCCATGAGATATGCTAAATCTGGAAGGTTCACTCTTGTCAGAATCGTTCATCTCGAAGGTCTGACCTCATCCTTGAGGCTGCTCTTGGTAGAATGATTTGGAGCTCTCACAGGCTCAGGGCTATAGTTCTGTGAATCTTGCTTCTGGCTTCAGATTGGACTTTTCCCCTCACATTCTTCCCATTTTCTTTAGCTGATGTGTCTCTGTAATGAACGATCAGTAGGCTGTATTTTTATAGCCTTTGGCTCTGCTTGATCAGAATTCCCTCGGGGGTGACTACACACTATTCTGTCCTTACCTAGTATTGAGAGATGCTTATAGTGGATGACATCATGTCCTTTTTTAAGTTAATGGAAGCCAAGGCTACAGGAGGCTTACACAGAGCATGGATGGCAGAGCCAAGAAGAGCAGGATTTATGAACCATCATTCCTACTCTGTAGTCTTAGTGTTGTGATAACACTGTCTATCAATCAATTTAGTGTCACTAGTAAATAAGCTTGAAGATTGACTACATTTATGTTGTATTCTTTTAAAAAATAGTCCCACATGGTTTATCTTTACTTAATTTTTATGTACAGCTGACCTACATTATCTATATTGCTTTATCAATTCATTAAAAAAGAGCCTAAACAGGACAGTGACCAATGATTGAAACCATTGTGTAAGAGCTACTGCTGATCTTAGCCCTTGTCATCAATGGTAGGTGTAGCTGTGTTAGCGACATGGTGTGGCGTGTGGAGAATTTAGTTGCTAGGCTTGTCCTGCCTTGTACTGAGCACAGTGCCTACTAGACACTCAGTAAATGTTTGGTACTGATGAGGAGTCACCAGCCCTAGGCTGGCTTCACAGGTTGACACTGGCATTACCTAACTTTGAAACTACAGAAAAATCATTCCTTTTCTGTAAAACCTGGCAGATGTACTGGATTACCCACAGAAACTTTGGAATCAAAGTATATTGAAAACGGGAATCTGCTAATTTCTAGTCACAGCAAGGACAAACTGTTTGGTCCCCATGAATGCAGTAGGGGGCAGGCATTCAGCTGAGGCACAGGGATTAGTGGGAAACAGAGGAATACCCTTTATTAGAGACAAAAGCACTACACGCTGCTCTTTCATGTTTTGCTTCCCGTCCACTCCTTGCCCAGAGGCAATTCACCTGGTACTCTTTCACCATCTTCATTCTCATTATTTTGGGGAGGATGTTAAAGTGAAGTAGGTGTAGGTGGGTCGACAGAGAAGCATCTGACTTGAAGTCTGCCTACATAACATATAATGTACGGTAAAAGCAGATTGCTTTGACTTCACTGCCTTGATTTAATCTGAGCCTAATTTGTTTTCTGGTTTTTGTGTTTTTAAGTCAGTTCTATGTGGTTTAATCAAACAGTGGCAGAGATCTGTTTAGGGTCCTGCACAAAGTCTGAGGGGGCCCTTCCTAGCCCACTGTTTCCAGAAATATTTTCCTCCCAAATAAGAAGCTTCTAGGTTGTAATTTGTTCATATGTTCATTCAATACCCTTCTTGGTCTTGTGACATACCTACTAACTTAACTAGGTCTTTCTTTTTTCCAGGTGCTAGGGATAAAGTGGTAGCAAAACTCACCCTCAAGGAGTTTATAGTCCAGGAGATAGATGATAAACAAATTAGCAGTTAATGTGCAATTTAATGTCATAAGAAATGCATGATATGAAGTAAAGTAAAAGAAGTATCACTGGAGCTTAAAGCCCACAGTGACTTCATCTGAAAGTTCTGGGAGGGTTGTTTCAAAGGCATTGAGTCACTTGGGGTTTTTAAAGGGAACCTGCTAGCTGGGGAGGTACAGGGAATGCAGACTGCTTAGTTGGAAGGTGCTGAGAAGAGGTCACTTGTCATGTTAGTGGTTCAGGCCTAAGGGACTTTAACTGTAAAGCATACACACTCTTTGCAGGGCACCTCTCAGCTTTTGGGCAGAGAGCGAGCTTTGCCACCCAAAGGACCTTTAAGTACATTTATTACTTGTTTTCTTTGTTCTCCTTTATCACCTCCCTTCCATTGTTGTAGCCTGGTTAAACTGTAATGATTTTCACCTCTTTCCTTTCTCTTTGTCTTCTTACTACTTGTACTTATTAACAAAGACTTTGAACCTTTCTACTTTTTTTTTTTTTTAATGGATTTTATATCCAAATTAACACATACCAAGGCTTCTTCTGGGGCTTCTGTTCTCATCTTTTCCTGCCATTCATTTAAGGGGAAACCAAAGGCTGCAGTCTAAAAATGCAGGCGGCCCTGGCTCTGCTTCTGAGCAGCTCTGTGTCTCTGAGGCAAGTCACACGGTGGACATGAATTTCTTCTGCAAGGTGAGGCATTTGGATCACATGGCTTCCAAGGCCTCTTCCAGCTATCAAGTTCTATGGACATTCCCTGCTAGGGTGTGTGTGGGTGTATATGTGCACATGCACACATGTGTGTGTGGGAGTATATGTGCGTGTGCGTGTGTGTGTGTGTGTGTATGCACTCTCTGGGGCCTGGGACATCCCACAGTCGATAAGAATTTATCAAGGCACTTCTCAAACTCACATCTGTGGGATTCAGTGTTTGCTATTCTGACATAATATACACTCTCTTTTACTGATAGTAACTGTCCTTTAGCCTAGAATCAGTAGTTGCCATAAACAGAAACAAGGAATTTGCACTTCTACCTGTCCCAGTGGTAGATACAGTTACCTACCTATTCCTCTGCATACCTTCTTACCCCTTCCCCCACAGAGAGACATATCATTTCCTAAGCTAGTCATTAAAAAAAAATAATAATTGTATCTTTAAGAGTTAACCTTATTTTGAAACCAGTAGGGCAGAGGAATGTGAGGATGGTTAGACTGGAGAAAGAACGCTGCTAATGTGTTATTCTCTGTTCTTGGGCTCAGAATGAAAACTGCTGTTATCCTATCTAACCTGCTAAATTAGAATCTCCTGGAGCAAGCATGAAAAGGAAGTCCTCCCATATCTGAAAAAGAACCAAGTGACTTTCCTTGGAGAGCCTTCCCACTTTTACTTGCCTTGCAGCTTTCCCAGACGGAGGTAATGTTAGTGCAGAAGAAGGCCGGGGGACAGAATCTCAACTCTGTTTTTAAAAAAAGGAAATGTAGGAGAACTTACAACAGTGTTGGTGATGATCTGCTAAGGAATTAGTGCACCTAAACCTCCAAGCAGAAGCTAACTGGCCAGAGGATTTTCTAAAAGTCTTTGCAGCACACATGACAGAAACATTAAGTGATTGAGTTGGTGGCCCGTATAGACTGTAGTGATGGCAGAGGCAGCCATAAAAATATTTCTCCGAAAGTCTTATGCTGCATATGCAGTGTCTCTTCATCTTTAAATCCTTATTTAAACATAATTTACAAAAACTAAATCAGTTTTTATTGAAGCTAAATTCACAAAGGTAAATTAAACTCTAAAAATCATTTAAAATTAATGATAAGCCCAAGAGGATAAGGTGTGTTCGATTTTTCCAAGATAATGATTGGCTTTGTGGATAACAGATTTTAATTCCTGAAGGAAGTTGAGACCAATATTGCTTTACATACCCTGATATTACTTCATAATAGCCAGTCTTTTATAAACAGTTCTCTTCCTGCTCCCCCTTCCTTCTTCCTTTTAATAGGAGGCTGTATTTTTTTTCTCCATTCACCTTGTAAAAGCATTCACTTTGCCCTGAAGCAATAGATATAGACAGAACACGACCTAAGAAGAATTAATGGAATTTTATTCTTCCTGTCTCCCATTTTCATTTTTACCTCAAAATCCATTTATTACCAAAGGCAATTTTTGGAGGGGGAGAGGTAGCAGAGAATCCTAAAGCAAAATTCAGAGCATTTTGAGAAAGCAGATTAATGGGAATTGCAAGTGGACTTGAGAAGTTCTAAGCTTGATTTGTATTTTCATATTGACTGTTACTACAGACTTCATCACAGCATTAGGAAAATATCACAAAAATACCAGGGCTTAACAGGTAAGGTTAATCACCATGGAAAGGTAAATGAGTTTATTAATTATAAAATTAATATGTTTTTTGAAGATGTAAAAATTCACATTGATTCAATCCAAAATATTTTTTCCATCATATAAATTGTCTCAAGAACTAAGAAATGCTCACTCAGAGAGCCCACTGTGAGATAATGTATCCATGAAAAATCTTTTTAACTTTCAATTTTAAAAGGGATTTTAACAGGTGATTGTTCTTTGAACTGTGCTTTAATAAATGGAAAATAGTGTGGACTACTGAAGTGTGTTATTTAAAATTTTTTTACAAACTGATGCTTGCCTGTTTTAAAAAAATAAAATGCAGACTCTGGAAACACAGCTGTTAGAACTTTGATAGAGGTTATGATTTTCAACAGTTGAGCTAATCGTTTATGATACAGATGGTACTTTGGGTAAAGCTAAAACAATAATTGATGGTTTCTGTTTCTCTCCTCCTCTATTAGATTCAAGAGTGGAATACCTTTTTTCCAAGACAGGAATCTTTTTCAGTTTCCAGTTACATATATCAAATAAACAACTTTTCTGTTGCATATTCTGTTCTTCTCCACAGTAACCTGGGTGTTGCCCCCACTCTCTTCTCATTATGGTAGGCTTCCCTAGATTTGAAATAATAGTTTTGAGGAAATCCTACTTCTCAATACTAACCTGCAGTTTGTAAAGCCTATCTTCAGGCCAAGGAACATATAATTTTTCTTTTAGAATACTAAAACCAAAGGCCTGCATTGCTCCAAACAAAATTAGCTAACAAAACAAAAATCCTCTGAAGCAAAAATGGCAGGCACCAATGTCATATACTTTTAAAAACTCAACCACAGAATTACTAGAAATACAGATATATTCCACATTTTGACCAGGTAAAACAAATCTATGTTTCAAATGATAGATAAAACATAGAAACTATTTTACAAGGAAAATAATTCTTTCACACACTTTTTGTTAAGTTTTGCTTTATAACATATGTTCAGACCAAGTAAAATTTAAGTGATAAATCATTTTTCATCTCATATTCCAGTGTTTTTGACATAGCATATTTTATTTTTAATTCCTCTGATGATTTTTATTCTGAAAAGTAAAGTAAAATAAGTCGATTTTCAGCATCTGCCACTTGTTCGGTTATGATACTGTAAGGATTCATTTATAGCAGTAGTCTATTCAAGGTTTAGAGGTAATAAATAATGGCTCAAAATGCCACTGATTAACAAAATTCTTCTATAGGCTTATTTATTATGTAATTCTACATTATGAACTACTGTCCAACATATTACTGTACAGAAACTAGCTTTATCTTTAATTGCAGTGCAGTTTGTCATTTACCCATTGACTGGAGTTGAAGTAAAAAGTTAGAACACAAAACTGTGATAGTTACTTTCTTGTACTAATTAAAACTTGTTTTATAAGACAGATTAGCATTTGTAGGATTTTTTTGAATCTTAAAAAGTGCTTTACTTTTAAAGTTAGATTCATCCTAATTACAAGATGTATTCCTAACAAGGGTTTTCTAGTCTTTCATATGAAGATTTATAAAAGAGAGAGGACACTGGGTGGGAAAGAAATCCACTACCTTGTGGTAGTTTTTCGCTTTGTGCTCTTGTAAGACTTAAAGGAGTTTGAGTCCTAGGAGAGATAAGATCAGGAGAGTTGTTGTATTACAGCATATTCCCCCCACCCTCTCTCCCAAAGATTTCTCAATAGAGGCAGGATACAATGCATAACTTATTTGGAAGGCGTCTATAATACAGTCATCCCTCACCTCCACATTTAAAAATAAATCCCAAATCTGTATTCTCCGTCAGAGAAAACTTTTTAAGTTTTGTGTGAGTTGGGAAAGGCTTTGATCCTGGAGTTCATTGGACGCGCTTTTCGAAACCTGTTTGCAGTTCGTGATGCTGATAACTTTAAAAGCCACCTACAGACTGCCTGGCTCTCCGCTCCCCTTGCTGGAGCGGAGCGGCTCTCCCGGGCTTACCTGAGTCGCCTGCGCCGGGGCCGGGCGGGGACCGGGCGGGGACCGGGCGGGGGCCGCAGTCGCGCGGCGTCGCGAGCGGGCTGTGCGCGCTCCGGGAGTCGCCCGAACAATGCGAACGGGGCGCCGAGCGCGCCCGGCCTATGGGCGTTACGTCACTGCGCTGCCTTATAAGGCGCTCCGCGTGTGCAGCGCGGGCGGCGGGGGCGCCGGTGACAGCCAGACCCGCAGCGGCGGCGCTGCAGCGCGCCCCGGCCCCGCAGACGCTCGGACCGTGTGAACGTCCCGTCGGTCCCGGCTCCCCGCGGAGGGGAATGGGAGGCCGGTCGGGGACGCTGGCGCCCTCCAGCCGGGCTAACCTAGTCTTTGGGGGTCATGGTCGATCAGCTTGTAACTTTTATTCCTCTGGGGCGCTAAAGCTTCTGTTATTGCTTGGGATTCTTAAATATACATCATGTTATTCTTATGTATGCTTTGTAAATACGTTTTTCTTAAGTTTGTTTTTTGCTCGCTGGGGGCGGAGGGAGAGTGTGGAGGCAGGAAGTCTCTCTCTTTTTCTTTTTTTGGTGGTGGGGCAAGACATCTCCGGGAGTGATTTAGACTTCAAACCTTCTCTTTCCTCTTTGTAAAGAGTAGGGGTCCTCAGAGGATAGTATTTTATTTCCTGATGATGTAACTACCAAACAATTCTTCAAGTGATGATGGGAAGGCCAGATGAAATCTTATTTTTTTCAGTGTTTTTCCTGAAAGAACCTCCTCATTCCTCATTTCTGCATGCCTGTGTTTTAATGAAAGTAGTTAAAACTAATCGGTTTATTTGGCAGGGACAGTATTTATTAAAGAAATTTAACGTTTTGTGCTGTACTTTCAAGATAGTATAAAAATAGAACTTCAAAACTAGTTTTAATTCATCTGTTCTCTTCTACAAAATAAAACAAAATGAAAAAAAACAGAGGAAAAAAGAAACCAACAAAATATGACTGAGTTAAGCTTGCTACCTTTTACTCTGGGACAAGTTTACTTGTTTAAAAACTTTTTCTAGTAAATGAGAATTAACTTCCTAATTGCTTTGCACATCAATAAGAGAAGTAATCTCAAAAAGTCCTAGCCAACTATATGAATCTGCTAAGTAAATTAGAGACATGGCTGCCTCATTTGTGAGTTTCAAATAAACTGAGTAGTTTAAATAACTTGAGTCTGTTTAATTTTTTAAATTACATTAAAATAGGATTGCTTCCTATTATAATGTACATGTCTATGGAATTATTGTTTCCATATGTTTAGTCAAACAGAAATAATAAAAATAGTCTGCCTGTTTCTTTTCTTTAGTGTGGAGTGGAGAAAGTCTGGTTGCAGAGGATTTATAGTTAGTGAAAATGGTGTGGAGAAAAGATGCAGGGCCCCAAAAGAAGTGTGTATCATCTTTAATAGTGGGCTCACGTTGACAGTTCTAGATCACTCTACCTGTCTACTGAGAAGCATATTAAACTAAGCCCTGCTTTTTGTATATACTCTTTTAAGAGAAGTGAATGACCATTCACTTCAGCTGAACTTAAACTTTAATATTTGATTAGCAGTTTTGTATTAACATTTTAGATGTTAGTTTGTTGGTTTTAATGGTTACTTTGCCTTATGTTGTGTGTGTGTGTGTGTTAGTCACTCAGTCCTGTCTGACTCTTTGTGACCCCATGGACATAGCCCATTAGGCTGCTCTGTCCATGGGATTCTCCCAGCAAGAATATTGGAGTAGGTAGCCATTCCCTTCTCCCAGGGGTCTTCTGGACCCAGGAGTTGAACCTGCGTCTCCTGCATTCCTTACCATCTGAGCCACTAGGGAAGCCCATGAAGTGTATTTAAATCTTTTGTGTGTGTGTGTGTGTGTGTGTCCTGTGCTTACCTTGTACTTATTAAACATACTTTGAGATTTTTATACTGTTGCAAATGAGACAAAATGACTGTTACGAAAGTTGCATGAAGCACAAATTCCTGAATCTCAGTTCCAAACTGGTACGGTAAAGTACCTCTACCCAAAGCTAGCATTTTTGTAACTTGTTCTGCCTCCTTTCCACTCTGATGGATACAGAGACTTCCTCACATTTGACACTGCCTTTTATTTCTTTCTTATATTTTTGTACTTCTGCTTTAAATTTATGTCTATGCTTTTGACTTCCCAGTTTCCCTGTAAAATTGTCAGGATTATGTCCTCATTTTCTTTGGTTGAAGTAACTGAAGACTAGAGAAGTTAAATGGCTGCAAGACTTGTCTAGGATTCTTGAAGCAAATAAGACTCTGATGCTGGGAGGGATTGGGGGCAGAAGGAGAGGGGGACGACAGAGCATGAGATGGCTGGATGGCATCACTGACTCAATGGACGAGAGTCTGAGTGAACTCCGGGAGTTGGTGATGGACAGGGAGGCCTGGTGTGCTGCGATTCGTGGGGTCGCAAAGAGTCGGACACGACTGAGCAACTGAACTGAACTGAACTCCCAGGTTCCTTTGCTGTTACTCCCTGAAGCACTGGTCCCTGACACAGCTACAACTCAGCCTTGCAACGAAGGTCATGGTATGTGACCACTCTCCTCAGGAACCAGTTAGTGACTCTCATTGGTTGAGCTTGTTGCACACACCAGTCACGGTGCTTAGTGCTCTGCATGCACTCCATCATTCAATCTGCATAACATTCTGAGGTGGTTTATCCACACTTTTCAGATGACAAAACACATTTGAAAGGGTAAAATTGCTTGACCAGTCACACTGCTGGTAAAGTAATGAAAAGAAAAATTTGAAGCAGTGTTTATATGTATACAGGCTTAGTCTTACCCTCTCTTAGGGATTTACTCAGAATCTCTCAGAGGTGTTGTTAGTAAAGAAATAATCAGATTTAACTGAGAAGTTTGTGTCTTTATTTTCCAGACTGAATGTTGAACTAAGAAAGCTAAAACTCAGGCTCTTCAGGGGCTACACACCAAAGCCGCCCTGATTGTGTGCTGAATAACCCCAGGGAGTGCTGTTTACATTGGAAACACTGTGGATTTGTATATTTACTAAGATAGTTTTCTTGAGGATGTTGGCAACATGTTCTAATAAACTTAGAATATTGTAACAGTTCTCCAGCAGTTGAAAGTGGAACATTTTGAAGAAGGGCACCCAGGGTGATAGGAGGAAAGGAGATAAGTGCCTTCTGGGGAGGGCACCCTGGGTCTTACAGTGCACACTTCAGCCAGCCATTGGCGTTGCGCTCCACTGCCACATGTCAATGAGTAGGCTTTTATCTCCTTTCCTCCTATCAGCATTCTCTTTGCGGTGTAATTTTTGTTCTTTTAGCTTCTAACATATATTTATTACGAAAAGAATAGCGATGTGACCATTGTGCCACAGTCTTGGCCAAGGAAGTTGTTATTTCCCTTTTTACGGAAAATTTCACTGCCCAGTTCCTATGTGACTCTTCATTTTATAATCAAGAATTTTGTACAAATAAGTATACCTACAAATAAAAGTCCTTTCTACAGTGAGTAAGCTGATTTATAATCTAAATCAGCAATAGTTTAAGTTATCATTTGGAGATGGTACAGAGGAATTTTTCTAAGTTAATTGCTTTCTAATGTGGAAGTAAGGTTTGTAGGCAACAAGGCTGGAAACTAGGATATATTGACTTGATTGAACTGTGTGAGGTCACTTTTGTTAAATAGTCAAAAACAGTTGAATATCAGCAGTTTCCCAGGGTTCAAGCTATTGCCAGGAGGTTATTACAGTGACCACAGCAACCAATGTCATTAGTAATGTCCACAATGTCATCATTATTTAACTGTTTTAAAATACCATTAACGTGTTACTAAACATAACAGAGCCCGTTCTCTTTGTGAAGTGACTGCTCTTTCTTTCTTGTCCTGTTTCCATGTCTTTGTTTCTTCTTGTGATTGGTGAAGTCTTTTAGTCATCCGAATAAGTGCCAGAGAAGCAGTATTCATAATTAGCTGAACCTTTTCTAGAACCGCCCATAGTTTTTGCTGTTGGCTCTTTAATCAGGTAAGGGGAGATGTACACTGTTCTGTGAAGTTCTGCTGTAAGCTCTGGGATGGTAATGCTAACTCTGAATGGGACACATTTGCCCCTTTGCCTCTCATAGGGTTTACGTGGAAACACTGTAACAGGCAAAGAAAAGCAACAATTTTTATTATGGGCATGGTCCTGTTATAAGAAGCGAGGGGAATGGGGGAGATCCAGGATGGCATGGGGCGAGGCAGAATGCTGTGGTCCTCCATTGCATCAGGCTGCAGTTAGATTGGCCAGAGCATGAGTCTTTGGTGCTAAGACACTCCTGACAGAACATTCTAACATCTCACGGGCAGACTTCTTGCCACATGGCTTTGCTGCTGAGCATTGGACAAGCCTGACATGGGCTTTTCTCCTGCTCCACAATTTAGGAGGAAGGCTAAAGGGACTGAGCACCACGATGGACAGCTGTGGAACATGGAGCCAAAAGGAAAGTCTGAGGGTGAAAACAGCTTCTCTCCATGCCAGGGAGAATCAGTTTTCTGACCTACCTCTTTCTTTTTACCCTTCTTTCAGTTCCCTGGTGGTATCTGCCTCACTCTGTACACATAAACGCCCACATGAAATATACCACGTCCCCAGGCAGCACAGCATTTAACATGTGCACAGAGAGCTTTCACCAGCAGTTAATGGGCTGCAGTGAACTTCAGTTTATGTGTAGGTCGTCTTTTTTTACCTGCAGCCCAAGTCTCCTGTCCCAGACCTCCATATGCGTGCATGCTTAGTCACTCAGTCCTGTCTGACTCTGCAACCCTGTGGACTGCAGCCCACCAGGCTCCTATGTCCATGGGGATTCTCCATGTGAGAATTTTGGAGTGGGTTGCATTTCCTTCTCCAGGGGATCTTTCCCACCCAGGAATTGAACCCACATGTGCTTGGCAGGCAGATTCTCTACCACGGAGCCACCTGGGAATCCCATTCATACTTTAGCTGACTTTGATTTTAAAAAGGGACCAATCCCTTTGAGAGTTAACTTGGGCTGATAACAACAGTATCAGTGGTAATGTTAGGAAATGGGAAGCCCTTTATTCACGTTAAAATGAATGCTATTCTGTGGCTTTAAAAATTAATTTAAAAATAGTTCAGTGCCCATGTCATAATTTGGAAAATGCAAAAAAGTCAAAAAGATGTTTTACAACTAGTCCTACCACATGATTACTGCCAGCTATTAACAATTCCATGTACTGTGTTTCCTTTTAGTCTTTTTCTAAGCATTTGTAAAGAATTATGTTCCTGTCTTTTCTATAGACATTGGGTCATTTAAAAGCATATATTTGCATATTTTCCCTAGAAATGGTGGGTCACGAAGCCAACCACTGACATCACCATTGTTTTTTCTTCAATAAGTGAAACAAGGAAGTGCATAGTTAATGGAGACTCCTCTGCTTCAGAGACCTCCTGTTCTTGGTTTACGTCGGATGCTATGAGTTGACTATAGGACACTAGTGAGCATGCCAGTTGGTGAGCAGGATAACTTGGAGAGAATGAAGTATTGATAATATGATGCCACCATAAGATTATTAAATGGGAAGCAGGAAAAGCCTGCTATTTAGGTCCAGTCCTTTTGCTTATTTATTCCTGTAAACATTTTATGTTTCCTTGGTAACTAATAATAGTTTTGAGAAATTGTTGCACTCATAAGTATTACTGCAAGAGTAAAAAAAAAAAAATCCTCGAATCACAGAAATTAGACAGAAAAGACCTATTAGGTCATCTTCTTTGTCCCTTGCCAGTACAGATTGTTCTCAATACTTTGTTCAGTCCATTTTTTTTAAAGGGACCTTGTAAACTAGTTTATGCTTCATGTTTTTTTAAAGTAATGCATTTTAAAAGCAACTTCTCTCCACAGATTTTTCTGTATCATTGTAAAGCCTAATTTCAGGCTAAGTATTTTTGGAGGAGGATCTATGGATTCAAGGTACAGTTGAACAGGTTTTTTAGTTGAAACTCATTGGAGCAGTTCAGGATGTTACTAGAATAGTTGACTAAGGATAAAACAGATGGGTGAGTTGAATTTATGTTTTCTTTTATCCCTGGAAAGTCAAATATAACAATGCATGAGGATAAACTGTTAATCACGTAAGTTCATTGAAATGGGTCTAGGAGGCCTAAGGAATAAAGCACTTAGGAAATAAAAAGGAAATAAGAGTAAAATAGTTCATTCTAAGGTTGTTTTTATGAAAGAGACATTTTATGATCTTCCCTCCTGTCCCTGATTCTGCTTTGTCCATTATTTACAGTTGATCATTGTTTGTTGTGAAGGTGGCTTCTGGTTGTTAAATTCCTTCCCTCAGTCAGGCAACTACTTCCAAACCCCAGAGGGATAGAATAAAACTATCTCATGGAGCAGTCAGTGGTAGTGGTATAGCCTAAATGTTTCACTTCCCTACATTATGGCTAAAGATAAGATATCTTCACTGGGATAAAATGACAGACAAATTAAGAAATGAGAAATGTGCTTTGAGTTTTATTAGGAAGGATGATTATTTCATAAAATCACGTTTTATAGTGTAAAAGACCTCAGAAAACATCTACTCTGCTTATTACCACTCTTTGTTCTCCCTTTTTAAGTAGATAGTTGGAGCTCAGAGAGGTTAAAGGACTTGCCCCAAGGTCAAACAATAAACTGGTGATCCAGCCACTGTGTTTTATGGGTCTACATGCCTCTGTTGGGAAACATGAAAAATCAAAAATGACTAACTAATGTGATTAAAGTGAAGTAAAGTGAAGTCGCTCAGTCGTGTCCGACTCTTTGCGACCCAATGGACTGTAGCCTACCAGGCTCCTCCCTCCATGGGATTCTCCAGGCAAGAGTACTGGAGTGGGTTGCCATTTCCTTCTCCGGGGATCTTCCCGACCCAGGTATCGAACCTGGGTCTCCCAAATTCTAGGCAGATGCTTTAACCTCTGAGCCACCAGGGAGAGAACTGTCAAAAAGAATGTATCTGAAATCCTAGTTACTGTAATATTAGTATAATCTACCATGGTTTATACTAACTACAGAACTAATATGGAACATTAATGAGCAAGTTATTTACTTTATGGATTAAAAATGCAATAGTTTGTTGCATTTCTTTTAAGTTAAAGATCTGTATAATACTGGTAATCAACCCAAGCCACCAAGATTGGTAATGGGTTGACAACTCTGGTCAAAAATATCTGAACTTTTAATATTAATACTGTGTTATCATATAACAACATTGTCTTACATGCTTGCCAATTGTTTATTCTGTACATGAGAAATCCTTTTATAATTTATGTCACTAGGCATCTAATCTGCATCATAAAATACAGGTTTGGGAGGGAGATAAAAAGTTCTGTGTTCACGCTCAAATTGGAATCTCTCTCAAGTGAGAATTTCAACCTTCTTCCCAGGAATTGGTGCATACACAGTTCAGTTGTCACGAGCTGAATAGCCCCAGCGATTTGTTACTTCCTCAACAAGTCCACTCCATTCCAATCTAAAAATTGGCTTTTTCCAACTTCCACTGACATTCCTGATCTTTCCATGGAGCTGTGTTGAATAAATGCATTGCTTTGACATGACAGTTTTTTAAGTATTTGAAGACAGTTTGTCCTCAATTGTCAGCTGTGCCTGTTTGATATGAGTCCTTTCACACCTCGTCTGTATGGTTTGGAGCTCAAAATGAGCAATTTGCTTCTGTGTATTAGGATCATCTTCCCCTTCATAGACTTACAGACTTTGCATGTGTACCTAAATTATCTAAGCATTTTAAGATAATTATCTAAGACAACCTACATCAAACTTCTGTGTCATTGAGCTTCCTGATCACCAGCCTCCTAATGAACAGCCTCACACTTAAGTACTTTCATCATGCACTGCTCCTGTGATAATCTGGGTTAATCACTTCTATCCTGTGTTGGTTTTGTTTATATCTTTGTTTAATAACAATTATATATAACACATTTATTATTTAATGGATGCCATGAACTGTATGCTTTACATATAATAGCAACTTTGTCCACATAATGACTCTGTGAGTTAAATAACCGAGGACAAACAGAGAGGTGAATTAACTTGTATAAGATCACAAAGCTAGTTAAGAGTGGCACCAGGATTTGAATTGCAGACTGACTTCAGCAACCTCTGATATCACACTCAGTGTCTTGTAGTAGAATTTGATCTTGGGGGCAATTGGTACTAAGCCTGGAGTCATGGAACTTTGTATCTCTCTTATCTGCCATCTAGTTCATTAGGCTTGCACTGTAGGGTAGCAGGGGCTTCCCTGATGGCTCAGAAGGTAAATAATTCACCTGTAATGCAGGAGACCCCGGTTCAGTACCTAGGTCAGGAATATCAGGAGAAGGGAATGGCTACCCACTCCAGTATTCTTGCTTGGAGAATTCCATGGACAGAGGAGCCTGGTGGGCTACAGATCATGGTTGCAAAGAGTTGGACAGGACTGAGCAACTGACACTTTCACTTTCGCTTCATGCGATAGTAGAGTGAGAATGAATCTGGACATCATCTGGTCAGCTTCCCTCATCTTGTAGTTTGTATAACTGAAACTCAACTGTGCAGTAGCCTGTTCAGGGACGTGCAGAGAGACCATAGTTCAGGCCTGTGTGTGCACCACAGTTTTCTGCTGCAGAACTCTGAAGTACTTCTGCTTGTACAGTTTCTTCTCTCCTCTCCTTCCTCCCATTCCTCTTCTCTTTCTTCCTTCCTGTCTTCTTCTCTCCCTCTCCCGTTATTTTTGGCATTAAAGCATTAAAACAACAGTAACAGTAATATAAATCACATTGAAAGGATCACTTAAAAATCCAACCATACTGTGTTTTAAACTGTTTTCGTTTATTGCCAGCTTCTGAATCTGTAAGTTTTTTATCTTTTCAGATTATGACATAGGTTTAAGAATCTTATCAAATATATTCTTAAAATCTCTCTGACTTAAGTTTCATAGTTCAAAGAAGATTTAAGGAGTGGGAAGGGAATGGCAAGGAACTGCTGTCATTTATTGAGAGCCTCATATGTGGTGGTTGCTCTGCCCAGCCCTCTACCTTGGTGTCTCAAACCTGCTTTCCACTCTCTGAGATTCTGTATGAGGACTGGCACAATACCCTGCACAGGGTGAGTATTCCACAAGCCTGCTGAGTGAGGAAATGACTGGAAAGAAGTGCTTTGGATCTGGCAGGAGAAAGAGAAAGAGGTGATGACCACGTACACACTATTCCCACTCATTGACTCAGCTTTTGCATCATTTTATGTGCCATTTATTTCTCATCTGTGAAGGCACATGTGCGTGCAGGATGCTATGGGATCCTATTTGTAGTAATAGATTTTGGCCTTGTACTTTTAACTCAACATGATACTGATTAAGTCTTGATCCAGAAGCTATTCTTTATTACATTTACTCAAGTTTCTTTAGTTTCCTTGATCACAAATATTATTCAATAGGGAAGATTCCCCCATGGGATTGTATTTAATCATGCAAGTAGGGAAAAGTCTGTCATGATAGTGCTGACAGCCTGAGAACTTGAGGAGTAAAAACTGGAGGGACAGAGTTTCCTCCTAGCACTGTCTCTTGGCAAAACATAACTTGAAATAGAGCTGATTTCTTTTTAAATATAATAAATTCTAATGAAAACTGATCCAGTTGAGTTTTGAAACACATAGAATCAATTTTCAGTTACCATGAATTGCTCTTGCCCTAGTGATGCCAGAATGTCCATGTTCCAGTTCACTTACTCACATTGGGAATCTGGAGAGTCACTGGTGTTGACTTTGAGTGACCTCAAATTTATCTCCAAATGCTGATCTACTCTGATAAGATTGACAAAAGTGATACGTTTATCATAAGATTACTTATTTGTCTCATTACTAGTCTATGCCACTTAAGAGTGTGCTATAAATTAATTTTCAAATAAATCCTGTGAATAGCTCAATTATATTTCATTACCTGACCTTTCATTACAAAAATTAAAAGTTCGTTCCTAAATGCAAGTATTTTAAATTAGCATGCATTCATAAACTTATATTGGCATTTCTTCATTTCCTCTTTTTAATATATCAGTAGGTTCAAAACATGAAAATGGCTTAGGTCTTGTTTCATCTCTGATACGTGCTGACCAACTTTTGGTTAAAAGCAGACTCTATCCAACCATCCATTCTCTATCTATGGCTGCTGTTTGCTGAAACCTTGTGGAACAGATGTCTTCTTCCCTCCTCATTGCTTACAACCCCTTACCCCTGGCCCTAAAACACACACACACACTGTGTAAGTACACATTCTGGCTTTTATGTATGCTCACTCACAACTACAAGAGAAAATGAAGAATAATAAAATTCAACTTTTTAGGTCAGGAATGAAAATCTACTTCCCAAAGGCTGTCTATGTTACTTTTTTTGTCCAGTGCCAGTGACCATCAAACTATTCCTAGGAAATGGAAGTTCTTCACATTGTATACTTACTCTTTATAGATGCTTTCCACCTAAATAAAATCCTTTTATATTAATATAGCTGTATAACCTTTCTTTTGATTAGTGGTTGCCTGATAATGTCTCTTTTTCCATATAGTTGGGAATTATTATTGTTAGAATTGTTTTACTCCAGCCTGACAGTCTTTGTCTTTTAATGTATTTAGTCTGTTACAGTGATTGTTGATGTATTTGGATTTACTTTTGTCATCTTATTTGATGGTTTTGTTTTTTACCACCTTTTTTGCTGTTGTTTTGTCTCATTTCTTGGCTTCTTTTGGATTTTATTTTTATTCATTTTCGCCCTCTCTACTTGGAGTTATACACTGTTTCTATTCTATTAGGAACTAATTAGCCTATACATTCTGCCTCACAAGTTAAATTATCCGAGTCTAAAGCTAATCGCTATTTTAATCCCACCAGAGACTTTAAGGACTTCAGAACACTTTTAAGCATACCTTCCCAATTTTTATATTATTGCTGAAATATCTTTTAAACAGTTCTTTTTTTAAATTCTATAAGATATCATCATCATCTATTTTTGTTCTTTTAGTCAATGTTGGTTTAGATTTACCAACATATGTACCACTTTCTTTGCTCATCATCCCTTCTTTTATTCCATACTTCATCTGGGATCACTTTCCTTCAACCTAAATACATATTTTTGAAGTTTCTTTAGTGGAAGTGTGCTTTTTTCAGACTCCGTCTTTTTATTTATTTGAACATGTCTTTATTTTGCCCTTGTTCTTAGGAAGATTTTTACAGCAAATAGACTTCTAGGTTGATACCTACCATGTCTGTCGAGACGTTGGAAGTATTATTCCACTGACTCCCATGTTGCTGTTGAAAAGTCAGTCATCAGTCTAATTGTTACTCCTTTTGTCTCTGACTGCTTTTGTGATTTTTCCTTTGTCTTTTGTTATTCTACCATATGATATATTAAGTATAGATTTCTTAATTTTATACTTTCTGGGCTTCATTAAGATTCCTGTATGCATGAATCGGTGTCTTTCCTGACTTCTAGGAAATTCTCAGTGTTAACTCGTCAAATATGACTTTTGAATAACTTGTCTCCTTACATTTTAAAACTTAGACACACGTTAGACTATCTTACTCTAATCTTCATATCCCTTAACTATTCTTTCACCTGTTCCATCTCTTTAGCTCTTCAGGCTGCATTTTATTATCTCCTCAGATTTTTCTTTCGGTTCACTTATTGTGGCTCATGTGGTAAAAAATCTGCCCACAGTGCAGGAGACCGGGATTCAATCCCTGCATCAGGAGGATCCCCTGGAGAAGGGAATGGCAACCCATTCCAGTACTCTTGCCTGGAGAATTCCATGGACAGAGGAGCCTGGCAGGCTACAGTCCATGGGGTCGCCCAGAGTTGGTCATGACTAAGTGACTGACACTTGACTTGACAATTCCCTTTGCTGATCTGCAGTTATAGTTTTCATATCCAAAATTTTCTTTTTTTCCACTAATTTATCTGATTTTTTTGTAGCCTGTTACTTTTAACTAGAAATTTCAATCTCCCTTTTTAATATATTAAGAGATTATACATGCTATTTGATAATTTAAATATATGAGATCTTTAAATATCAGCAGCTCTGATTCTGATTTCTCTGGCTTTCAATCATTATGCATTATTTCCTAGTGTGTTTTTGGATTCTTTAAAAAATATGAACTTAAACACCTTAGACTTTTATATGTGGCAATTCTTTGAACCTTGGGTTGAAGATGGCTTCCTCTAGAGAGGATTTACGTTTATTTTTGCCAGGTGCCAGCCAGTATTGTCAGCCCAGAAATCTGTAGGCTTTTTATTTTTTTGTTTTTGGACCACCCAGGTAGTGTGAATTTGGACTGCAAATTCTCGGGTTGGGTGACGTTATTATAAATACTCAGTGGAGTTTATCTCTTCGCTTCCTCCCAATGCCATAGTTTAAGAAAAGTAGTTTTCCTTACCATTCCTAGAGGTTGGTTTTGTTTCTTAGTCACCTTTACACCGATGGCTTGGCTCTTTGCAATATCAACTTTATGTGGGGCTGGGAGGACCCTGGGCTTTGTCCTCTGTGCCCTACAGTGCCATAAAAAAAAAAATTTGCAGCATTCAAACAGTGTTCTCCAAGCAAAAGCCAGGTTGAGTTCTCTATCGCAGCATTCAAACAGTGCTCTCCAAGCAAAAGCCAGCTTGGGTTCTCTGTCGCAGCATTCAAACAGTGCTCTCCAAGAAAGAGCTAGCTTGGGTTCTCTGTTGCAGCATTCAAACAGTGCTCTCCAAGAAAAAGCTAGCTTGGGTTCTTTGTTGCAGCGTTCAACAGTGCTCTTCAAGCAAAAGCCAGGTTGAGTTCTCTGTCGCAGCATTCAAACAGTGCTCTCCAAGCAAAAGCCAGCTTGGGTTCTTTGTTGCAGCACTCAAACAATGCTCTCCAAGCAAAAGCCAGTTTTTGTTCTTTGTGTGCCCCACTATACTTCTCATTTAGAAAAAGTTCATATAATAAGCTTCCTTATTTCCTATTACCCCGGATTTCCCCTTGCTCTTAATTCACTATCATTCTTTTACCCTTAAAAATGAAAACTAGTATTGGAATAGAAACAGAAGTAACGAAATTGATGAGTTTCAATGGATAGAAGTGTTATTGAGGGTTCTGCTGACAGTGTTTTCTGATTTTGATAAAGCCTGAACTGTCTAGTTGGAAAAAAAAATAAAAAATCATTTGCCAAAGACTATTTGTTGGGATGTTACCATATTTTATTGCTAGATCATTGCTCTTTTTGATATGATATGGTGACTAAATTTGTTTTAAATATCACAGAAACTATTATTTCTGCTTGTGTATCTTTAGTTAGATGTGAGTGCCTGCATGTGTGTGCAAGTGTTTGTTAGAGTAGCTGCTTGTGTGTGCAAATGTTTTCCTTATCACTGTGTTGCAGGTGCTTGTCCTCAGCTTAAGAATTGAGGGAATGAGATTCTGAAGATGATTTTCAAGAAGGAATGATTTGAAGTCTTTAACAGTTGGGGGAACAGGTTTGCAGTCCTCATCCCAAGTCACGTCTTCGTGTTTTGTGGCCTTTGTCAGTCTTCTGGCCATCCCCAGAGAAGTCTGAGGGGGTGAGGTGCGCAGTGGTGACCGTGGACTAGGGGTGGCAAGGCCTGGTCTGGATGGGTGCAGCAGGCTCTGTGTCTGTCCCTTCAAGGAGTTCTGTAAAGGAGTCTGGGACTCCCAGGACACATCCTTCTGCTTTCAAGTATCTCCATCTCCAGTAGCAATATTTTTAGAGTCTAGGTATTTTTGAATGGTAAGCACAGAAATATTGTCCATTTTTGTAGAATCTCCACACCTCTTTATGTGCTATAGATAATTACTTTATACTTATCACTATAAAATAGAAGTAGAGTTCCATGCTAATTGAGAACAGTTTTTGTTTACCAACATCCATCATAGAATATGTAGATATTTTATAGTTAGATTTTGCCACCAACACCAAAGGCATTTTGAAGGTAAAAAATCTGATTACCTCTTTCCTCAATCCACAAATGTTTCTATCAGTTTCTTTACAGTTTTCTTTTTATTGAAGCTGGGTGAGTAGACATTCAGCTTTCATTTATTAAGTACCTACCTGGGTTAAATGACACAAATCTGAGGGGAAGAAAGCCATTTAACATGCAACCAGGATGTAATAGGCTCCTTTCCTCTGTGCTTTTATAGCCAAAGTTTTGTGCTATATGGTGGAAAATAAGACAGATTCCTTGCTTTAGGGAATTTACCTCTGGGAATTGGCTGCTGCTGCTGCTGCTAAGTCGATTCAGTCGTGTCCGACTCTGTGCGACCCCAGAGACGGCAGCCCACCAGGATCCCCCGTCCCTGGGATTCTCCAAGCAAGAACACTCTAGTGGGTTGCCATTTCCTTCTCCAATGCATGAAAGTGAAAAGTGAAAGTGAAGTGGCTCAGTCATGTCCAACTCTTCATGACCCCCTGGACTGCAGCCCACCAGGCTCCTCCATCCATGGGATTTTCCAGGCAAGAGTACTGGAGTGGGGTGCCATTGCCGTCTCCAGGGAGTTGGTTAGGGAGGTATTAATATGGAAGAAGAGATAGACTGGCTAAAAGCTAAGTAAATTACACAAGGTGCATACAAGAAATGCCTTCGCATGCAGATGAAGAAGTTAGGCATCTGGGAAGGTGTGAGACAAGGTGGCACTGAGGAGTTGAGGTAAATCTCCACCCACTTTGCTCCTCTGTTGCGGACACGTGAAATTTGCAGCCTCTAAGGAGGAGCTGGTCTGGTGCCAGGTCTGGCCCAAGGGGGCTGGAGGGCAGAGTTACTATCCACATTACTCTTGTGTGCTCATGTGCTGCTCTCTTCTCTCCACAAATAACCATTTCTTGCTTTTTTTTGTTTTTTATGCTTTTAAAGTCTATGTTGCTTATGGTTTCTTTTGCTCATGGAAGAAACCTGGGATGATGAAGAATTTACATAGATTTTAGGGCAACTTGGATTCTTATAGCAAGAAGAAAAGTGAGTATGTTCATCTTCAATATGTAAGAATTGCCCCGTTTTGCAAAAAGATTATTTGAAAGGTTCATTTCAAATATCTTTCCCACAGAAACAATGTTATTAAGTTACAAAGTAGAGAATTGGTTCCCAGATTAGCACAGGGAGATTTACTAAACCCATAATAAAGCTGAAAACCTATATTTCGGAAACTGTGATAGTATGGTAATATTGTAGCACAGTCATATCATAGCTCACAAGATTTACATATAATGTGATTATTGTAGCACGTAATAGAGAACAATATTCTTGCAAATGTATAGAAATTTCAGCTATATTTGGGGTCAGCTAGCTTTTTGTGAACTAGCTTAGAGCCAATGTTTTACATAGAACATGACGCTTATTAGTAAATGCATTCCAGGTTCCCACTTTGTATTCTAGGTGAACACCTCCCTGCCATGTCCATGGCAGCCCCTGGCCAACTAGCCTGAGGAATATGAAGTAGCTCTGGAAATACTCTTGCTCTCCAGGTATCATCCTTTTGAGCCGAATGTCGATTGCCTTTTTATGTAGAAGGAATGTTAATGAGTCAGGTGTTCATAACCCAGAGAATGCTGGTACGTATTTTATGTGGCCTGGAGAGTTAAGCTTAGTATATTTTATTCTTAGCTCTCGCAGGTTCAAGGATGACAACATGTTCTTTTAAGCAACTTGCAGTCACCCATGTTCATGCCTGGAAAAGCTGAAAACATCCCCCTTTAAAGAGTGAATCATAATTCAACTAGCTTTGCAGTTGGCTTCATAGATTTAGTGGGCTGTCCCTCAGCAGGACTGTTTTTTATGTTTTGCCATATCCCATCACATATGAATCAGTTCAGTTCAGTTGCTCAGTTGTATCTGACTCTGCGACCCCATGAACCACAGACACCAGGCCTCCCTGTCCATCACCAACTCCCAGAGTTCACTCAAATTCTTGCCATTGAGTCGGTGATGCTGTCCAACCCATCCCATCCTCTGTCGTCCCCTTCTCCTCCTGCCCTCAATCTTTCCCAGCATCAGGGTCTTTTCAAATGAGTCAGCTCTTCGCATCAGGTGGCCAAAGTATTGGAGTTTCAGCTTCAACATCAGTCCTTCCAATGAACATCCAGGACTGATCTCCTTTAGGATGGACTGATTTGACCTCCTTGCAGTCCAAGGGACTCTCAGGAGTCTTCTCCAACAGCACAGTTCAAAAGCATCAATTCTTCAGCACTCAGCTTTCTTCACAGTCCAACTTTCACATCCATACATGACCACTGGAAAAACCATAGCCTTGACTAGACGGACCTTTGTTGGCAAAGTAATGTCTCTGCTTTTGAATATGCTATCTAGGTTGGTCATAACTTTCCTTCCAAGGAGTAAGCGTCTTTTAATTTCATGGCTGCACTCACCATCTACAGTGATTTTGGAGCCCCCAAAAATAAAGTCTGACACTGTTTCCACTGTTTCCCCATCTATTTGCCATGAAGTGATGGGACCAGATGCCATGATCTTAGTTTTCTGAATGTTGAGCTTTAAGCCAACTTTTTCACTCTCCTCTTTCACTTTCATCAAGAGGCTCTTTAGTTCTTCTTCACTTTCTGCCATAAGGGTGGTGTCATCTGCATATCTGAGGTTATTGATATTTCTCCCAGCAATCTTGATTCCAGCTTGTGCTTCTTCCAGCCCAGTGTTTCTCATGATTTACTCTGCATATAAGTTAAATAAGCAGGGTGACAATATACAGCCTTGACACATTCCTTTTCCTAATTGGAACCAGTCTGTTGTTCCATGTCCAGTTCTAACTGTTGCTTCCTGACCTGTATACAAGTTTCTCAAGAAGCAGGTCAGGTGGTCTGCTATTTCCATCTCTTGAAGAATTTTCCACAGTTTATTGTGATCCACACAGTCAAAGGCTTTAGCATAGTCACTAAAGCAGAAATAGATGTTTTTCTGGAACTCTCTTGCTTTTCCAATGATCCAGTGGATATTGGCAATTTGATGTCTGGTTCCTCTGCCTTTTCTAAAACCAGCTTGAACAACTGGAAGTTCACAGTTCACGTATTGTTGAAGCCTGGCTTGGAGAATTTTGAGCATAACTTTACTAGCGTGTGAGATGAGTGCAATTGTGTGGTAGTTTGAGCATTCTTTGGCATTGCCTTTCTTTGGGATTGGAATGAAAACTGACCTTTTCCAGTCCTGTGGCCACTGCTGAGTTTTCCAAATTTGCTGACATATTGAGTGCAGCACTTTCACAGCATCATCTTTTAGGATTTGAAAGAGCTCAACTGGAATTCCATCACCTCCACTAGCTTTGTAGCAATGCTTCCTAAGGCCCACTTGACTTCACATTCCAGGATGTCTGGCTCTAGGTGAGTGATCACACCATCATGATTATCTAGGTTGTGAAGATCTTTCAGTATTCACATATGAATAGTGCTAGTATTTTGTGGCTTCTTCAAGGTACTGTATTTCCTTTCTGCTTATGGACAAGAGCTTATTTTTTCACCACTTTTTCACAAGAGGCCAAGTTCCTGGTAGGGTTTGCTGGATATATAGTTCAAGGAACTTAGTTCAACAGTAACATAACTATTAATCCATGGCAGTGTTTCTTGGCCTATAGATTGGTTTCAGTAAGCCAGAAGAGGATAATCAATACAGACTGAAATAGCATTCATTTCTTTTTACTGTACTTCTAACACCAGACTTCCCCACTTTATCTCCATAAATTCTCTTCATCTTTACTGGAAAACCCCTTTTTCTTAACTAATCTCCATGGTATTTTCTCCTCTTTACTCAGGGCAATTGATCACCTAGCAACCTGAACCCATGAAGCAGGTGCCTTATTAAAAGACTGAGGTTAAATGTTGGGTAAACTCTAGCAGTGATTACTGGAAAAGAAAAGAATGTTGATAGTCGGTGAGGTTTGACAAAGAAGGCTCTTGCCAGTGTTTGTCAGGCTCTAAGCTGTAAAGATAGGCTTTCTGTAGCAGAGGCATGCAGCTCTGTGCAAGAGTGAACCATTTGCTTCCACAGGGAATTGCTGTGCTTCCATATTCTTAAGTATGAGTCACGGATGTCTTTATGATTACACATCCCTCTTAACATATGAGGAATAAACTTTAGAGAAAAGGAAGCTAAGAGAAAACAGAAGTGTGAATAACTACTAATGGTGCCGTCTCTGGCTCCGTTCCGTCTGCCATTTCATCATACATAAAGCGGGTAGTTCAGAGATTCCTCTCCTAGCAAATAAGTGGCAACATATGTTTGAAACAGTGAGTGGAAACTGTAGGGAGAAAATGACAGGCATATGGCAACAGGAAGGTAAGGGAAAATTTGTTGCGCTAACGTTCAGTTCAGTTCAGTTGCTCAGTCATGTCTGACTCTTTGCCACCCCATGGACTGCAGCACTAACGTTAGCTGCACAATTGGTGTGCTCTTGCGTTGAGGGACTGTTTTGATTTAAAAAGTCTGCATGCCCCATTAGAACATCATTTCTGTGTATGGAGTGTATAGGTTTTCTAGGATTTTCTGTGGTGGTGTCTTTTTTCTCATGAATGGCAGTCACCTTAAACCTTCTCATTCCATACAGAGGTCTTGAGAGAAAGGTTCCCAGAGGGGAAAGACAGAATTTAATCAGGAAATAGGACACTTTATTAAAATACCAAAAATGAAGTGTGGGAAAGCACTTTGAAACAGTCACTTTGAAGGCCAAAGAATAGAAGAATGGGCCCCAAATTACTGTCTTCAGGCATCCTCTTCTTTTAAATGATAATTCTGCAGTGACAGTGTTTAGGATTTATTTGTTGCCATAGCAACTAAATCTTTGCTCAGTAGTTTGAGATTTCACAAGTTACCTTAAAGGGAAAGTGTTTGTTGTTTTGATTTCACAAACTATGAATTAATCAGTATTTACCTTCTAACAAACTGAAAACACAATAACTTACTTTGAAAAAAATAATTTTCTCAACATTAAAAAGAAATCTATGTATACTAAGTGCACACCCATTTCCAATTGTATATCATACATGACTAATAAATAAGAACTGTGTTTTAAGTCTCCAAAATTTACTTATGGCTTTTTGTTATATTAGAGATAAATACTAGAGAGAGAATCCTGTAGGAGGAAATGGCCACCCACTCCAGTATTCTTGCCTGGAGAATCCAATGGACAGAGGAGCCTGGTGGGTACAGTCCATGGGGTTGCAAAGAGTTGGACATGACTGAGCACGCACACACTAGAGAGAAGCATAATTTGTTTCTCAGCACAATTTTTTGTTTTGCTTTGTTTGCATAGAAATGATTATGGCAAAAAATATTACCAACTTTTATGTGTCTAAAATTCAATTAATTTCTTAATAAGACTTAACTTCAGTTGTTCAGATTCTGGGGAAAAAGCTGTTGGTGTTATTACTGATTTGGGCCTTGACAATGAATAATACTAAGATGAACAAGGAACTTACTAATATGTCTATATCTGTAAATGTGTCAGTGCTGCAGAACCCAGTTGTTCTGTACCTTCTCTCCAAGTATCCTGCTTTATTATGATTGGTATCAATGGTATATATTTTTCTATGTCTGGTCTCATACTTTAAAAATGGATGGCTAAGAAGCTAATGTAAACAAAGTGTTTTGTTTGTAGTCAGAAATTTATTTATACATTTACATGTATAAGAAAGCAGGGCATGGCAGAGGGAAGACATGACTTAAGCTTTATAGCCTCCCACTATCAGTTTTGGTATCGAGTTATGAATGGTTTTTATATTTTTAAATAATTGGAAAATAAGAATAATATTCCAAAATAAGAATAATATTTGGTAATATGCCAACGCAAACATTATATGGAATTCAGATTTTAATATCCGTAAAGCTTGATTGGAAGATAACCACACCCATTTGTTTACATATTACTGGCTGCTTTCCTGGTATAACATCAGAATTGAATAGTGGAAACCAGACCATCTGGCCTACAAAGCTTAAAACACTTATTACCTGTTCCTTTACAAAAGACAGGTTGCTGACCACTGTTCTATAGCTTTGGCAATAAGTACAGTTCAAAATGAAACAAATATGTGGGGGCAACTGAAAGTTTGGCTTTCTGTATCTCAACTAATTTGTGTTCATTTGCCCGACATCAAATTTTGAATTTTCTGTACTAGGACCCTTTTTGATCTTCGATCGTTTATATTCTGTGAAGATTTATTAATCCATTATTGTCAAGATAATGGATGCCTTTTGCTGGAGTACTGAGGTGATGTACATTTGAGGAGAAATCTATTGTAGAACAGTGAAAGTAGAAAACCAAAGTTTTGTTTCTGAGACTAATGGGAAGCTGTGAGGTTTTGAACTGGTTCTATTTGGTTTCATATATTCCAGTCAGATCACTTTCTCTTATTTTACCTTTTCTAGAAGGGGATGTCTAGAATGAGTGATGGAGATTATAGGGGAATTCTGTAAGAGACACCCCTGTATTGTGTCAAAGCTTTCTGCTAAAGTGTACATGGCAAAGCAAGCCACCAGAGAAGTATGTAATGCTCATGACTTAATGAAGTTTTCCTTGTTGTCTAATCACCATAAGTAAGAGTATTAATAAAAGATATCCTGATTCCAATTTGGAGTCCTCATACTAATGTTGTATGTATTGTTCTAACAGGATTTTTTTATACCTTGAATAGTCATTAATATGTATTTCTAAATAGACTTAATCTAATTTATCAGACTCTCAAAACAGAAGGAAACATTCAAAAGAAGTCTTGGTTGCTTATTTGAGAGTTTGGATGTGATACATTAATTATTTTTGTTTCATATTTTCATATTTCATATTTTGTTTCATATTTTTAATATTTAATTTCATTTTAAAAAGGTTCTTAGACAAAGACTGTATTTCTATATTGTAGATAGCATTATTTTTAGAGGTATGTCATATCATAGGCATATGGAATGGAAGATGTTTCAAGTAAATTGTTTTATATGGAATTACACAATGCCCAGGGACCACGTTTGCTCTGATTCTTTATGTCCAATCTCATCCTTTTCAAACTCACTTCCTTTAAAAATAGAAACCTAGAAATTTCATCTAAACAAAATTTTTCTTCGCTAGTGACAGATTTCTTACAGATCAACTTTTAACATGCACACCCACACATAAACACATGTATGCATTTTTCACATCGTCCTAGTAGTTTTGTTTATTTTAGTATGATTTGGAATATCACACAAGAATGTCAGAATAAGGTACAGTTAAATGAGGTGTATTCCATGAACACGGAGTCTATACTATAGAAGTTTAAGTATTCATTTCAAGCTATTCTGTTATTTGAAATACCAAGAGAAATCCAGTGTGTATTAATATTCTTTATTAGATGATTATTAATATTAATACACATTGGATTTCTCTTGGTATTTCACATCACCTGAAGAAGGCTGAATATATGTAAAGAAAAAGTGTGAACACTCCGTTTTATTTAGGGCCTTAGAGACAGCTACAATAGATGTGCTTTGGTTATATTTGATGAAAAATTTATATGTGCATTTATTTAGAGGCCTCAACTAAAAACTCATTTCTTTTCATCCAAAAAAACCCTTTTAGAGAAAGTAGTTTCTGGTGTTCATTGATGTTTATTTTATATCATATAAGAAGTCTGTTCAATTTTATTTTGAACCGAACATTGGTTATGGTTTTTCAAAGCAGATTGCTGGCTTCTGATACCAAGTTATTACATTTTGTAGGTGTTTGGGTAGTTTCTTACTGTGATATATCCTTTTAACTTTAATGGGCATTAAAAACATGTATTTTAAGACCATATTAAGAAATAGTCCAAATAACTGTGTCTACAAAGAAGTTCTCAGTAAATTATATCAACTATATAACTAAAATAATTAAAAGTTATTGAATATAAAGGTTTTAGGTTTTTGTGAAATCTGTGTGGTAGCTGTTGTGATTCCTGTTGTTACTTTTTTCCCAGCAGCTTCCTAGCCCCTCTTGCATTCTTTAACAAAATATTTCTAAGATAAAGTGTGAAGAATAACATAGAAGGTGCACTGTTTTTAAAATTATTATGATGGACATTTTGGACTTCCACTTCCATCTAGACTATGACTCCACCATAGTTCACCTTCAGGGCATTTTTCCTCAGTGCATGTTAACATCTCAAGGATGATAAGCAAGGCTCTGAAATCAGACTCCCTGCATTTGATCTTAAGTTCTTCATTTATTCAGAGAAGGCAATGGCACCCCAACCTCTTTGTGCATCTGTTTCTTCTTCTAGAAAATGAAGACAGAAAGAGTACCTTCCTCATAGGGTTGTTGAGTATTAAATGAATTACGGCTTGTAAGTGGTTAGAATAGCACCTAAACAGTAAGTATTCAACTAGTTGCGCTACCCTGGTGGCTCAGACAGTAAAGTATCTACTGGCATTGCAGGAGACCCAGGTTCAAACTGTAGGTGGGGAAGATCCCCTGGAAAAGGGAATGGCTACCCATACCAGTTTTCTTGCCTGGAGAATTCCATGAACAGAGGAACCTGGTGGGCTGCAGTCCATAGGGGTCACAAAGAATCAGATACCACTGAGTGACTAACGCTTTCACTTCCCTTTTTTTCCCATTTATCTATTTAGCTATATTATACATTCCTAAGATGCCATCTGTGGTGTTCTGGTTGTTTTGGATCTTTGAAACCCTTTTAATTCCAAGGTCAGAATCAACATGACAGTAATTTGCTGTTTAGTCTCTAAGTTGTATCCGACTCTTTTGCAACCCCATGGACTGTAGCCTGCCAGGCTCCTCTGTCCATTGGATTTTTCAGGCAAGAATAGTGGAGTGGATTGCCATTTCCTCCTCCAGGGGATCTTCTCAATGCAGGAATCAAATCCACATCTCCTGCTTGGCAGACAGTCTGACTCTTTATTGCAGAGCCATTGGGGAAGCCCTTGACAGTATTTTAGGATGAAATAAATATTAATAAAATGTTTATTAAAATTAAAGGATTAATTACAATTGAAAATATTATACATAGTGTTATGTTAAATTGAACATATCATAAACATTAGTGATGTCATTCTTAAAATTTTAAAATTCATAATGAATAAATTCTGGAAATGAAATCCATTCAACTCTTTTAGGTTTAGGAGGGATTATTCAACTCTCATCTGTGTAGCATAGATTATAATAAGAATATTAATAACAACTAAAATATGCCTGGTGCTTACTCTGTGTAAAATACTGTTCTAAACATGTTATATTTATGTAGATTAATTCATTGAATCTTTATAGCAATGGGTAAGGTGAGTACTATTATTATCCCCATTGAATAGGTAAAGAAACTGAGTCTGAGAGATTATTTTTTTTTTTTTTTTTTTTTTTGAGAGATTAAAATAACCAAGATTCAGCCCAGAAAGTTTGGCTGTGGAATCTGTGCACTTAACTCTTAACTCTTAACTCTGTTGTAAATAAGTGATAGTTTCATTACAGTTATTTAGTGCAACCTTTTTTTTCCTGATTTAATGTTCATCCTAACAATTAAGTACCAAAGGTATTGATCATTGCTTAACTCTGCCTCTTTCTGCTCTCCCATGCAAGTCTTAAAGCATTGATTCTCAAACGGGGCTGCACACTGGAATTACTTGGAGAGCTTTCAGCACTATTGATAACTTAAGATTTAGAGATTCTAACTTTAACTGGTGTGCCACGAACACTGAGATTTTTTAAAGCTCCTCTAGTGATTCTGATATCTAACAAAGTTTTAGGTCCATTGATCTAAAGGAAAATGAAATTTGTTTGGACCCGAGAGCATGTCTTAGGAGGTAGGGCATGGAGGTAAGCAGGGACCTTGGGGCATGCAGAAGTTGAAACTCAAGCCTGTTTGCATGGTGTCTTGTTAAGGATTCCTTCCTCGGCATGCATACAGTGGAAATACTAGGTAACAATGAATTTGAAAGTTACCCAGGGATTATATTGTATACGTTATTCTTTTAACTTGTTATTTAAAAAAAATTAATTAAGCTTTCCTATTGCTTTAGTCATGCGGCCATACATGGCCATTGAAAATGTTCAGGAAACATTTGAAAAAAAACAAAATTGCTATAAGTGGGAAAAGGATTGTGCTTTCCTTTAAGGTTATAGTTATTGTTCCAGTCAGAAGAGTAGACTGACTTTACTAAACTGTTTAGGAAAACTGATATTTATTTCAAATGTTTATGGTTTATTGTCTCAGAAGGTTAATGCCAAATCCTCAAAAATGTAGTGACGATCGATGACTCATTTTAGCTCATGTCAAAACAATTTGCTTTTGTAATTTTCCTGTCCCTGGAGAAGCTATTAAACACTAAACAAAAATGCCTCAGAATGAAACTGATTGAATGTTTTAAATTATGTACTTTTGCTTGGCTATTAGCCAGATGTTCTTTGGGAAAGCTTACCACACGTAAAGACCTGTGATTTGCGCTGACAATGATCCTACACAGTTTATGCTGCTTAAATATCAGCGGTGTGTATTCTAAAGCTAAGTAGTCAAGCAAAGCTCAGTCTTTTTGCTTAAATAATTTGTGTAACTCCACTCTCAGACAAGTGATTTTTATCTTTGTTAAACTCTGGGCAGAATATGCCCAACAGGTAAAGTATTTTTCTCTACGTTATGTTATTGGTAAATAGCACAGATTCCAAGAAGCCTAAAAATAGTTTTCTGTATCTGTTGTGTGTATACAGATATACACGTATACATAGATATACTTTTAAAAAAGATTTATATATTTGTTTCTGTGTAAGTAATACCAAATATCTTGTCCCCAGAGGAGTTCAGTGTAATGTTTTGTATGTAGTTTATATATGTGTATGTGTGTATTGCTGATAATATATGATACCGATGAACAAAACAGAACATTTTCATTAACTTCCTATGGTCTATCTGCCAATACTATATGAGCTCTCTTAAGAATCAGTGTTAAGCTAACTACATCATATTTTTTAGAAACAAGAAATTTAATGATAGGCTTGCTTTCACTGACTTCTAAATAAAGAGGATATTTACAATGTTAGATGAGACTTTTTAGGAAACATTTTCATCAGTGTGATTGACTGAGTATTAGTAACTGAGACATTCTTAGTACCATGTGGCATTTTTTGAATAGGCATTTGGGAGCATTCTGGCAACTGAAAGTATGGGCCTACTCATGAAAGTCTGTGGCACACCCAGTACCTAGGAAAGAGGAGGTGCTCAGTAGGTGTTTGTTGAGCAGACTTTGTACTCATGCTTATCTCTTATATGATTTGAACCAATTTTTCAGGTGTAGTTCCATGAGAGGACATGGAAAAGGCAGTGAAAATTAAGTGCCTTCAGAGTGATTCTGTAATGGGGTGACGGACCATCATTCCCAAGGGAATTATCCTCATTCACAAGGATATCTAGCCATTAGCCCATTCTAAGATGGAAAATGGTGTGAAGAGTGGTTAATTCAAGCTGCATCTGAAAACTGTAGTTTTGATCTAAGGGAAAAGCTGGACAGTCAAAAAGGACTAACAACAGAATGTGAAGGGATTCACACTAAATTAATAGCATGATCTTATTTTTTATTTAAAATGTAGCATATCCAAATGTTATGTTTTCTGTCATACTAGTTTCCTGTCCTGAAAAAAAAAGGTTTAACCAGAGTTGGAGGTTTCATGTAAGTGCAAACAAAGTGGTAAGCTACCATTCGATCTAGCAATTCCACTCCTGGCTATATATCCAAAGAAAAAGAAAGCATGAATTCAAAAAGGTATATGCACTCACATATGTTCATTGCAGCATCATTTACAATAGCCAAGATATGGAAGCAATCTAAGTGTCCATCAATAGATGAAGAAGATGTGGTATATCTATATATACACAGTGGAGTATTACTCAGCCATAAAATGAAAAAGAATGAAGTCTTGCCATTTGTGACAACATGGATGGACCTAGAGACTATTACAATAAGTAAAATAAGTCAGACAAAGAAAGATAAGTACTGTATGATTTCACTTACGCTTATATGTGGAATCTAAAAAACAAAACAAATGAACTAAACAGAAGCAGAGATATGGATACAGAGGACAGAGGGGAGGGAAGTGGGGGAGGAGAAAAATAGGTGATATAAGTGAAGGAGATTAAGAGGTATAAACTTTCAGTTACAAAATGAAAGAATCACAGGTATAAAATGTACAATGTGGAGAATATCGTCAATAATTACATAATGTCTTTGGTGACAGATGACAACTAGACTTATGGTGATCATTTAAAAATATACAGAAATACCAAATCGCTATGTTGTACCCCAGGAACTAACATAGTGTTGTAGGTCAGTTATACCTCAAAAACAAAGAAAAACACTTATAGAAAAAGAGACTAGACTGTGGGTTACCAGACACTGTGGTGGTGGTAGGGGCGAGGGTGTTAGGAGGAGGGGGAATTGGATGAAGGTAGTCAAAACTTGAGAGAGTTGAACCATAAAGAAGGTTGAGCACTGAAGAATTGATGCTTTTGAACTGTGGTGCTAGAGAAGACTCTTGAGAGTCCCTTGGACTGCAAAGAGATCAAACCAGTCAATCCTAAAGGAATTCATATTCATTGGAAGGACTGATGCTGAAGCTCCAATATTTTGGCCACCTGATGCAAAGAGCTGCCTCATTGGAAAAGACCCTGATGCTGGGAAAGATTGAGGGCAGGAGGAGAAGGGGTCAACAGAGGATGAGATGATTGGATAGCATCACTGACTCAATGGACATGAAGTTTGAGCAAATTCTGGGAGATAGTGAAGGACAGGGAAGCCTAGCGTGCTGCAGTCCCTGGGGTTGCAAAGAGTCGGACACAACTTAGCAACTGACAAAAATAGTCAAAACATATAAACTTCCAGTTATTTATCTTATAAGTACAAAGGATATAATGTACAGCATTACAAATTTAATTAACACTGCTGTATGTTATATATGAAAGAGAGTAAATCCTGAGTTCTCATCATAAGGAAAAAATTTTCCTATTTATTTAATGTCATATTTAAATGAAATGATGGATGTTCACTAAAGTGTTAATTACTCGGTTGTGTCTGACTTTTTGTGATCCCATGGACTATAGCTTGCCAGGCTCCTCTATCAGTGGAATTCTCCAAGCAAGAATATTGCAGTGGGTACTGGAGTGGGTAGCCATTTCCTTCTCCAGGGCATCTTCCCGACCCAGGGATCGAACCTAGGTCTCCTGCCTTGCAGGCAGATTCTTTACCATCTGAGCCACCAGGGAAACCCGGGATGTTCACTGAACTTACTGTGAATATCATTTCATGATGTAAGTAAGTCAAATCATTATCCTGTACACCTTAAACTTACACAGTACTATATGTTAATTATACTTAAATAAAACTGGGAAGAAAAAAGCATATGATTAAAATGTATAAAATCGTAAAGAGTGTGGCAGGGCAAACACACTTGTTTACCCAGCCTAGAATTGTTAGAATTGGAGTCTTGAAGGAAATGCATTTACTCAAAGAGCAGTGCACTAGAGTGTGTGGCCGCCTCGTGGTTAAGAATATAGACAAATGGTCAAACTGCTGGGTTCAGTTCAGCTAACTCTGTGTCCTTAATCACCTTATCTTCTCAGTCTTTAGTTTCTTCATCTAGAAAATGCTGCTAATAATAGTACCTATCTCATACAGCTGTTACAAGGATTAAAGATTAAGTGAAAAGCACTTAAAACAGCTGGCATAGAGTAAGCTCTGTGTGTGTGTGTGTGTGTGTGTGTGTGTGTGTGTGTACATGTGCTTGTTTTAAAGCATTTGCCATATAGATCAGGTGGGTTAAAAAAAATAAGTAGCTTTAGAAGAATTACTTACATTTGAAATCCAAAACTGGCTATTTAGAGTAATTTATTTTTTAAGGTTGCATCCTCACAGGCCCCTCAAAGGCTTCCATTAGAGACAGGAATCTTGGACTGGTTGGCTGGTTTGATCAGTGACCTGACCCAAAAAGTATTTGTTTCTGTTCTTACTAAAATGCTTCACACAGAAAACCACGCAGCTATTTCCCAGGCTGAAATAATGAGATAAAGATAAAGCTCTCCTTCCTGCTGCTTCGTTTGCTTGTACTAATTTGTCCTAAATGAAAAACTCTTCATTTGGTAATAAAAAAGTATGACTTCCAGTAATAGAAACAAGCCCAAGCTAATTGAGTTAAGCAAGATCTTTGGCCAGGAAACCTAACTATTTAGATATGCATCTTGTTTTTCCAAGCAAATGCTCCTACTTTGGAATCTGAGCGGGCTTTAATCTGTTTACCTGGCTTGAGTTGCCCAGTTTTCAGACAAGCACTTTGCATTTCTGGCAGCAGTAAGTGTGATGAATGTTTTTGTTATTGTTGCTCTTAATGATAGGTGTGTGGTTTTTATTCTCACTAGAAAGAAGGGTCTGTAAGGACCATAGGCCACATTGTTTAACCATTAGAATGTGCTTATTTTGTTATTTCCATCATTTGCTAGTATTTTTGTTCTAATCTTAGAGTAGATCTTTCAGTAGAAAGAGAAAAACATTGTTTTCCAATCAAATATTTATAACCTCTTTAAGTAGTAGAACCTGCCTGGTAAAAATGTATTTCATTTCTGTTAAGGCACTTTTTTTTTGGCACTGGCATTTTTTCAATGACCAAATTAAAATAGGATCTTTTACACATATATTGAACATGCATCTTTAAAATAGGCTAGTCCACTAAAATGAGGTCAAAGAACTTTGTGAACATTAATTTTTGTTAGTTTGACATCTTCCTATTCTAACCCTAGGAAGCTTAGAGGTTTCCGTACTTTTCCTTTGCCATTGTTTTCGTGACTGCTCCTTACTTCTCAGTCAACCTGAGATTCATGCTTATTTTAAGTCCCCATCAGTGTCTGTAGTAACTATCTCTTTCTTGCCTCCCATGCTCACTTGTTTTCCTTGGGACTTGACTCTCTTGTTCCATCATCTTTCAGTCTTAACTGGCCCCTTTCCTTCAACTTTGCTATTTCTACAAGTGAACAGCCATTTCCCTTCCCATCCCTGGTGAATTTCTTGAAAAAATATCACTATACTCAGTGGGTCTACATCCTAACCATACTTTGGTTCCTTCAAATCTGGTTTCGGCACCTGCCATTCTGATGAAATTATTCTCAGAGGTCATTGGCGATTTCATCATCAGGTCCAGCAAACTTAACCCTCTGCTACTTCTCTCAGCCAGTTAACACAGTTCACTACCTATCCACTCCTTGAAATTCTTCCTTTGGCTTCTAAGACACTGGGCTCTTTAAATTCTCTTTCAATATCATAGACTGCTTCTTCTCTATTTTCCGTGATAGCTTATTCCCCTTTTCTTATCCTCTGAATGTAGGCATTTGCTAGGACAATCTAGCCCTTTGCATTCTATACTACTAGATACTCTAATGGAGAAGGCAATGGCACCCCACTCCAATACTCTTGCCTGGAAAATCCCATGGACAGAGGAGCCCGGTAGGCTGCGGTCCATGGGGTCGCTCAGAGTCGGATAGGACTGAGCGACTTCACTTTCAATTTTCACCTTCATGCATTGGAAAAGGAAATGGCAACCCACTCCAGTGTTCTTGCCTGGAGAATCCCAGGGACAGGGAAACCTGGTGGGCTGCTGTCTATGGGGTCGCACAGAGTCGGACACGACTGAAGCGACTTAGCAGTAGCAGCAGTAGCAGATACTCTAATCTGCTCCTACTGTTTCAATCTACCTTTCCATCCTAGAACTCCCACATCTCTGACTTTAGCCACTGCTTGCCTGAATTCTCTCTGGTCCCATGTGTGCAATTACTCCTAGATGTCTTCTCAGTTTCTCAAGCACAACATCCCAAAATCAAACTCATCTGCCTCTCCGAATCTTCCAGTTACTGTTATGAGAACCAGTGTTCTTGTTACCAGGCTGATAAGAGTTGCTGAGTTCAGTCATTTCTACCTCTTGCACCCACAGAATGTGTAGCATATCTCATTTCACAACTTATAAGTACTGTTTTTCCATTTTTTCCCTTATTGAGGTATACTTTATATTTACTAGTGTGCACACACATTAAACATGCAGGTTAGTGAGATTTTATAGATGCATATACTTGTATAAACACTATGCAGATCAAAATGTAGAATATGTCCGAGTCTGCCGCAGACCTCCTTTGTGCCACCTTCCAGTTGATATCCACTTTCTTCCCAGGAAGTAACCACCATTTTGACATCTATTACCACGGTTTAATTTGCTTTCCTGAACTTCATGCAAATTCACGCTCATATTAATGGAAATTCAGCTTCATGTAAATGGAATTTATATTGCTACCAGATATATATATATATATATATATATATATATATATAAAAGTTCCAGTTGCTCTACTTCTTCAGCAATACTTGATATTGTCAGGTTAATTTTAGCCTTTCTGGTGGGACTGTAGTGGTATCATTATAGTTTAGTTTGCATTTCTCTGATGATTAATAATGTTGAACTTCCTTTTCACATGATTCTTTGGTTATCCAAATAAGTGTCCTTTAGTCTTATCCTTTTTTATATTGGCTTGCCAGTCTTTTCTTTTTAATTGATTTTTACAAGTTCTTTATATATTCTGGATATTAGTCTTCTGTTGGTTATATGTATGCAGGTATCTTCTCCCAAACTGTGCTTTGCTTTTTGTAGAGGAATAGTAATTAGCCAAGATGGTGATGGTCAGGCTCTCTCGCCCCACTTCCTATAAACAATGACTTTGCATGGTTATGCAACAGCTGAGATCATCCACAGCACTGTGCACACACATCGTGATGTAATAGCTTGGCAAATTGCCACCTTTGTTCATGTATACCTATATTAAACCCACCTGAAACAGCCCTTTCTGGTGTGTCAGCCATTGGTGAATAAAGCATGTCTGCAGTTCCTAGGGCTTCTCTCATTTTCTTCTAGCTTCCCAGCTCACACCTTGCCTACCATGGGTTCAGCGCTTGTTCAGATGACAAGACACCTTTTCATCTGATTATTGTTATATTTAGATTAATTTTTTAATATATAATGAATTGATTAATTTTAATAAAGTCTAGTAAGTAATCTTTTATGATTAGTGCTCTTGCGTCCTTTTCAAGAAAATGTTACCCTCTTCAAGATCATGAAGATAAACTGAGGCACAGAGAGGTTAAGTGGTTTGTGCTAAGGTTGTGGCAGACTTGTTAGTTATCTTTGAAACATCAATTGGTTTTTTCCTTCTTGGGCTTATATGGCTGCCCAGCCAGACATTTCTACTTCTCCCTGTATTGAGAAGAGGCTAAGTGAGTTTGGATTCGATTAGTGGAATGTGAATAATAGAGATGGTCAACTCCAACTTGAAAGCAAGATACTTTTCATGTAGTTTACCCTTCTTTCCCATCCTCTCCATCCTCCATACTCTTTAAGAGAGACATAGTGGGGTTTCAGCTTTGATCATGCAGATGAAGACAACATTCTGAATGATCTCAGGGAGCTGAGCATACTTAAGTTTATTTAAATAATATTTTCAATTATTCAATAAAGGTAGCTCAAATGCCACTTTTTCCATGAAACCTAATCTTGTCCCCTAATTAGTATTCACCTCTTTTTTCTGCCACCTGAATGCTTTTCTGCCCCTGAGGGCAAGGATCATTTTTGTGTTTTAGTGCCTTGCACACATTAGACACTCAGTAATTGTTTTGAAATTAATGGATAAATTAGACAATAAGTGAATTTTTTAGGATTGGGAAAGGTGTATATTGTCACCCTGCTTATTTAATTTATAGGCAGAGTATATCATGTGAAATGCTTGGCTGACTGAAGCTCAAGCTGGAATCAAGATTGTCAGGAGAAATAGCAATAACCTCAGATATGCAGATGATACCACCCTAAAGGCAGAAAGCGAAAAGGAACTAAAGAGCCTCTTGATGAAGGTAAAAGAGGAGAGTGAAAAAGCTGGCTTAAAACTCAGCATTCAGAAAACAAAGATCACGGCATCCAGTCCCATCACTTCATAGCAAACAGAAGGGGAAACAATGGAACCAGTGACAGACTTTATTTTCTTGGGCTCCAAAATCACTGCGGATGGTATCTGCAGCTATGGAATTAAAAGATGCTTGCTCCTTGGAAGGAAAGCTATGAACAACCCAGACAGCATATTAAAAAACGGAGACATCACTTTGCTGACAAAGGGCCATCTAGCCAAAACTATGGTTTTTCCCCTAGTCATGTACAGAGGTGAGAGTTGGACCACAAAGAAGGCTGAGCGCCGAAGAATTGATGCTTTCTAACTGTAGTGCTGGAGAAGACTCTTTAAGAGTCCCTTGGACAGCAAGGAGATCAAACCAGTCAGTCCTAAAGAAATCAACCCTTAATATTCATTGGAAGGACTAATGCTGAAGCGGAAGCTCCAATCCTTTGGCCACCTGATGTGAAGAACCAACTCACTGGAAAAGACCCTGATGTTGGGAAAGATCGTAGACAGGAAGAGAAGGGGGCAACAGGGGATGAGATGCTTGGATGGCATCATTGACTCAATGAACATGAGTTTGAGCAAGCTCCGAGAGATGGTGAAGGACAGGGAAGCCTGGTATGCTGTAGTCCATGGGGTCACAAAGACTCAGACATGACTGAGCGACTAAACAACAACAAAAACTATATATATAATATTAAGAAATGTTGATCTGGTCATATAATGAGTGTAGCCTCACTGGAAATTTAAGCTGTCTCCACACTGGTTCTGTGCCTTCTCTTTGCTGTGGTTCTGACTCAGCAGTTCTGAATCAGCAGTTTTGCTGTGCTGTATCACTTTCACCTTCCATAACACAGCCTGTACAGCTGGCTGTCCTGATACTAATTGCTGACATAGTGTGACCATGACTTCATTTGACCTTTCAGCAAGCAAGACCTTTCTGATTGCTATATAGTGAAAAAAGGTTCACATGGTAAAAGAGATGCTATTTTCTTTTCAAAGCTGATGATTTGACTTAGACAACTATGTGACAACTGGCTTCACTCAGGTTCTCTTGGCGTCTCAAAAGAACATTTAAACCATGTTTGAGATGCCATTGTGTTCCTATTTCTAAATGCTCCCATTGGAGATTCTGATTCAGGATATTTGGGGCTGGGCCCAGAAATCTGTACTTCTAAATAGTTCCCCTGGCAACTATGATGATCACTTACTTAATTTTGGGAACCACTTACAGAGAAAGGTTAAGAACTCAGATTCAGGGGTCAGATAGACTTGAGTTCTAATTCTTCTCTACAATTACTAGCAGTAGTGTAACTTTGGGAAAGTTATGTAATGTCCTTAAGCTTCAGTTTGATTATCTGAATATTATGTGGACAATACCAGTATCTACTTTAAAAGATTGTTATGAGGATTATATGAGATAATGCATTTCATATGCTAAGGACAATGTTTAACAGTAAACATTAAATAAAATATAACTATTGTTACTATTAGTATTATCACTAATTATTGAGTTCTTTATAAAGAATTTGTATTGTTTCTATATAAAGTGTACAAAGTAGAATCTACTGTCTCTACAAAAAGAATTCATGTTATATGTGAGTATGTGTGGTCTTTAATAGAGTTCTTAGTTTCAGGCATTTATTTAAAAGAGTATGTGGGATTACTCTGATCACAGTTACTCATCATGAATAATCTACCAGTTAGCCACCCCATGCGGTTTTGTTTTAGGTACTGAGGGACTATTACTCTGGGGTTGTGTGTGTGTGTGTGTGTGCCTGTATAGGGGAGTATTACAAATAAATGCTTTCCTTGAATGTTTAAGAACTGAACGTTAATGCTATCAAAATTTAGGAGCTCAAAGTTGAGGCTTTGGCTAACAAGTGCAGAGAGTCACCTATTTCAAATTCTTGTCTCTGTTTATAAAATTCTCTATCTGGTCCAACATCAGAGAATGGAGCAGAGATAATCTGACCTAGGGTTTGGTGGTGCTAAAGAATCCACCTGCGATGCAGGAGACCTGGGTTCAATCCTTGGGTTGAGAAGATCCCCTGGAGAAGGGCATGGCAACCCACTTCAGTATTCTTGCCTGGAGGATCCCCATGGACAGAGGAGCCTGGTGGGCTACAATCCATGGGGTCACAAAGAGTCAGTCGTGACTGAGCGACTAAGCACAGCACAGCAACTTCAAGGTAACCTGAGTTCTGGGATGTGTGTTTCATATATCAGTGGAGGAATGATGGGTATGGAATCCTTGCAGCAGGAGGGAGGGACTAGGATTAGTGAGAGTTACAGCATCAAAAGGTTTTCAAGCCACTCCCTTGTACCTTAGTTATTGTTTAAATTTACGCCCCAGGGTATCAGTGAATAATAAGAAGTTAAAATTTGGAGCAGAAACAAGATTTTTTTTTAGATAAAGCAGAAACTTTCTAGAACAAAAGAATGAGTGGATTTATCTTAATAGTGTTCTTTGCATTAAAAAGTAATGCTATGGCTAAAAGTAGGGTGTTACAAGGGAAATAAACTGTTGACCCTTTAATAACACAGGTTTGGGGGCACCAACCCTCCAATACAATTAAAAAAAAAAAATCCCTCTATAGGTTTATAGTCAGCTATTTCTACACATGGCTCGTGCATTATATGCCTTTGATCTATGTGGATTAGTTAGCTCTTACAATAACACTATTGCTATCATTTCTAGTTAGATAATTGAGATTGACTTCTATTTTGCCATGTTCTGATTCTATTTGCATGCAACTGCATATTGAATTCTCAAATTGCCTGGAGAATAGGTGATGAGAGTCATAGTCTACGACTCTCACTTTAGTAAACCCTTCACGGAGTTCATTTATCACTGTCAACAAAGAGCTGTTGTCATCTGAGCAGAACAGATGAGAAAAATTTTAGTTCTTGGGGTAAGACCTGTATTTAGAGCTGAAATTTTAATTAAAAACAAGGTCGATTAGTTAACAGTTAAAGGCTTCATTTGGGGTTCAGATTACCCTCAATGCTCTCTCAAGCATTAGACTTTCTTAGTTATTCAGAACCTGTGGGATTCTTAATAGAGTTGGTTTATATATAATTTCTACTCTTTGACTCATATGAACTTAAATCTTGTCTAAAAACCTATCTGGATTTCAAAGGCTTAGAGAGGATTAAAAAGGCTATAAAATTTTAAATAACTTCATCCAGTGAGCATGTTTACCTAAATGTGTCATCAGACTTCTCAATTTTCTGGTTAGAAAACCGGTTTGGGACAGACTGACTCACACTGTCAACTGATAGACTACAAACACATTCAAAATTCTCCTGGCAAGACTAATGCAATAAAACAGTTCTTTGAGCTTTTAGAGGTGAAGTGTTTCATTTCTCTAATAAATCTTCCTATCACTAAGAGCTTTCAAAGTAAACAAAGTCATGTCTTTACAGTTGTTACGTGCTAGAGAGGCGACATAAGCATACTGCCGTATCCATTACCTCTTTGTGGCTCTTAAAGGACGTAATTTTTTTTTTTAATTTAATTTCTATTTTATGTTGGGAAATAGTTGATTTCGGCTGTTAACCAAAAGGTTAGGGATTCCCTTGTGGCTCAGATGGTAAAGAATCTGCCCTCAGTGGGGGAGACCCAGGTTTGATCCCTGGGTGGGGAAGATCCCCTGGAGAAGGGCATGGATACCCACTCCAGTATTCTTGCCTGGAGAATTTCATGGACAAAGGAGCCTGCAGACTGCAGTCCTTGGGATCGCAAAGAGTTGAACACGACTGGGCGACTAACACTATGGTTGATTTACAGTGATGTGTTAGTTAGTTTTAGGTGTACTGCAAAGTGGTTCAGCTATACATATACATAACGTGCATTCTTTTTCAGATTCCTTTTCCATATAGATTATTGCAGAACATTTACTAGAGTTCCCTATGCTATACAATAGGTCCCTGTTGATTATGCATTATATATATATTAGTGTATATATGTTAATCCCTCACTTTTGCCCTTTGGTAACCGCAAGTTTGTTTCTGAATTCTGTGAGTCTGTTTGTAAATAAGTTCAGATTCCACATATAAGTGATATCATATGATACTTCTTTCTCTGTCTGATTTACTTAGTATGATAATCTTTAGGTCCATCCACGTTGCTGCAAATGGCATTATTTCATCCTTTTTATGGCTGAGTGATATTCCATTGTGTATATGTACCACATCTTCATCCATTCATCTGTCAGTGGACATTTCGTTTGCTTTCATGTCTTGGCTGTCGTAAACAGTGCTATAGTGAACACTGGGGTGCCTGTATATTTTCAAATTATGGTTTTCTCCATTTATATGGCCAGGAGCAGGATTGCTAGATCATATGGTAGCTCAATTTTAGTTTTTTAAGGACCATCCATACTCTCTTCCATAGTGACTATAACAGTTTACATCCTCACCAACAGTGTAAGAGGGTTCCCTTTTCTCCAGGCCCTCTCTCTGCAGCATTTACTGTTTATAGACTTTCTGATGATGACCATTCTGAACAGTGTGAAGTAATAATACTTCATTGTAGTTTTGACTTGCCTTTTTCTAATAATTAGTGATGTTGATCATCTTTTCATGTGCTTTTTTGGCCATCTGTATGTCTTTGGGAAAATGTGTGTTTAGATCTTCCACTCATTTCTTGATTGGGTTATTTGGTTTGTTTGATTTTTTTTTTCTTTTTTGATGTTGAACTGCATGAGCAGTTTGTATATTTGGAGAGTTAATCCCTGTCCATTGCTTAATTTGCAAATATTTTCTCTCATTCTCTGGGCTGTCTTTTCATTTTGTTTATGGTTTCTAAAGAAAGTAACTTTAAATAATTTTGAAAATTTTATTTATTTTATTTTTGGCTGTTCTGGGTCTTCACTGCTGCAGGAACTTTTCTCTATTTGCGGAGAGAGGGGGCTATTCTCTAGTTGCGGTGTGCGGGCTTCTCATTGCTGTGGCTTCTCGTGGAGCATGGGCTGTAGGGTGCAGGCTTCCATAGTTGTTGTAGCGTGTGAGCCCTAGAGCATAGGCTCAGTAGTTGTGGCACACAGGCTTAGTTGCTCTGTGGCATGTGGGATATTCCCAGATCAAGGATTGAACCTGTGTCTCCTGCATTGGCAGGCAGATTCTTTACCACTTAGCCACCAGGGAAGCCCCTAAAGGAAGTAATTTTTAAAGGTTATCTGGGAAATATTAGTAGTTAGCCCTTGGACTGATAAAAGTAATGTTCTATAATTCAAAATATTCCCATATGTAAATACATATTTCATTTGATTCATATTTCACTTCTGATCCACAGATCTCAAATTCTTTGCCCAAATAGTTGCCCTTATTTTTCTTAATTAGCCCTTGTACAAGAAAAGTGGTCTGGAGAAGGAAACAGCAACCCAGTCCAATATTCTTGCCTGGGAAATCCCATGGACAGAGGAGTTTGGCAGGCTACAGTCCATGGAGTCTCAAAGGGTCTGACATGACTTAGCAACTAAACAACAACAACAAGAGAAGTGGTAGGTAGGAAGACTATTTCTGCTCATTTTGTAGATGGATACATCAGCCCAGAACTCGTTTGTTTTTGTTTTGTTTTTTATCAAGTTTGCTCAGGAAAATTGGGACCAAACTCAAAAGATGGCCAGAGACAGGGATATTCTGTAAGAAAGATTAGCTAAATAACTTTTTTCAGGGATGAAATTGGAATGTTTTCTTGGCAGAGGTCAGGCTACATTCAAAATAAGTAGATGCTCCTGTTCCTTTCTGTTTTCCAGTTAGTTATATCTCTGTGCCATTTATTCACATGTTGCTGTAATTAGCCAAGTTTAGGCCATGCAAAAGGGATTAGTTGCATATTACACACCCACATCTCTCTTGCTGGGATTTAGGATGGAATGAGATTTATTTTTCCATTTACTTTAACTAAATGAGCATGTACTTCTCCAATCCCATTTTACTGTTAAGTCTTTACCAGGAAGTTGTATAGCAATTGGTAACATGGAATCCATTTCTGAAAAGCCTTGCCCTCTTTGGTGTTTTACTTATAGTAGTAGTTTTCTGGATGGTGTTGTTAATGTTTTTATTACAATATGTTCTTTCCAAATTTGACTCTGAACACACCTAACATAGTGTTTTGTGTATGCTGTAGGTTCTCTGACAGATCACCCATGTCAGGTTGAGATTTTTCTTGGGCTCAGGATAAAGGGGAATCCCAGGGTAATGGCACGTAGGGTTTGTGTACCCTGGCCCTAAACTACTCATCTTCAATAGAGACTTAGTTCCACAGACTCCTCTTCTTCAGTCCTTTTGTGCCTATGGGTATAGTTTTCTGCCTGGAATACCATTTCTGCTCTTCTCTGCCAGATAAGAGTCCACTAGGCCTTCAAGCTAGGAAATGGCAACCCACTCCAGTGTTCTTGCCTGGAGAATCCCAGGGACGGGGGAGCCTGGTGGGCTGCCGTCTATGGGGTCGCACAGAGTCGGACACGACTGAAGTGATTTAGCAGCAGCAGGCCTTCAAGCTAATTGCTCCCTGCTGGGATGCTTTAGCCTTGTCTCCATGAAGAACTAATCCATCCCTCAAATGGGATACTGGAGCACTCTGTGCCTGCTTTCATTGTAGCCCACAGTTAATTACCACATCCTACTTATGTTTTCTACTGAGACCTCAAAGACGGCCTCCATATATTATTCATTGCTTTTTCCGAAGTTCCTAGTTCCATATATAGTGTTCAGTTAAATGAATGTCAAATGATGAATGAGTGGATGATAGATATCCTCATTGTCCCTTTTTCTTCCCCTTTCCATATAGAATGAAAATGTTTCCCCAGCCCCCCCACCCCGCCTCCAGCAAATATTAATTTGCCTTTGGGCACTTCCCTTTGGTATATCCCCATTACCTTATTTTCAGGTCTTTGCCCTTTGGTTCAAGAGTGTGATCTGGCATTAAAAGGCTTTCCTTATAAAATTTTAAGAAAACAACTAACCTATATCTCATGAGAAATATCTATTGTCATTAATAGTTTTACATCTATCATATTGATCAGTTAGATCACTCAAGTTTTATCCATAAAGACCAGAAAGGGTTTTGTTCAACCATAAAAAGGAATGAAGTGCTTTTTAGGTGCTACAACATGGATGAAGCTTGAAAACATTATGCTAAATGAAAGAAGTCAGATACCAAAGGCTACATATTGTATTCCATTTATATGAAATGTCCAGAGCAGATAAAACCATAGAGACAGAAAGCATATTAATGGTTTCCAGGGGCAGGGAGGGGAAATGGAGAGTGACTGCTAACGGACACAGGCTTTCATTTTATTGCCAAATAGTAGTCCATTGTATGCACATACCATAGGTTTGTTGATCATTTATGTTGATGGACATTTGAATTATTTCTCTTTGGGGCTATTTTGAATAATGCTGCTATAAATATTCATGTTTAAGTTTGTGTGGGCATTTGTTTTCCTTTCTCTTGGAGTGGAATTTCTCTAGGAGTGGAATTGCTGGGTCAGATACTTCACTTCACTTTGCTTCACATCATACTAATGTTATAATTGACTGTTTGAAGAATTGACAGACTATTTTCCAGAGCAGCTTCATCATTTTACATTCCTACAGCAGTATGTAAAGTTTCCAGTTTCCCTACATCCTCACTAACACTTGTTATGATCTATCTTTTTTCTTATTACTATCCTAGTGTCTGTAAAGTATGATTGTACTAAAAAAGACAGATCATAACAAGTGCTAGTAAGAATGTAGGGAAATTGGTCAATCCCTGGGTCAGGAAGATCCCCTGGAGTAGCAAATGGCAACTCACTCCAGTATTCTTGTCTGGGAAATCCCATGGAGAGAGGAGCTGGGTGGGCTACACTCCACAGGGTCACAAAGAGTTAGATACAACCGAGCAACTAAGCATGCACATTGATTGCAAAAAGTAATATCTCATGGTTTTGATTTACATTTTCCAGATTATTAATGATATTGAACACCTTTTTCTGTGCTTATCGCCCATTTGTACATGTTCTATGGAGAACTGGCATTTTTGCCAGTTTTTTAATCTTTTTTGTTGTTGATTTGTTAGAGACTTATTTATTCTGGATACAAACCCTTTATCAGATGTAGGATCTATAGATATTTTCAATCTTGGGCTGACTTTTCATTTTCTTTATGGAGTCCTTTGAAGACCAAACATTTTTAATTTTGATGATATTTGTCAAATTTATTTGTTTTTGGTGTCATATCTAAGAAACCATTGCCTAATCAATATCACAAAGATTTATGCCTTTGTTTTCTTCTAGGAGTTTTACCATTTTAGGTGTCATATTTAGTTGGGTCTCTGATCTATTTTGAGTTAAATTTTGAATGTAATGTGAGGTATAGGATCCAGCTTTATTCTTTTGCTTGTGACTAGCACTACTCTTTTGTAAAACAGTCTTTTTAAGACTGTTTCTCCCCCACTGAATTGTCTTGGCACACTTGCTAAAAATCAGTTGACCAGCAGCATAACAGTTTATTACTGTACTTTTCATTCTATTCCATTGATCTATTTTCATATCCTTTCACCAGTACTATACTGTCTTGATTATTGTAGCTTTGTAGTAAGTTTTGAAACTGGGAAGTATCAAATATTCAACTTTGCTCTACTTTTTCAATACTGTTTTGGCTATCTGGGCCCCATGAATTTCCATATGAATTGAGATCAGCATCTCAATGTCTGTAATATAATCATCTGGGATTTTAATAAGAATTATGTTGAATCTCTAGATCAATTTGGCAAGTATTACGGGCTTAACAGTATTAAGTCTTGATGCATAAACATGGGATGGATGTCTTCTTGCCATTTACTTAGGGCTTCTTTCAGTTCAGTCACTTAGTCGTGTCCAACTCTTTGGGACCCCATGAATCGCAGCACACCAGGCCTCCCTGTCCATCACCAACTCCCAGAGTTCACTCAGAATCATGTCCATCGAGTCAGTGATGCCACGCAGCCATCTCATCCTCTGTCGTCCCCTTCTCCTCCTGCCCCCAATCCCTCCCAGCATCAGGATCTTTTCCAATGAGTCAACTCTTCGCATGAGGTGGCCAAAGTATTGGAGTTTCAGCTTTAGGATCAGTCCTTCCGATGAACACCCAGGACTGATCTCCTTTAGAATGGACTGGTTGGATCTCCTTGCAGTCCAAGGGACTCTCAAGAGTCTTCTCCAACACCACAGTTCAAAAGCATCAATTTTTCGGCACTCAGCTTCCTTCACAGTCCAACTCTCACATCCATACATGACCACTGGAAAAACCATAGCCTTGACTAGACGGACCTTTGTTGGCAAAGTAATGTCTCTGCTTTTGAATATGCTATCTAGGTTGGTCATAACTTTCCTTCCAAGGAGTAAGCGTCTTTTAATTTCATGGCTGCACTCACCATCTACAGTGATTTTGGAGCCCCCAAAAATAAAGTCTGACACTGTTTCCACTGTTTCCCCATCTATTTGCCATGAAGTGATGGGACCAGATGCCATGATCTTAGTTTTCTGAATGTTGAGCTTTAAGCCAACTTTTTCACTCTCCTCTTTCACTTTCATCAAGAGGCTCTTTAGTTCTTCTTCACTTTCTGCCATAAGGGTGGTGTCATCTGCATATCTGAGGTTATTGATATTTCTCCCAGCAATCTTGATTCCAGCTTGTGCTTCTTCCAGCCCAGCGTTTCTCATGATTTACTCTGCATATAAGTTAAATAAGCAGGGTGACAATATACAGCCTTGACACATTCCTTTTCCTAATTGGAACCAGTCTGTTGTTCCATGTCCAGTTCTAACTGTTGCTTCCTGACCTGTATACAAGTTTCTCAAGAAGCAGGTCAGGTGGTCTGCTATTTCCATCTCTTGAAGAATTTTCCACAGTTTATTGTGATCCACACAGTCAAAGGCTTTAGCATAGTCACTAAAGCAGAAATAGATGTTTTTCTGGAACTTTCTTGCTTTTCCAATGATCCAGTGGATGTTGGCAATTTGATCTCTGGTTCCTCTGCCTTTTCTAAAATCAGCTTGAACATCTGGAAGTTCACAGTTCATGTATTGCTGAAGCCTGGTTTGGAGAATTTTGAGCATTACTTTAGTAGCGTGTGAGGTGAGTGCAATTGTGCGGTAGTTTGAGCATTCTTTGGCATTGCCTTTCTTTGGGATTGGAATGAAAACTGACCTTTTCCAGTCCTGTGGCCACTGCTGAGTTTTCCAAATTTGCTGGCATATTGAGTGCAGCACTTTCACAGTATCATCTTTCAGAATTTGAAATAGCTCAACTGGAATTCCATCACCTCCACTAGCTTTGTTCGTAGTGATGCTTTCTAAGGCCCACTTGACTTCACATTCCAGAATGTCTGGCTCTAGGTGAGTGATCACACCATCGTGATTATCTTGGTCATGAAGCTCTTTTTTGTACAGTTCTTCTGTGTATTCTTGCCACCTCTTCTTAATATCTTCTGCTTCTGTTAGGTCCATACCATTTCTGTCCTTTATCGAGCCCATCTTTGCACAAAATGTTCCCTTGGTATCTCTGATTTTCTTGAAGAGACCTCTAGTCTTTCCCATTCTGTTGTTTTCCTCTATTTCTTTGCATTGATCGCTGAAGAAGGCTTTCTTATCTCTTCTTACTATTCTTTGGAACTCTGCATTCATATTCTTATATCTTTCCTTTTCTCCTTTGCTTTTTGCTTCTCTTCTTTTCACAGCTATTTGTAAGGCCTCCTCAGACAGCCATTTTGCTTTTTTGCATTTCTTTTTCTTGGGGATGGTCTTGATTCCTGTCTCCTATACAATGTCACGAACCTCCATCCATAGTTCATCAGACACTCTGTCTATCAGATCTAGTCCCTTAAATCTATTTCTCACTTCCACTGTATAATCATAAGGGATTTGATTTAGGTCATACATGAATGGTCTAGTGGTTTTCCCTACTTTCTTCAATTTCAGTCTGAATTTGGCAATAAGGAGTTCATGATCTGAGCCACAGTCAGCTCCCAGTCTTGTTTTTGCTGATTGTATAGAGCTTCTCCATCTTTGGCTGCAAAGAATATAATCAGTGGTCAACACTGATTTCGGTGTTGACCATCTGGGATGTCCATGTGTAGAGTCTTCTCTAGGACTTCTTTAGTATCTGTCAATGTTGTTTTGTAGTTTTCAGAGTATGCTTTGTACTTCTTTTGTTTAATTTATTTCCAAATGCTTTATTTCTTTTTGGCTATTGTAAATAAAGTTGTTTTCTGAATTTCATTTTTAGTTTGCTCACAGCTACTGTGTGGAAATACAATTGATTTTTGTGTATTGATCTAGTTTGTATTTTACAAGCTTGCTGAGCTTATTTATTAGTTCTATAGTTTTCTCAGTGGTTTTCTTAGGATCTAATTGTTACCACTATTATTATCATTGTTGTCAGTTTAACAGAAATGTTCCAAGATTGTTCATCTTTCATAAAAGACATTGATATTATTTGATCTGTGCCTAGATCTAAGTTTTCATATGACCTTGTGAGCTACTTTTGGCTTCCTAGGTGACATTAGTAGTAAAGAACCCACCTGCCAATGCAGGAGTTGTAAGAGACGTGAGTTCAATCCCTGGGTCGGGAAGATACCCTGAAGGAGGGCATGGCAACCCACCTCAGTGTTCTTGCCTGGAGAATCCCATGGACAGGGGAGCTTGGTGAGCCACAGTCCATAGGGTCTCAAAGAGTCAGACACAACTCAAGCAACTTAGCTGTTGCTCCTAAGTCGCTTCAGTCGTGTCTGATCTGTGCGACCCCATAGATGGCAGCCCACGAGACTCCCCCGTCCCTGGCAATCTCCAGGCAAGAACACTGGAGTGGGTTGCCATTGCCTTCTCCCAAGCAACTTAGCAGGGATGCTTTATATGTATATATCATCTGTCTTAGTTTTGTAGTTTGAAGAGAAACTTTATTCCACCCATAAGCTGTATGAGCATACATTAACACTATTATCTGTTGAGATTTATAATATTTTTGTAAAGCTTAGTTTAGAAAAGAAAAAAAAAATTACCTGTATCATTTTCTCTGAAAGAACAAAGTGGCCATAGATTACAATGGCTCACAGGTTCATAATAGTTTTATCTCTTATTTTGCTTTATTTCTGATTTTCCAGAAAATTTCTAGGGACAGTTTGGAGTTCATGAATCATGTCCTGTTCCCCTCACAGGCAGTGCCAAATCCAAATAAGTAGCATTCCTTGTTTTGGGGACAGCATAAAGAAAGTATATGCGGGCTTTACTTCTAGAATTCTGTTACCTTTGATTCTTCTGTGGTCACTTTGTTCACTTCATCAGGCAGATACTACTGCAAGTAAGTACAAATTTCATTTGAACTGCCTGAGCTTCTGCTCTTGCATCAAATCCCTGCTCTGTAGCTTTTACAAAATGGCAACCCACTCTAGTATTTTGCCTGGAGAGTCCCATGGACAAAGGAGCCTGGTAGGCTACAGTCTATGGGGTCACAAAGAGGACACGACTTAGCAACTAAATCACCACCATCACCTGCTAGCTCTGAAGACCTCTTGGGGGAAGTGCTGACAAGTAAATGAGTGTGGTCTGTGGACCTGACTCTGGAAGTGTCATCTCCCTGCTGTCCCTGTCCTCACCCCCACTACTATCTTCTGTGTTGTCTTGAGCATCCCATGCAAAGGCTTCTTTTCTTGTGGGTTTTAATTCTTCATTATGCAAAAAAAAAAAAAAAAAAAAAGGAAAGTTACTACTGAGTAACTTGTTTCTGAAAGAAAGTTAGAATTACCTACATCTGAATTTATTGAGAGTCAATTGACCGGGCAATGTTTGGTAGCAAATAAAAGAAAAAAGAATGCTATCTAAAGCCTAGTCAAATGAATTGCATCTCTAGAATGAAATAATATGCAGCCACTTTTTTTTTTAAGGTAGAAAGATCTCCTTTATGAATTACTTATGATATATGCTTACAGTAAATTTTTAGAAATATACACAGAAAACTATTAGCTCCAGTTTACTTTTGGGGAGTCGGAAGTGAGGAAAAGTCAGAGAAAGGTTAATTTTTATTTTACTTTTATAAATCTTCACTTTATATTTAATTTTTATTTTATACTTTTCTGTTCATTTAAAATTTCTAACTATATTCTTGTGTTATTATTTGTTCACTTATGTGTTATTTCTAACAGATAAAGAAGTGGAGATGATAATATGATGAACCCCTTTGGGTCCCTCTTACAGCTTCAGTACTTACTAACTCTTGGCCAGTCTTGTTTCTTCTGTATCACCCTACTGAAGGGTAGCAGAATATGCCACCAAAAGTATATCTCTTTAGTATAAGAAATATTTTGAGCTGACTGTTTAAATAAACAGCAGGTATAGGAAAAGTTCTAAAAATAAGATTAGAGTTTCTCTTCTGTAAGGGAAATTTACGTTTATGAAGGAAATCTCTGTGTAAGGGTATCTCCAGAGAAGGATGACTAAATCATAAGAGAAGCTTATCAGCAAAGAAGGCACCAACTTAAATCTGAATAACAACCATACACAAGCTTTTTCTGGTAACTTCCCATAACGGGCTACCATTTTCCTCATTCCTCACTACTCTTCTTTGTTTTGTCTTTAGCTGAAGGTGGTATTTAGGATTGTAGTTTAGGTCATCTTATAGTTTCTCATTTTCCCTGGGTATCTCCTATGTATACATGAGGTATATATGTTAATAAACTTCTGTTTGGTTTTCTCTTCTTAATCTGTCTTTTATTTCAGTGGGTCTCAACCAAGATCTCAAAAGGGTAGAGAGGGAATTATTTTTCCTCCACTAGGCTATGCTTCTCGATCTGGATTATTTTGAAATAAATCCCAAACATCCTATTCCTGTCATTTTCCTGACCGTGCTGTCCCCTGAAGGCATTCGATGCTGTAACGCTGCCCCCACCCCAGGCCTTTTTATGTTTCAGCAGTAAAGAATCTGCCTGCCAATGCGGGAGACCCAGGTTGATCCCTGGGTCAAGAAGATCCCCTGGAGAAGGAAATGGCAACCCACTCCAGTATTCTTGCCTGGGAAATTTCATGGACAGAGGAGCCTGGCGGGCTGCAGTCTATGGGGTCACAGATTCAGACAGGACTTAGTGACTAAAGAACAACAATCATTACATATTTTAAATTAAAATAATTGTTAATAAGACACCATCTGTAGCAAAGTATGAATTAGCTATCACTATTTAATAAAAAGAATTTGAATATCTGAAATCTAAAGAAACTTTCTTTGGGTTTTTTTGCATGATTTGGTGAGTTGTGAGCATTCAGTCATGGTACAGGAACAATTCATTCTGAAGCTACAAACCTCTTTGGATTCCTGAGGCTTCTTTTTGGAACTGGAAGTGGGAACTAACTGACTGCCCCACATGTTCCCTAACAAAATAAAATCAATTTGAAAGAATACAGACTTATACAGAAAAGACAAGGAGACATGTTTCAAGATTAAACTCTTCCAGGGTGAAGGCAATGGCACCCCACTCCAGTACTCTTGCCTGGAAACTCCCATCGACGGAAGAACCTGGTAGGCTGCAGTCCATGGGGTCGCTGAGGGTCGGACATGACTGAGTGACTTCATTTTCACTTTTCACTTTCATGCATTGGAGAAGGAAATGGCAACCCACTCCAGTGTTCTTGCCTGGAGAATCCCAGGGACGGGGGAGCTGGGTGGGCTGCCATCTCTGGGGTTGCACAGAGTCGGACACGACTGAAGTGACTTAGCAGCAGCAGCAGCAACAGTCTAGAAGAGAATTCATTTGCTGCCATCCAGATGTTTTTTCAGGATGAAGTTTTCTCTCATTTCTCTGCTTTGTCATCATTGAGGCATCCTCGCTTAGATTTCAACACAGGTGAAAATTAAAGAGTGATTTCTCCCTCTTCTAACATTTTTGTTGTTTTGTGCTTCTTTGTTTATTGATAAAAGCTTATCCTTCAGAGGAACGGTGAGAGTAAGCCACTGAATTCTTCTATATGAAGAAGCCACAGGAGTTCTCGATCTTTGTATCCACAAATAAACACATGAAAAGGCCATTCATTTAACCTATGTGCTGTCCTAATGGCTCAATGCTATCATGCTTGGAAGTTTGTCTGTAAAACAGCTGGAGTGTTCTTGAGAAGGTTATTAAGTGGAGCTTTGATTAATTGACAAATATATTTAGAGTAAGAAGTAATTTGACATAAAGCAAATGACAGATGAGCATCACAGGGAAATGGTCTTTTTATTTTTATGGCCATTTGTACTTGGTCCTCACTAATGCCATTACTGATAAATATTGCATTTTGAGATCAGCCGCATATGATTCTCTTTTCCCCAAATTGTTTCTTTACATATATATGCACACATATATGTATACATATGTGTGTATACATATATATACATATTGCAGTGTTTGTTATGACATGAGGTGCTTTGAATGTCATATGTACTTAGAACAAAAAAGTGAAAGTCACTCAGTTGTGTCCAGCTCTTTGCGTCCCCATGGACTATATAATCCATGGAATTCTCCAGGCCAGAATACTGGAGTGGGTAGCCTTTCCCTTCTCCAGGGGATCTTCCCAACCCAGGAATTGAACCAGGGTCTCCTCATTGCAGGTGGATTCTTTACCAACTGAGCTATCAGGGAAGTTAGAACAACAACAACAACAAAAAAAAGCATGCTGTAAAGTGACAAACTATATGGTAGAAATTACTTATTTTGAAGAAACACGTACTCAGCCTCATAAATCCTGCAAATATGTTTCTTCTGAAACATTTTCTGAAGATATAAATTATCTGTTCACCAGGCATCTCAAATATTTCATGCTGTCATTAGGCAAGTCATGGAAATAAATGAGACAATGCTATGGGCATAATGTATTATGCATGATAAATAGGGAAGTTACGTGAGGAAGTGAGAATTGGTGGGTAGAAATTGAGTTAAATAGGAGAAATTGATTGAAAATTCTCACATACTCCTAATCAACCAAATTATTAAAAAGGGAATTTGACAAAGTGTACTTTGGATTCCGCAGTGTTAAACAAGTCAAACTTGTCTGTGGAAGGCCAGTACTATAAGCAGTATGAACTATTGCCAGATTTGTCATGTGGTAGGAAAGGTAAGCCAGGATCCTGCCTTGGGACTTTACAGCTTTTGTGGGATTCTACAGAGGGTTTCAGACCTTTCAGAGAAAGAGCAACAGAAGCAGTGTCTTGGAGGATTGGTGCTGGTAGGCCATTAGAATTTGAATTTGATGAGGAAAAGGAAATGTACTGAAATTATATTGACATTGGCAAAATATTCCTTCAAGAAAATGTTATGTTTGAGTATGTTTTTGATGATATGTTAGAATTTTGGTCAGAAGTAATACATCTCTAAAATCAAATTCCAAGTCAGTGGGAAAGTCTGATCGGGTTATGAACATTCTCTCACTTTACATGGTTTTTAATATATTTTAAATGAGATCAGATTCAGGATTAGTCTCAGGCAAAGTTATAAAGTAAGAAATGGGTACTCTCCTTCATTGAGAGTGATAGTATAAATAGTCTATTTATATCAATAGAATGCAAACTCTGAGAAGGCAATGGCAACCCACTCCAGTACTCTTGCCTGGAAAATCCCAGAGACGGGGGAGCCTGGTGGGCTGCCGTCTATGGGGTCTCACAGAGTTGGACACGACTGAAGCAACTTAGCAGCAGCAGCAGCAGCAGCAGCAACTGAGCTACAGTTTTTAAAATCCTGAAAAGTTTTATAACTTTTGACCTAGCAATTCCACATCGAAAACTTTATTCTATGGCAACAGTTGGGAAGGCATAAAAATTAACCGGGATGTGAGGCTTTTCTTCATAGTGTTCTTTATAAAAGTAAAAAAGTAGAATGAATCTAAACGCCCACAATAGGGAATTTGAATAAATTACATCTGTATGACAATAGTATTCATGTACTTAAAAATTATGATGTTCAGGAATAGTTGGTGATTTAGGAAAATGTTCATGTTTTTGTCAGTGAAAAAAACAAGATACAAAAACTATGCAAAGTATGAGTTGAGAGAGTTATTTTTAGTTTTTTTAAATAGTTAATATTTCTGATATTCTTAAACCAAATCCTATCTTTGGATGGTTCTCTCCTCCAGTGCCTTGATAAAGGACCCATTCTGTTTTATATCTGCTTTCAGTAGAATAATCCCAAAGCTCTCAAGCATATTTTGCTTTCTCTACCAAAATTGACTTGTTTCATATATTATTCTCTAAAGCCTCTTGATGAAAGTGAAAGAGGAGAGTGAAAAAGTTGGCTTAAAGCTCAACATTCAGAAAACAAAGATTATGGTATCTGGTCCCATCACTTAATGGCAAATAGATGGGGAAACAGTGTCAGACTTTATTTTTGGGGGCTCTGAAATCGCTGCAGATGGTGATTGCAGCCATGACATTAAAAGACACTTACTCCTTGGAAGAAAAGTTATGACCAAACTAGACAGCATAATCAAAAGCAGAGACATTACATTACCTTCAAAGGTCTGTCTAGTCAAGGCTATGGTTTTTCCATTGGTCATGTATGGATGTGAGAGTTGGACTGTGAAGAAGGCCGAGTGCCAAAGAATTGATGCTTTTGAGCTGTGGTGTTGGAGAAGACTCCAGAGAGTCCCTTGGACTGCAAGGAGATCCAACAAGTCCATTCTAAGGGAGATCAGCCCTGGGTGTTCTTTGGAAGGAATGATGCTAAAGCTGAAACTTCAGTACTTTGGCCACCTCATGCGAAGAGTTGACTCATTGGAAAAGTCTCTGATGCTGGGAGGGATTGAGGGCAGGAGGAGAAGGGGAAAACAGGATGAGATGGCTGCATGGCATCACTGACTCAATGGACGTGAGTTCAAGTGGACTCCGGGAGATGGTGTTGGACAGGGAGGCCTGGCGTGCTGCAATTCATGGGGTCGCAGAGAGTCGGACACAACTGAGTGACTGAACTGAACTGAACTGAACTGAAAGCTGGGCTAAGTGAAAAGAACTAATCCAGAAGATAATTTTTGAGAAGATATTAATGGAAAGTACTAAATTAAAATGTAACAACTTTTTCTACATTCTAGTCACTTATTCAGTAAATATTTATTAAACTTCTCCGTGTACTTGGCCCTATAGAAGGAATTGTGAACAAAGTAAATCAGAAGCCCACTTACCTTATTATGGGAGTATTTGATTTTTTATAATTCCTTTAGTCAAGATGATGTAGTTAGTGTGGGGATCTTGTGACACTGCCTTGCCCAAGGACCAGTGGAGTCTGTTGGTGCACTTAAAAACCATCATTTGACGTTAGTCTTTATTTTGAGTATGTGATAGACTGTGCTTTTCATAATATCATTGCATTAACCTTTCTGTTTATGATTTCCATAAGGGCGACATAGGTCTCCATGATTTAGGAGATGAGGGGGAAATTATTGAGTACTATGGTGTCCAGCTCAGTGTTACAATGTTAGATCCTTAGGACATTCAGCAATACCACTATCTAAAGGAAATAGGATACAACCAGGCCTAGAAAAGGACCGCTTATTTGTGCCTGCTCTGTATTTTCAGCTGTCATTCTACCTGAAACACAACATGACACTTGTTTTTGTGTCTTTGTTCCCCATACCAAAGTGTATGTCCCTTGGAAACTTTTATTCATCAGCACATCCTTAGCACCAGCATAGGTTCCAATTAGGTTTCTTCCTCGCAATCCATAATATGCCTAGTGGTGTAGTAAAGTGTATGCAAATGAACTAACTTGAAGAAAGGCAAATTTGCAGAAAGATGCCAATGCATACTGACTGTCAGCCATCATACTTAGCACTTCCTATGCATTGTATAATTTAGTAATTTCAGCAACCTGTGAGATCCATATCATTTTATTAACAGATGATAAAATTGAGACTTACAGAGAGTAAGTACTTTGTTCAAGGTTAAACAGCTAGTAGGACCAGATGAGAGGATGGGAGCATGGTTCAAACTCCTGTTGGTTCTGACTCCAGAGCCTATGCTTTTAACCCAATACCATATGTACACCCTTCTAAGGAAAGGCCTTTCTGTACATTGATATTTACTCAACATTTATGCCAGGCATTTCCTATTCTCATGGCTGGCCAAAGCTGTTTGGCTTCATCTTCTCATGAGAAATAATATATTTGCCAGCAAAGTTTACCTACCAGATGGAAATTCAGGATACAGCTTAATTCTAATGTTCCACCTTGGTTTCCATTTATGAGGCAGAATTTTCCATTTTGATATGGCTTAATGACTCTTCCTCCTCTTGGTATTTTATAGCCAGATGGAACAGAAGTTTGGGGTTGCCTTTCCACATTCAGTCTTTGACTTCCTGTTTTATAGAGCTGTTAAGCTAGTAGCTAAGAGCCAGTTAGATATATTTATCCAAGACTTACTGTATGTCCTCCACTCTCCTAGGGCTATGTGGGTCGTTGGATAATTACACTTCTTAATATCCTTTTTGACTGACCTTTCATCATGTTGCAACACCAGTGTCAGTACCACAGAATGAACACCTGCATCTTCTGAGATATTTTATGAAGGTCTTACCTTTTCAATTATGGTATAATTACGTCTTAACTTTCTTTGGAATAGCAGGCTCAAGGGTTGAGCACCTAGTAATGATTCTGGGGAGAATATTACTCACCATGTTATCAGAGCTAGCCTCTGGTCTGGCCCTACTTCTGTTTAGCAGCAAGATTTGGGGGTTTCTAACTGAGTCTTGATGGGCTTCACTTTTCACAATTCAGAAATTAGAACATTGGTCTTTATTGCTAGATCTTTACTCATTTAAATTTAGGATTGAGAGATTTCTGTAATTTTTTATGGCTATCTCATAGATTGATTCTCTGTGGTGGAATAAATGGAATAGAAAGGCTGTAAATTGACCTCAATTTGCGAAGGTGATACTAAGTTCAGTTTCTAATATGTAACATTCAAGAAGTGATAGGACATACTTAAATCTAGATATCCTCTAAAAATGGAAACACTGCTGACGTAGATTTGAATCTGGTGGTTGAGGTGCTATCATTCTTACTGACATCTTTTGCTAGTGTGGCTTAGAATGATGGGGTTGAAGTAAAAGATACTTATTCATAATAGTATCACGTAATCACAGTGTTTTAAATCTGAAAGAGACACACAAATATAGCCTGTCCCATTTGTTTACATACAAGGTTGGAGAAATGGAATTTGCCCAAATCTGGTCTAGCTGCAGATCCAGTTTGCAGACCAGCATCCCCTTTCTCCAAGTTCCCTCATCCCTCACTGTGCTTGTCATATTTCCTTTTAGACTGCTTTTTAACATTTGTAGTATTCTTTTGTAAGCAGTAAATTCATGAATCATTGTACAACTAAATACACACCCAGAATTATTTGTAAAATTTAGTTCAGGTTTCTGGGAAGGAAAAGCAATCAAATAGCGTCATCATTGTAGCCGACTTTTGACCTCTATAATTAAATAGTGTTGTATAGAAACCACTGAATTATGCAGTTACAAGGGTATGGTTTTGTGACATCTGCTGAAAGTTAAGTCATGATGTACAGTCCTAAATGAATGGGTTTTTTGGTTATCCTCATGAGGTAATCTCTCTGCATCCCTACCCAGACCCCGTGTTAGATCTGAGGTATATGAACACTGGGCTGATCACATTGTGAGTCGCTGTAGAGTCACAATATAAAATATGTTTGTGGTGGTCTCCATTTTGTTCTGACAAAGAACTGAATACCAATGACAAAGGTCAAATGGAGATCTGCCATCCATTCCACTACTTGTAAGACATAGCCTCAAGAATATGTCATACATATAACTCCTTGCCAGAAAACTGAACGGAAATGATTGCATTTGAGTACAATGCATTCTACAACAATAGTTTAGTGTGCATGAAATTTAAAACTGCTGGCTTTCCAAATAGGATTTTTAAAAAGTATACTTTAGCTTATTTATTTTTAAAAAACATTATGCCCTCTGTGTTATGCTTTGTGGGATATTTTTAAAAGCTGGGATTTAAGACCAAAAAATTTGAAAATCCTAATGGTAATAGTTGCAAGATACTGGATCCTCTTGAAGTACTGTAGTTTAATGTGTTTATTGAATTCTCCTGTTTTATTTTCATGAGTATTTAATGTATTATGTTTTTGTACCATACTGGTGCTTTTTTCCCTTACCCATCATGATTTCATAGTGCCCTGGAAGCCTTAGTATCAAATCATAAAGGCTACAGTGGTGTCTCTGCCCTACACATGCACAAATGAGTTGGGGTTATATGCCAGTGAGGAAGTCATCTACTTCCTTCTCCTAGTATCTAGTGTAGGACCTGGCATGTAGCAGGCATTTAATTAATTGAGGTGTTTTTGGTTTGGGTTTTGGGTGGGGTTTTTTTTTTTTTTTTTTTTTGGTTTTGGTTTAATGGCACCCCACTCCAGTACTCTTGCCTGGAAAATCCCATGGACGGAGGAGCCTGGTAGGCTGCAGTCCTTGGTGTCGCTAAGAGTCGGGGACGACTGAGCGACTTCACTTTCACTTTTCACTTTGATGCATTGGAGAAGGAAATGGCAACCCACTCCAGTGTTCTTGCCTGGAGAATCCCAGGGACAGAGGAGCCTAGTGGGCTGCCGTCTATGGGGTCGCACAGAGTCGGACACGACTGAAGTGACTTAGCAGCAGCAGAAGTGGCCAGCAGCATTAAATAGCTAAGTAACTAGTTAGTTTAACTAAAAAATAGATTAATACACTCATTCATTTATATATATTTCAAGGGAGTATTCAAAACCTCTAGAAAGAAGATTTGATGTCTTTTGAGAGAAGCCTTTGAAAGTAATCCAATATATTCAGTTAACAGGAGAGTCAAATATGGCTCAGTGTTTCACTCACCTTTCCTGGTGCCCATCTAGAAAACAGGCCTGTCATAGTAGAAAAGAGTTAATAATAGAAATCTTTATAAAGTTGCTTCAGCCAAAGGGAAAGGTGAAAATGTTTTATTCTTTACTAAGGACTTAACCCAAGATGTGGTCAAGTCAACAGCCTTGAAGCTGGGCTCCTGCTGACTTTGCTGCCAAGACCCTTCTGCCCCCTGAGCCATTGTTCTGTCTAGTCGCACTTGGGCAGGACAGCAGCAATAAATTAACTCTGCCTGTGACTCGTTCCTTACTATGTGGCTTTTGAGAAGCTACCATTTGAAGTCCTGCTTTATAAGATCACAACTATCAGTGCTAAGCTACTTGGCGAAGATATTATAAAAAGTAATTTAAGGTTTTCAAAAAATCCATAGTTGAAGTCACAGTTTTAGACAGAGTTGCCATAACAATATTTGTTTCCCACTTCAGTGGTGGTTTCAAGGCCAGAAGTGCAATAATATATATGGTTAGTATACATGGTTTGCTTTAGTGTTCTAAGAAAGAAAGCATGATTTAAAAAAAAAAAAAAAATAGGAAACTTTTTTTTTCTTCCCAGCCTTTTCCCCCATTGAAACTGAAAAAGGAAAAAAAAAAAAAATTATGCAAGCTATTTTGAAAGTACAGACAAAATTGGCATTTCATTTATGGGAAAATTTTGCAAAACTGCACTGACTAAAAGTGATTTTTGTTTTGGCTTTCCTGTGAAGTCCTCCAAAAAGGCCAAAAATTACTGGCATTGCTTTTGTATAAAACCTTTCACATAGACGCCACTTGTAATTCAGCCAAGTACATAATTCAGGTCATCAGTGATACACATATCCACACATTGGAGCTGGTTGGTGAACAGAAAGTTGTCATGAAATGTGGACATATTGTTTTATGGACAGACCAAACTGCACAGATTACAGTGAAGGAAACTTTACATTAACACACTTGGGAACAGGGTTTCCTGAGCTGTTCCCTGCCCCCACCCTTCTGCAGTGGGAAAGCCAATTGTTTACTGATTACGACAACGACATCATTTGGCAGACATTTTGGCCTCAACTCAGTGTGACATCAGCCTCCTTTAGGGTTTTCCACATAAAATGAATTCTCCAAAGAAAACACAGAAATGGAGCCTGAATTTGAAATCCATTATTACACCCTCTAAGGTCTCATTAACTATCTCAATCGTGTATTTCTTAATTTTTATTTAATTTCCAAGTAGATGTTATCTAACACTAAAAATAGGAGCTCTGAACTTTCACAGTGTTTTCTCAGAGTTCCAGTCAGAAACTATATTATAGTTATAGAGCTATATTTATGGCTGTATTCACTCAAACCACTTTTATGGCGGTTATGATATCTTTGTTTCTTTGTACTGAGGGTCACTGATTCGGGAGTGGCTTATATCACTCTGTTAGAGGAAGGAAACATTATTCTTTGACTTCTTAGAAAAAATTAGTCTTGTTTTTGTGAGGGGTGGCTGCATGTTTGAGAGGAAGTACTCTCACTAAAGTTAGGTTTGTGTTCTGTCATTTGTTGTCATAGAATGAGACGTGTGAATGGTACTTTACTCTCTTGTGTAAACACCTCCTCAGTGTATATTTACCTGAAATTACTAGTCCCCCATTTCCTCTTCATGAGGTGGTGGTCACTTAGTATTTTTATGCACATGGCCTTAAAGCGAGTTGAAGTCAGTTATGCCTTATGAGGCCCACAGCCTCCCTGCTCCAAGCATGGCGGCAGGAAGGGTGAGTGCACCAACACCGCCAAGCTCCGGGGACTGCGATGTACAGGTGGAGCAGAAGTATTGTCTGTGTTATCGTGTGAGTCGAGAATAGGCTTAACACTTTCATACCCAAAGAGTTCCATCTGGAAGCTGTACCTGGACAAATAGAAATAGGTGAATATTCCCATGTCTTCTGGAATGGCTAAACATGGAATGAGAATCACTGCAGTCATTTTTTCCAATTTGGGGGGTTAATGGCTTGTTTACTTTCATTATTCTTCAAGACAGAAAAACTTTGTGTCCTATATGGCTAAAAAATATGATCTTTTAAAATTCTCCCCCTTAAACTACTTTGATACATGTGGCAATACCATTCTTAATATATTGAGTCCATGGTGTACAATTTACATTCATCTCACTATTTTCCTTTTGCTCTAGCCATGGCCTTTATTCCTACTGCTCTTGTGTTCTCATTTCTCAGTGCTGTTCTTCTTTACTCTCTATTGATTTAAATAATCTTCACCATCTGCCTCCCAACTTTATAGTGTTACTTCTTGAAGCCCTTCTCAACCTTCCTTCAGAAGACAGTAGAGACACAACCATGAGCACTGGGACTATACCACCAAGAGCCTTCCACATTTCCACCCTAAATCTGTATCCTCTTGTCTTCTCTGTTACTGTTTAGTAAGCCCCTGGGGCAGGGATTTACCTGCCTACTTCTTTATTCTGTGGTGGGCAGCACTCTGACCCTGGTGAATAAATATTTATAATAATGAGAGATGAAAGGAAGTGTCTGTGTTCAACAAGTTAGTGCCAAGTAAGTGTGGAGGCTAAATGAGGCCACAGGCGCCAAACTGCAGGGGTTCGAAATAGTATTTAATATGACATTGTCTTATCGAATACCAAATTGTATACTGTAATGTCTTAATCAGATCTTCCCTCAGTGCCAGACTTCTTTTGCTCATTTAACTTGCCCCTGAAGATACTTCAGGTTCATGAGGGGCAAAGTAACAAGACCCCTCTCTATGTGGTGAGTAGAAAACAAACCCCTGATGAATGTAGAAAAAGAAATTGGATGGGAGGGCCATTGGTTATGTAATTTGGATACCTCGCTAAAATATGAATTGCAAGTAGTCAAATAAAATAGTTGAGACTACTAGTATTTTAGAAAAGGGCACTCACAAGTAATTGTTTTTTCTGTATTTTCCTGTGATTGTTAGAATCTAGCATCATTAGCCCTGTAACTTGTAAGAGAAGTATCCATGTAATAACAAAAGTTAAACGAAGATCCAGTAAAAATTTGAGATTGGTTATTTTCTATCTTTGCAATACTAATAGAGAAGAGTCATTGTCCTTTCAATTTAATAGGGATGTGCAAACTTTCTAAGGAGATTCAGAATAGAGGGTCAAAGTTGAGCAAAATAATCTGCCTTCCATATGGTTATAAAAGATTTACTAACCATTTTCTCCCTTCTCTAAATACTAGTTCACATTCTAAGCTTCTGTGTTCTCATTTCTTATTTATTCTTCAGAGTATTGTGATTTGGCTTCTGCTTTCACTGTTTTATTGAAATGACTCATTAAGTTCTTCAGTGTCTTCCTTATTGCCCATCTTTTTCTGTATTATCTTGTGCTGTTTGACTGCTCACTCTTTCTTGAGAGTCCTTCCTTGTTTGGCTCTTTGCTTTCTCTTCTGATTCTTCTAGTCCTCCGCCCTTCTTTATTCTTTCTCAGCTTCCCTTCTTGACCCATTTTTTTTTTTTTTTTGGACGAAAACCCTAACTTGATGGATTGTTGTGTTGTTTTCTAGAGTTCCCATCTCAAAATTCTCTCCCCTCACCAAACCAACACCCATAGCTTCAGCTCTCACCAGCTGCAAAAACACATCACCAGCCCAGCCTTTCCCAGACCTACATTTCTAACCATGGATTGTCTATTTAGACATATTGTTCTCCCCACTGGACAGTGGAACACTCCAGGTCCCTCATGCTCAACTTGTCTGAAGCAAGACCCCCTTCCCCCTTTTGAACCAGAAACCCTGCAACAGCAAAAAGCTGTGCGCCACTCCCACCTTCTGCACCTTGGTGAATAACCAGGAGTATAACTTTCTGTTTTCTTTTTTTTTTTAATATAAATTTATTTATTTTAATTGGAGGGCGAGGGTGGGATGATTTGGGAGAATGGCATTTCTGTTTTCCTTGCTCTGCTCTCTAGTCACATTAGTCATGAATTCATATTGACTATACCTCATAAACAATTCTCGTTACACCCCGTTATCCCTAACCCTCTAGCCATTGGAACACATATCTGCCTCCAGGTTAAAGCTCCTCCTGTCTTTCTTCTGTTTTTCCTTAATGGTTCGTTAAGAAAACATCCCTAATCAATTCATTCTCCTTCTCATAACTTGTCATTTGTTCCTTCTTGCCAACAGTATAAAATCCAGCGCCCATGGCCAGCCTTTCCTTTGCTCACACCCTGTGCTATGCCATATGGAAAGCTTGTGGAAAGCTTGCATTCCCTCAGTACCCATACTCCTGTCTTATGCTGTGGCACTTATTTCTGCCCTTGCCTTGTGTGTGGTTTCCATTCTTATTTGCACAAGGACTAGACCCATTACCTCCTCTCTGCAGCTTTCACAGGGCAGCCCCTTGAAGAAGTAGGTGAGGTGCCCAGCACTTACATTTCCACAGTCCTATCACACCTGATTATTCTTGTGTTACATTGATACTGTTTTTAAACATATCCTTTTCTTCACTCTGTACCATGAGGTTTTTGAGACCAGAGGCTGTCATATTCATTGTATATCCCTGTATCCCTTGGTATAATGCCCAACCCATAGTGAGAGGTTAGGAAGAGTTTGCAGAATACTTCATTGTCTTGTCCCGAGTAGCCTTACCTTTCACATTCCTGTTCTAGCAAGCTTATGAATTCATCACTCTTCTCCATGTATTCTTTGTGTTTTCTCTTTTCTTCCTCCAATTCTAGTATGGTTTGCCTGTGAGATTTTTCTGCCATTAAAAGCTGTTCCAGGATTCGTCTATGCGATTCTTTATGTTGTTCCACGACTTTGTCCAACTACAAAAGAAAATACATTAATAATCTAAGTACAAAGCATTCATAAAACTGCCATCTCTCCTGCTTTTAGAAATGTCCAAGTTTTAACAAATTCAACAATGGGTTTCTGATTTCCTTGTTTAGCTTTTATTATTACTCTTCTTAATTTTGATACCTTTTGATATGTTTCAACACAAATGTAACCTTCTGTCTTTTTTTTTTTTTTTTTGACCACACCACATGGCTTGTGGAATCTTAATTCCCACATCATCATGTTTTTCTTAACCAAAAATAAAAATCAGTGCCTCTGTAGGTATCTGAATATCTTTCTGCTGCTTCTTTTGCCTCCAGAGAAACCATATCAGAGGAATGATGGAAAGTGAAGGACAGTGTCTGATTCTGCCACTCCCTTAGCTGATGGATCCTGCCCCAGCCCTCCCTGAAGTTCTCTGCCCATGTATGTTTCTTGGGTCCACAGTCAGTTTTTCACAGCGTTATGTATGAAACTGTTGGCGTACTCTTTTCAAATACTTGAGAACCAATTCTATCTTGGTATAGAGTGTGAATGTGACCCAATGTAAACACCAAGTCCTTTCTGTCTTACTTACACTTGTCTACTCTACTGGACTGTGAACTCCCTGAAAGCAGGGCCTACGTTCTATTTTTCTTAAATTCTTACCATCTAAGAGTGATTTGCCTACAGTGGGTACCTAGTATATGGTTACAGATTGAAACCAAATTAAAATTGAAACAAAATTTTCAATTGAAAACAAAATAAGCAAGCAAGGAATCAAGAAAGAAAAGAGGGTTTTATCATAAATGGGTGTTGAATTTTGTTGAAAGATTTCTCTGCATCTATTGAGATAATCATGTGGTTTTCATCTTTCAGTTTGTTGATATGGTGTATCACATTGATTGATTTGTGTATATTGAACCTTCCAGGAAGTAGGTGTAGGAGGAACCTACCTCAACATAATAAAGGCCATATTCAACAAACTCACAGCAAACATTATTCTCAGCGCTGAACAACTGAAAGCATTTCTCTAAGATCAGGAATAAGATAAGGGTACCCTCTCTCGCCACTATTATTCAGCATAGTTTTGGAAGTCCTAGCCACAACAATCAGAGAAGAAAAAGAAATAAAAAGAATCTAGACTGGAAAAAAAGAAGTAAAACTCTCACTATTTGCAGATGACTTGATATATACATAGAAAACTCTAAAAATTCCACTGGAAAATTACTAGAGCTAATCAATGAATATAGTAAAGTTTCAGGATATAAAATTAATAAACAGAAATCCCTTGCATTTCTATACACTAACAATGAAAACTTAGAAAGAGAAGTTAAGGAAACTATCCCATTCACCATTGCAACAACAACAACAAAATACTTAGGAATAAACCTACCTAAAGACACAAAAGACCTAAACTACAAGACACTGATGAAAGAAATCAAAGATGACACAAAGAGATGGAGAGATAAAGAGTCAATATTGTGAAAATGATTATACTATGCAAAGCAATGTATAGATTCAATGCTGCTGCTGCTGCTAAGTCACTTCATTCATGTTTGACTCTGTGTAACCCCATAGACGGCAGCCCACCAGGCTCCCCCGTCCCTGGGATTCTCCAGGCAAGAACACTGGAGTGGGTTGTCACTTCCTTCTCCAATGCATGAAAGTGAAAGTGAAGTCGCTTAGTCATGTCCAACTCTTAGCGACCCCATGGACTGCAGCCCACCAGGCTCCTCCGTCCATGGGATTTTCCAAACAAGAGTACTGGAGTGGGGTGCCATTGCCTTCTCCATAGATTCAATGCAATTCCTATCAAACTACCAGTGGCATTTTTCACAGAACTAGAACAAAAATTTTAACAATTTGTGTGGAAACACAAAAGACTTGAGAATAGCCAAAGCAGTCTTGAGAACAAAGAACAGAGCTGGAGGAATAACCCTCCTGGCTTCAGACTCTGCTACAATGACAACAGTCATTAAGCTAGTATGGCACTGGCACAAAAACAGAAATATAGATCAATAAAACAAGATAGAAAGCCCAGAGATGAACCACACGCCTATGAGTATCTTATCTTTAACAAAGGAGGCAAGAATATACAGTGGAGAAAAGACAGCCTGATGCTGAGCTGTATGAGCTGCTTATATATTCTGGAGATTAATCCTCTGTCAGTTGTTTCATTTGCAATTATTTTGTCTCATTCTTAGGCTTGTCTTTTAATCTTGCTTATTGTTTCTTTTGCTATGCAAAAGCTTTTAATTCGGTCGCATTTGTTTATTTTTATTTTTATTTCCATTAGTCTTTGTCTTCTACATTGGCAGGCAGGTTCTTTATCACTAGCACCACCTGGGAAACCCAGCACACACTCTAGGAGGTGGGTCAAAGAGGGTCTTACTGTGATGTACATCAAAGAGTGTACTACCTATGTTTCTCTCTAAGAGTTTTATAGTTTCTGACCTTACATTCAAGTCTTTAATACGTTTGAGTTTGTATGGTGTCAAGAAATGCTCTAGTTTTTTTCTTTTACATGTAGCTGTCCAGTTTTCCCAGCACCACTTAATTATTGGAGAAATGCAAAACAAAACACCAATGAGGTATCACCTCACACTGGTCAGAATGGCCATCATCAAAAAATTTACAAGCAATAAATGTTGGAAGGGGTGTGGAGAAAAGGGAACCGACTTGCACTGTTGATGGGAGTGCACATTGATGCAGCCACTATGAAGAACAGTATGGTGAGTCCTTAAAATACTCGTAATAGAACTACCGTACTACCCAACAATCCCACTGCTGGGCGTATATCCTGAGGAAACCATAATTGAAAGAGATGCATGTACCCCAGTGTTCAGTGCAGCACCATTTGCAACAGCTAGGACACGGAAGCAATCTAGATGTTCATTGACTGATGATTGGATAACAAAGATGTGGTACATACATGCAGTGGAATATTACTCAGCCATTAAAAAGAATACATTTAAATCAGTCCTAATGAGGTGCATGAGCCTAGAACCTGTTATACAGAGTGGAGAGAAAAACAAGTATTGCATATTAATGCATATATATGGACTCTAGAAAGATGGTACTGATGAGCCTATTTGTAGGGCAGCAGTGGAAACACAGACATTGAGAACAGACTTGTGGACACAGTTGGGGAAGGAAATGGTGGGATGAATTGGAAGAATAGCATGGAAATGTATAAATTACCATCTGTAAAATATATAGCTGGTAGAAATTTGCTGTATGATGCAGAGAGCTGCATCATAGAGGGGTGGGATGGGGTGGAAAGTGGGAGGGAGGTTCACGAGGGAGGGCATTCATGTACCTACGGCTGATTCGTGTTGATGTATGGCAGAAACCAACACAGTATTGTAAAGCTCCAATTAAACACTTAAAAAAAAAAAGAAAAGAGGGAAGTCGGCTGATTAAAACAAAAGTAGCTCAGGAGCTTTGGCCAGTGATAAATTCAAATCCGTATAAGACCATGGTTTTGAAAGCATGTGGCTTTCTAGATGAGCTAAACACAAAACCATAAGCCATAATATTGGTTAATTTTGCCCTTTGCTTTTATCATAAAAGATTTAAAATTTGTGACTCTTGAATTTGAAACCACTTTAAATTGTACATCCTTAAAAAGCACGTATTTGACTAGGAATCCAAAGCACAAAAATGGCCAAAACACTTCGGAAAAAGAAGGGAATATAGGTATCCCAGCAGACAGAATCCAGCTGACCTCTAAACATTTAAGCTGGCTGTCTGGTTTTCTAATATGAGTTTATAATGATACTTTAACACACACAAAAGTACTTCATGTCATACAGGTGTTCATGACTTTTAATAAATGTGACCAGGTCTTTTGTGGAGCTGAAATTGCTTGGTTATATTGCCTGCTAGCAGAGTCACTTTTAACTAATTACCACCTTCTGAGAGGGAGGTTGTAGTATTAACTGTCCTGGGTCTCAAGAAACAATAGTTCTCTGAAAACTCCTTCCAGTTGCCCAAACATTAGACTGCATTATAAGGGAAATTCAAATCAACTGCTTTTAGAATTTTAAAGTGAAATAGTGATAGAATCAGCCTTAATTTGGAGATCTTGACATTTGACTTAGAGAAACATTCAATTTATCACAAGATTGGCCCTAGAATTAATAAATGAATAATTATTGTTGAGGTATCTGTGCTTAGTCGCTTATTGTGTGCGACTCTTTGCAACCTCACGGACTGTAGCCTGCCAGGCTCCTCTGTCCATGGGGATTCTCCAGGCAAGAATACTGGAGTGGGTTGCCATGCCCTCCTGCAGGGCATCTTCCCAATCCAGGGATCGAACCCAGGTCTCCCGCATTGCAGGCAGATTCTTTACCATCTGCGCCACCAGAGAAGCTCACAGTAGGTATTTAGTAAAGCATAAATGAATGACAGGGCAGCTTCATAAGAGAAGCTTCCTCAGATAGCTTCTTGTAGTTATATGGACATGAATATGAAACTTTGTTCAGCCCAAAAAAGAAAAAAAGAGAAGCTTTAGTTCATCTATTATTACCTTCCATTGTGTTTTTCCCTACTTGGTTTGTTTGTAGTTTGTTTGTAAGGAAGGAAGATTGGAAAGAATCATTGCCCGTTATTTATTACACAACTTTGTAAGGGCTGTCCCTTCCTTCAACCCACTGCCCCCACCCCAGCCCTTCCTCATCAATGATAGCGTGATCTTCCACTAGTGGGATTACTCCACTCTCCTATTCAGAGCTGAAACACCTCTCACCATCTGGCCTCCTGACCTTTCTACCCCATTCTCATTCCGTACTTTCCCATCTTTCTCACTTGTCTTTAGCCACACCAGGCTTCAAGTAGTTCTTAAAACACATGGTGGTGCTTCAGTACTGCTTTTTTTCAGTGTTGAAACATGGAAACCTTTTCCGCCTTCCACCCCAAATTTTTCCTGTTCTTCATTTATAAGTTTCTCTGCTCACTCCTGCGTAGAACTGTGTGTTCCTTCATATCAGTGAAATGTCGAATTCTCTGGGATTTCCTTCTCTCACCTTCCATGACTCTTGAAGGAAGACTTAAATTTCCTGCATGCTGTTTGGTGCAACAGGTAAGGACCTCATGTTTGTCAACAGCAGAAATTGAAAAGGTGTTGAATAGTGACCTTGCAGAGGGAAAGTTCCCGAAGGAAGTGTAAGTGATTCTAGAGACATTTTAGCTTACGCTTGAAGTTTTATTCTGTTCCTTCATTTCTCCATACCCCAAATGGTTCTTAGAAATATGCCACTGGTTCTCAGTTCAGTCTCTTCTTCATTCCTGCCACATCAAATGATGGACTTGAGCTCTTCTGAACTCATTTCATTTCCCACCAGTTGTGTGTGTGTGCTTGGTGAAACCACTTAAGTGTTCTGTACTTCTGGGGTTTTTTTTATTATAAATATAGTGATTGGGCTTGATTTCTAAGAGCAATTGTATTGCCACAGTTTTCTCAAGGTACAAACTATTTATTAAGCGTCTATTATGCTGTATGTACTTAGTACTATGATAGTTGCCATGGGAGAATTTTAAAGTCTCAGTGCTTATACTCTTACTAGACAGATAAGATATACACATTAAACAATTAGGAACAGTGTGAGGTGGTGTATCATTAAGCACTATGGGACTATTAGAGAACCACTGCCCCTTTTTGATCTAGCCCCACTTACAGACTGAATGAATCCTGGGGAAGAAAACAGGAAGACTTAGTCACTTTAGGGGAGTGTCAGGTGCAGAAAGATTAACAGTGGCTCCTTAATGTTTACCATGCAGTGACAATCTTCCTGCTTATCATTTTAGCCTCCTTGATGTCATATCCTACCCGCAAACCCTAACACAATCCAACTCCTTGCCCAGAATGAAGGAAATCCAGTGTGTTCCAATAGGTTGGATTGTCCTGGTGGTTAAGCAGAATGAAGAACAGAGACTTTGTCAGTCTTTTTGCTTTTGGTCACTTAATTATGCTTAGAAAATAATGACCTTTGTTTTAATAACTCCTGAGTCACAGATCACCCTAATTTGGGATTTGATCTTCTTTCTGAGCTACGGCTTTGGTTCTCTTTCTTCTTTTTTGTTGGCCCTTTGAAGATTGTCTTTTTCTTTGATTACCTTGAATGTAGTGGTAGAGATAAAGCTAATTCAGACAGCTGAGAAATTATTTAGCTGTTTTAGTAGATCAAAGGTAACCAAATATGCTATTCATAAAATGTTCCATCTTCTTTTCTGTCTTTACTGAAACTTGGTTTTCTTGGATAATAGTAGAATCCTAAAATAAAGACTGCTAATTCTCACATTGCCTCAGTATCTCAGGTGCTGGAAATAGGGGCATGATTCTCATGGCTCTGCACTACCACTGCCAGACTCCTCTGAAAGCCCTTCCTTGTTTTATTGTCCCCTGAATGGTGATAGTCCACTGTCATTCGTATGTAGTCAGCTATTGAGCTTCAGGTCACTCTCGCAATCTGCCTTTCTCCTGTCAGTCTTGGGAGCACTGTGCATGTGCCAGCTCACCCAGCCACCATCAGAAATGAAAGACCAGTGTCCTGCAAAATGAACACTGTGTGTCTTTTGGCTCCTAGCACTGGAAGTGTGTGGATTGCTAAAGAGAAAGGTTCAAAATATGTGGAACCAGAAGCTAGTCTCTGGAAATTTCCCGTTTTAGTTCCTGGCTTCAGGATTTCTCTAGCTCCATGTAAAGCTCATCCATGCACTTGAGGGTATGCTAGATATTTTATCTAGTGTTTTTATGTATTTTTCAGTGATACGATTTCATCATATGTCATCCACATTGTTGCTGAAGTGGAATTTCTTTATGATGTACTTGACTAACCCCTACTTATTCTCTGGTGCTTGGCTTTCCTGATTCTCCTATCTAAACTTGATCCCCTGTTATACTTTCTCATACTGCTTTGTGGTTTTCACTACAAAATTAACATAGTATATGTGTGTGTGTGTGTGTATAAAATATACTTTTTGTGTGATCTTTTGTTGCCTGTCACTCTTTTAGACATTAAGTACTCTGAAGACAGAAACACAACTATTTTTATACAGTGAAAATTATAAAATTTAAAAGCAAAATTATACAGTTTCTTAAAATAAGTACTTTAAGAATTACCTTAAGGTAATGCTAATAAGGTAAGCAGGTTGGAAAGAAATAGGAGGTTGAAACAGTCCTGGATTCTGTGTTCTTCCCTCCCTATTTCCCCATCCATACCCTTTGCAGGCCTATCTTGCAGGCCTCCACCTTAAGTCAGTGTTCCTAACATGTGATGTAGCTGAGAACAGTTTGTTTTTCTAAGGTATTTTGCATTATGAATAGATAAATCCCCTCTAGTTTACCCTAGACATAGTTGAGACTTTTTACATTTTTTTAAAAGAACATTATGAGGTTTAGGGGAGGAGAAGGATGGAAGAAAACAAAATAATAAATTTTTTGTATGTGCATCCTTATCGTGATGTAATTACGGTGCTCCCTGGTATGGTTGCAGTGGGAACACTCCTCCTCCTTTCTTTTCTTCAACCCTATCTAGGGACTCATTGTCATATTTTTTCCTTTATTGTTTATTGTCTACATATCTCCCCTCATCCATCACTTCCTAGATAGAGGAAGAGGGCAAGCAACTGGGTGTATATGGTCTTCAAGGAACTGAGAGAGTCTTGAAGCTGAGGAGAGAAATCTATAGGAGGGACATAGTAGGCAAGAGAAGAAAACAGACAAATCATAGACGTGGGAATATAAGATATGTGTGTGTGTGGTGTATGTCAGGGGGAGGGTATTTCTTGGAAGAGTAATCAAGGAAGGTTGGATTTATAAAGCAGGGCCAAACTATGATTAACTTTCAGGGACATTTTGCAAAGTTAGGATTGCAAGCATTTGCAGAGAGGGTATTTCCAATTTTGCAGTGTGCAGTAGATTTTGTAAGTAAAACTTTTTCCTACTGATTTCAAGATAAGTTTGAAATTATTCTGTTTCATTTTACACTGAAGTATTGAGGGGCTATGCCATTTGTGGAGTTCTGTGAAGATATGTTCAGTGATCATTAATTTGCATTTGTGAAATTTGTGCTAAATGCTGTTTCGCAGTCACTGTGTTGGGAGCTTGGATACATTTTTAACACTATTGACTTGAATGAGGGTTCGGCTCCTCTTGTTTAAAATTTGGATTAAAGCTCAATCAACAGACTTTGGGTGGTCTCATCTTCACCCCTCAGAGAAGCAGATCCATATGACCAAACTGCTTAACAATTTGGCAAGATGGTAGGCTTCTCTCATGAGACACCCAAGACAAGAATAGCAGGGACATTAGAGGTCATTTCTGAGGTAGGTTGCCAGACCATGGGGGAAATTTGTCCAGAACTTGCTTTCACTCTCTTCAGCCTTAGCTTATGCTCCTAGTTGTTTCTTTTTTATAAAAATGAAAAATTATGAAATTTTCCATCAAGGTCTCAGAGGAAAATGGAAGAATAAACTAAGGATGCAAAGGAGTTTCAGAAATGTCAGCAAGTAAAAGAGCAAGCAGTGCTGTATCTTTGTGCAGTGGTGGCCGTGTTGAAACTCTTCATCTTCGCCATTGTCCTTGCTGGGCACACTTGGTGGGGGGGGCAAGGTCTTCACTGTCATTAAACTATTGAAAGAAAAAGAGGATATGTACTCATCTAAAATGTATACTTCCTAAAACTCTGTTTCTTGGACAGTTCTTCAGATCATTTCCATTCATGCTCATAATTTCTATGACATAATACTCCAGTGTTTTCAAATAAATTAACCTCCATGGTTGAACTTTATCTGTTTTTTATTATTGCCTTCAGATCTCTAAAAGAAGTACAGACCCGTGTGTGTGTGTGTGTGTGTGTGTGTGTGTGTGTGTGTCTGTCTGTCTGTCTGGGTCCAAGTGTCTGTGTTTCTTTGCGTGTGTGTTTGTGTGTGTGTGTGTCCGTGTTTGTACAAGAAGGAGAGAGGGGGAGAGAGAAAGTAGGAGGAATTCTTTTGCATTTATTAGGTTTTAGTCTGATGTCAAGAAACAAACCCAGTGGGAACATCCTGCTTCCTGTCCATGATTTATCCTCCTTTTCTTTCCTGTAGAGCATGTAGTGTTTATCTTCCTTGGGTAGGTTTTAAACATACAACTATAAATAACCGAAAAAGTTACATGTCCTGCTCACCTGCCAGGCCCAGTGGTTTACTAGCTGGTGAGCTTACTTCATCTCCCTAGGTGCACACTCCTCATTACAATACATACCTCATTCATTGGTTTCTCATAGATGTCCTCCTGCCAAGGGGCAGATTTTGCTTGAAAAGCATCTCGCTGGAGAGCTTCTAGCACCTTTTTTGGAGTGACAAACCCATACTGAGCTTCCAGCAAAGCCAAGTCCATTTTTTCAGCCTTTAAAACGCCTATGACTTCATCTCGAGCCTGTAGGAACAATAGGCATTTCAGAAAGCCCACTTTATCTACGAGCAGTCTCTGCAAGTGATTTCTTGTGTTGAGTGTTTTTTCTTGTTTCTTCTCTTTCAAATATAAACATCATATTCTGTTACAGCACCTTTCACAAAAGGTAGCAAAACTATGTCCCTTTATCCTTCTTACAATCTAGTTACACATGAATAATGCTTTTTATTGTGATAACTAGACAACAGGGAGAGAATTCTACATTTTTCATTGTGTTTGACAAGTAGATAACATGATATTCCTCAATGGACTGATATTTTCATATTCAGGGATACGAAATAAGATTGTCCTGTATGTATAGCAGCTGTTTATTTTGTGTAGGTTAATAATGCTGGGGCAAATCTTGGAGCCAGTTCACATGAGGTATAAAAGCACCTACTGTCATTTAAAACTGACCCAGAAGTCATCAGCTGTTATTGTTACCCTTCCGAGCCTGTGCGCTGGAACAGCCTGAGTGGAGGATGTGACCTTTCACATGTGCATGCCAATCTCATGTCATCATGACAGCCCTTTTAGATGTGATTAATTACTCTTCGTGTTGCCAGAAGAGAATTCTGTGTATGTGTCCTTACACTTTGCTTTCATGTGCATACAAGTATGAAGCCCAGATAGCTATGTCTGTGGCAGCCTACACAGCAAATTCATAAGCAACCTTCCCCGGGAAGCATGAGGGCGATGCTTCTAAGCCAGCTGACCTGCAGTTCCCCCTCCAGAATGCTGAGAAGAAATAAGAGGTCATCTCTGGAGAGGTCTTCTCCTTGGTGGCCGTTACCACTGTGTGACTTAGGATATGGAAGGATTGCATCTGACTCCCTGGTGGGGTCTTTGTCTTGCTGTCTCTGCTTCTTGTCCTCAGGCCCTTGGAAACTGTGGTCTTTTCCAGGTCTTGGAAATTGCTCTGGGGCTGAGCCCTCCTTGTCACTGCTTTTGGAACGCATTCTTTAAGGGCTGGAAAGAAGAAAGACAATTTGTAACGCTTAGTGGAAGTGGAATTTTAATAAGAGAACCTATTACTGCTTTGACAAGTCTGCACTCATGTTATATTTACCACAGCCAAAGATTCAATCTTTCTGAAGTCTACAGCAGAGAAGGGTATTAGCAGATTCATAAATCACAGTCTTATTTACACTTCTGTTTTTAAAATCAACATTTTAAAAAATGTGTTCTGCTTTGATTAAGGCCACTTATGTCCATGGGTAAACAGACTGTATTTGAACTTCATCCGCCAAGCATTCCACCTGAGGGACCTGGGTCATACCTCCAACCTCGGCTGAAGTGCTTACTTAAGACGTACTTAACATAATTATAAAATGGTAAATTTGCTAATTGTTCTAACTTTCTGCAGATTCACATTGTGGTTCCACAAGAAAACCCTGTGGAACTTAAAAAAATGTTTTTAAATTTCTTAACCTTTGGTGCTTTAAGATAGAATTATCAGAATTACTGCTACAAAATACTTTGGGTTATTTTGTTATGATGATAAAGTCTAATATTAAAGGAATGAAGGCTTGGTTCCTGGCTGCATCCCTGACATTCTGCTAAAATTCCAGAACTGTCCTTGGATAAGTCAAGGGTTTATATTTAGAGCCCTTATCTCCAAAATAAGAACCCCAATGCCTATGGTAGTTGATTTTTATGAAAACAATATAAAATAAAGTAATATTTGAGGGACAGTTTTAGCTGTACATCTTATTATATAGGTTTGAAATTAATTTACAATAGCACAATAATCTGTTCCACCTTTGAGGTTTCTAATGAAAAAAGAAAATATCAGCTGAACTTACAGTCTACTTCAGTGATGTTCAAAAAGATTGTTAATTTTACTCATTCCTACAAGTCAAGAAACTATCATCATCATTGGGGCCTTGCTTTTCATTTGTAATAATATTTCTTTAAAAATCAGAAGGGGTGGAACTTCCTTGGTGGTCCAGTGGCTAAGAATCTGCCTGCCAATGCAAGGGACATGGGTTCCATCCCTGGTCTAGGAACTGAGATTCCACATGTTGCAGGGCAGCTTAACCCGTGCCACAACTACTGAACCCGTGCACTGCAACTACTAAATCCCACTCACCTAGAGCTCGGGCTCTCACAATAAGATAAGCTACTGCAACAGGAAGCCACAGTACTGCAACCAGAGAGTAGCCCCTGCTCACCACAGCTAGAGAAATCCCACGGACAGCAATGAAGAGCCTGTGTACTGCATCAGAGACCCACTACAGCCAAAATTACATTAAAAAAAAAATTCTAGAGGGAATTTCCTGGTGGTCCAGTGACTGGGGTTCCGGCTTCCACTGCAAGGGGAACAGCTCTATCCCTGGCTGGCAAACTAGGCATGGCCAAAAAAAAAAAGAAAAAAAATCTGGAAAAGTTCAAGCATACAGAGATGTATGAAAATATAATGAGTCACCACATGCTACCACACAGATTTGTAAAATCTCCATTTATTATATATTTGGGTAATATCTTACAGATTAACCCAAAAAATCCAATACATTAGAAAATAGTTTTTTAAGTAAAATATTATAGATAGAGCAGAAGCCCCTATGTACATCTTCCTTAACCCACTTTCTACACATCCTACCCCATAAGTAATCATACTGAATTTGGTGTTTATTCTTCCCATGCATGTTTTATACTTTATATTTTTAATGCAGGTGTATATATATTGCTGAGCCATTTATAGTTTTACTTTGCAGATTTTCAAACCTAATGTAAACATAGCATATTGCGTGTAGCATTCTGAAAGGTTTTTTTGTACTGTTTTTGAGATTCTTGTTCCATTTTACTTATTTTACATATTTGACTGCTATATGATATTACACTGCATGAGTAATCCACCATTTACTTACCCATTTTACTGTTGATGGATATTTAAATAATTTACATGTTTTTAGTGTTAGAAAAAAATGCAGCTGTGAACATACTTTGACATTTTCTTCCTGTGTACATGCATTTCTTCGGGTATTCTTTATGGCATAAGAGTGGGATTTTTGGACTCTGCTATATTGTGTTCTCAACATTACTAGGGATTACTGCTCTCCTGAGTGGAGTACCAATTGATAGCAGAGTAGAAGTGTTCTCCTTGCTCTATATCTTCATCAACACGTGCTATTATAGAATTTATACCAATATGATAAATGAAATGGTATCTGATTTGCGTCCTAAATTCATAAGAGCAGCATCCTTTTATGTGTTTAGATGCCATTTGAGTTTCTTCATAAATTGCTTGTTCATAGTCTTTGCCCATTTTCCTTTTGTAAATATTAGTTGCCTTTTTCTTATGAATTTATAGGAATTCATTACATATTCTATAAGTTACTGTTTGGTTGATTATATGTTTTGCTATTATTTCTTCTGATAGTAGCTTAAACATTTTCACTTTATGTCTTTTGTGGTAAAGAAGTTTTCAATTTTACTTAGTCAAGTTAATCAGTTTTTAAATCAGTTCTTTATTTTTTAATTGGAAGATTTACAATATTGTGTTGGTTTCTGCCATACATCAACATGAATCAGCCATAGGTGTACATATGTCCCCTCTCTCTTGAACTTTCCTCTCACCCCATCCCACCCCTGTAGGTTGTCACAGAGAACTGGATTCAAACTCCCTGCATCACACAGCAAATTCCCACTGGCTAGCCATTTCACACATGGTAAAGTGTATGCTTCAGTGCTGCACTTTCAATTCCTCCCACTCTCTGCTTCCCCTCTGTGTCCACAAGTCTTTTCTCTATTTTTGCATCTCCATTGCTGCCCTGCAAACAGGCTCATCAGTACCCTTCCAGATTCCATGTATACGCATTAATACATGATACTTGTTTTTCTCTTTCTGACATAACTTCACTCTGTATAATAGGCTCTAGGTTCATCTACCTCATTAGAACTGACTCAAATGCGTTCCTTTTTTAGCTGAGTGATACTCCATTGTATATATGTACCACAACCTCTTCATCCATTCATCTGTCAATGGACATCTAGGTTGCTTCCATGTCCTATCTGTTGTAAACAATGCTGCAATGAACATTGGGGTACATGTGTCTTTTTCAATTATGGTTTCCTCAGGGTATATGCCCAGTAGTGGGATTATTGGGTCATATGGAAGTTTTATTCCTAGTTTCTTAAGGAATGTCCATACTGTTCCTTTTAGTGGCTATATCAGTTTACATTCCCACCAACAGTGCAAGAGGGTTCCCTTTCTCCACAGCCTCGTCAGTATTTATTGTTTATAGATTTTTTTTTATGATGGCCATTTTGACCGGTGTGAGATGATACCTCACTGTAGTTCTGATCTGCATTTCTTTAATAATAAATCAGTTCTTTTCTTTATAATTTGCATTGGAAACCAAAATTTGAGCAGTGGCAGTATAATAGAATGGTTAAGACCGTGAACCCTGGAACCACTCTGCCTGAGTTCATATCTCTCCTCCATTACTTATTGGCTATAAAACTTTGGCAAGTTACTCGATACCTCTCTGCCTTTCTCATCTGTAAAATGAGGATGATAATAGTAGTATATTCATAACCTAAAGTTGCTGTGAGGATTAAATTAGTCAGTACATGTCATACGTTTATAGCATGCCTAATACAATATTAACACCAATAAACATTAGCTTTTATTATTAACATTATTTATTTTTATTCCCTCCAATTTTATAGTGATTCTGTACTACCTTTATAGTTAGAAAAAAAATTTAAGAACTAAAGAAAATTTATTTGATTATCTATTTCATCTAATGAATTGTGAACCATGAATTCAGGGGGAAAGAAAAGAAGATTGAAAGTGGTTTTGTGTCTTTCCTGGGTACTCTGTTGAAGAAGTGACTCTTTCCAGTTCCACCTTGCTGGCACCACTTGAGAAATCAGAGTGCAGAACAGTTTAGGAACCTTGAGGACTTCATAACCAACCAGCTAAGCGCCCATTCATCTCTCCACCCATCCTTCAGCAAGCATTTATTGAAGGCCCGCTGTGTGTCCTGCAGTAAATTGGTTATTTATGGTGTGACTGTCTTACTTTTCTTAATACGGGTGGTACACTTTCAAGTATAAAGTTTATGGAAATCGTTTGTAAATCTGGGGTCATGAAGTGCACTGTACTAGACAGAAGTCAGGTGAAAAGAATTCTATCACAAATCAGCTGTGGGACTTAGTTAAGACGTGACCCTCCCTGAGCGCAGTGTCCTGATTTGTGAGGTGAGGCAGGTGAGGAGGTGATCTCTATGACCCCCTTTCTCCTAGGTTATATAATGATTCTTGCCACTGTGCCTTTCTTTTAGCATAGATTATCAATAGTGTATTTAAAAGACATGGATTCGTGGGTCTGTGCTCTATAGGAAATCCACAGAAATCTAAACGCTGCATATGGATATGCAGTAAACCTGTGACTAATGGTTTTCACCAGAGTAGAGATCACAGTTAAAAGACAGTGCTTAAGGAAAGAATCCCAGAGTTAATTTTCAAGTGAGCATCGTTCAGTAGCCTCATCATAACAATCAGGCTGTAACAGCAGAACTGGAAGGTGTTAGTGGCTTACCTGTTTATCACGTATTTTGTCAGTAATAAACCAACTATCAAGTGATACTAGTGGGGCACCCTCCTTAAAGTTACAGTGTCCATCTGGAGAAATTTAAAGCATTCACTTTCAAAGTGTTAGCAAGTCATGTAGTATCTTTCCTCTATAATTCATGTTCACTCTGACTTTCCTCCATCACAATGTATTTCCTTTATTAGCTGCTAGAGATCAACAGTGATGGTGGTGATGGTGGTGGCAATGTTGATGGTAGCTAATACTTAGTGAGAAGTTACTACATGCCAGGCATTCTTCTAAGCATTTTACATGTATTAACTCATTCAATTCTCCACGACAACCCTATGAAGTGTAGGGATATTATTATCTCTATTTACAGCAAAGAAATGGAAACACCAATGAAGGCTGCACAGCTAATAAGTGGAAGAACTGGGATTTGAATCCAGACAACCTGGCTGTACTACCTGTGCTCTTAAAAAATCATGTCTCATGCTATTATACTGTACTGCCAAAGACAGGTGGTTATAAACACCCTGTCTGAGATGGATACAGACACCATGTGTGAAAAATGCTTGTAGCCTTGCTGAAGAGATTACTTATCAATAATTACAGTAGAGATGAACAGTGATCTGTGGCAGTAGTTGTCACGGACTGTCCACTACTTGGCCTTCTCTGGTGGCTCAGCTGGTAAAGAATCAGCCTGCAGTGCAGGAGACCTGGGTTCGATCCCTGAACTGGGAAGATCCTCTGGAAAAGGGAATGGCTACCCACTCCAGTATTCTGGCCTGAAGAATTCCATGGAGTGTATAGTCCATGGGGTTGCAAAGAGTTGGACATGACTGAGTGACTTTCACTTTCACTGCACTACATATCCAGGAAAGGACTTATTTATTTGAGAAATGCAAAGGTATAAAGGGAGTATATTTTTATATAGGGATGGAAGGTTAGGATATATAGTATTTTTGACTGTAGAAAGCCCCATTATGTGTATATTTATGTACTAATAAATAATGTTCATATACTAGCATATTAATGTATGCTATGTACCTTATGGGAGAAGGCAATGGCAACCCACTCCAGTACTCTTGCCTGGAAAATCCCACGGCAGAGGAGCCTGGTAGGCATGCAGTCCATGGGGTCGCTAAGAGTCGGACACAACCGAGCGACTTCACTTATGAAAACATATTCAAAAATAAAGTGGAAAAATATTAATAAAAAATAAGAAATCCAGTTTTTTTCTCCCACCCCATTGGATTATCTTGATCACTTCAGGGAGATCATTACTCTGGCCTATAGGAATAATGGAGGGTTGTTAATATAGGGTAGATACGTTTAAAACACTTAAATATTATGTACCACTTTGTTTATATAAATGTTCTCACATGAAGGACAAGGCCTTCAGTTTCTTCTATCTAATATTAATATCTAATACATTCAGATATTCTATCTAATACATTGATGTGTCCCATGGAATTTCTGACCTGGTGTTTCATACCTAATGGCTATTCAAGAAAATGACTGATTTGTTCCTTCTACTTTGTGGCCTATCCACAATTTAGGTAACATTACTAAATAACAGTGGCTCAAAACTCTGTAGGTTACTCTGCATTTTCAGTCATCTTGCAGCTCAACTGGGTGTGAATGGGCTAAGATGGGCTCACTCCATATCTGACTCTCAGCTAGACAAACTTGATCTCATCTGGATCATCTCATCTCTGCTCCACGTGGGCTTTCAGCCTCTGGTGGGCTGGACCAGGCTTCCCCGTAGAGCAGACTCAGGGCAGCATCCCAAGAATGTGATGACCAGTGATCTGTGACAATAGTTGTCATTGACTCTCCCCTGGATCGCTTATTCTCCCCTACTCCAAGTCTTCAGTTTTTTTGGTAAAAGAGCATTACAAGACCACCCCAAATTCAGGAAGTGGGGAAATAGATCCCACTTCTTGATGGAAGGAGCTGCAGAGTCACATTGCAGACGACTGGGAAGAATTAACTGCAGCCATCTTTGAAAAACTCATCTGCCACACTTATAGATTCATATTTCTGTGAAAATCAAATAGAAGCCTAGTTTAAAAGAGAGGTAAAATGTGTTTGGTTTTTACTTCTTTTAGTTTCCTGGAAGCATAGGGTTATTTTTGTGACTTCTATGATGCATTCCTGTGCTTTCATCTTACTAGGTAGTCAAATGTGGAACAATAGGCTACTGATAAGAATCAACTTGTATTCTGTTACTATTCAATAAGGATTCCTCTGTCACCATTAATCTTATCCAAGGTATGCCTTCCAGAATTCCAAGATAATGTAAGTTTATGTACTTACATTACAGAAGTAGCTACAGGGTAGCTTGCTAAGCATTGCTCATAAGTAGTGCTCTTTTTGTTAAGGCAACTTGAACTACTACAGGGCTTCCCAGGTGGCACTAGTGGTAAAAAAAAACCCACCTGCCAACGCAGGTTAGATGTAACAGACGCAGGTTCCATCTCTGGGTCAGGAAGATCCCCTGCAGGAGGGCATGGCAACCCACTCCAGTATTCTTGCCTGGAGAATCCCCATGGACAGAGGAGCCTGGTGGGCTGCAGCCCATTGAGTCACACAGTCGGATGCGACTGAAGCAACTTAGCATGGAGCACAAACTGCTACAGAAAACTGAGTGGATCTCCATATATGCACTGTCTTCCCTCACCTCTCATTCTTTTTTTTTTTTAATTGAGTTATAGTTAATGTACAGTATTATATGTTACAGGTGTAAAATATAGTGGTTCATCATTTTTAAAGGTTGTATTCGATTTATAGTTATTATAAAATATTGGCTATATTCCTCCTCACCTCATTGTTAAAGTGAGTTGAGTGAAATCCTCCAGGAGTGCACATATCATTTGCCAATGATGATATTTATAAGTGATTTTTTAAAAAAGGAATGAGCTGAAACATTTTTATGTTATGTTTATCCTTTTTAAATTGTTTAGAGTTTTTCTGAAACCATCTATTTTCTTTGGGGACTAGGGAAAATAGCTTCAGCATTCTTGCTGGTGTTCAATTGGGTTTGTGAACAGACCCTTCGTGTGCAGACTTCGGGTTGACTGAGGAGCGTGTGTCTCCGCATGTTTACAGTGGTGGAGTTTCCTTACCCTTCTGCCAACAACCACAAACTGATCAGTAATGAGAAGTAATTAAGTATCGAGAGGAAGAAAACAAAGACATGAATTTCATGATACTCTCATGCTTTGTATTATCAGTGACTTCATTGTTTCTCTTGGCAAATTTTTTATGCATCTGTGCTTGGCCCAGGGGTGCATACTGAGGGAAAGAAAAGTTTTGTAATAGCAGCGGTGGTTTGGGATTTTCAGGTTACCAAGGGAAAAAAAATCGAATGGAAAATTGCTTTTGTTTATAACAAATTATGATGCCTTACTCTTTACATAACTGTCACTAGTGACATAATGCCTGATGGTTTTGCAAAGACATTTGCCTGCCTAGTTGTCAAGTTTAACAGCCTAGTGTGTTGATTATCTGTGACTCTCAGAGCCATCGAATGGCAGCCTTCAGAAATGTAAGAGAGTGATAGACTGGGAATCAGGAAACAGGACTTCTGATCTCAATTCTGCTTTTAATTAGCTACTCTGGGTCGCAGCTCGTAAAATAAGGCTATTAGGCTGGGTTGACCCCATGAGGTCATTCAGGATGAAATAAGGTTTCTTCCCCTTGACCTCTACCCTGGTCCTCACTCCCTAATGGGTCCCCCTTACTACAGAATTTGTGCCTGAGACCAGATGATCTCTGAGGTCCTGGGACTTCCCGCTTTAGAATTTTGTGCTTGTCTGTTGTCTTGTATCTATGGATACAAATACAGTGCAGTTGGCCCTGAGAAGCAGATTCTGCTTTGTTTTCCTATGCAGTGACCTCGGTCAGTTTTTCTTTGGTGTAAGCTGGTTGAAATCGTGATATATTTTGGTAAGGATGTGTTCATGCAGAAGAAGGACAAATAGAATTGTTTGCAATTATTTACTTAATTTAGTTACAGGAAATAGCCAAATGTCAATTGAGGCTCATTCTAACTACCACCTCCCCCCAGCGTACAAGCCCCTAGCCAACTCCTTACTATAAATGTTGAACTTTATTAATCATTCTTTCTTTGTATAACAAAAACTGCTTATTCTACATAATTGGATGCTACTTAGATGTAATTTAGTCTCTGCATACCTGTTTATTTCCATGTTTGAATGGTGAAAACAGGTTGTTTGGCTATATAAAAGAACTTCAGAATGCCTCAGTGAAAGAAATTGGTTGTGGTCTTGATAATTTACTATGATATCAGGGTAACCAATCAAAACTATTCCAGTTTAAAGACGAAAATAACAATGATAGCTTACATTAATTCAGTACTTAGCAAATAAATACTTTCTTTTGGTTAACCCTTTAGTCTTCTCAAAAACTTTTTCTCTGTTTTGCAATAGAGGAAACTGAGGCATAGCTGCTAAGTAACTTGCTGAAGGTCATACTGCTAGAAAGTAGCAGAGCCATGTCCCAGCATGGGCGTCTGGCTTTAGAATTCAGCAAATCACTATGCTGTATCTACTTAGGGTCTCATAAGAAGGTATATTTAGTAAAGGAAAATATCCTGCTTCAACATTGTTATTCAATAAACATTTATGAAGTACCCACTTATCAGTTATCATATTTGCTAATTTGTGCAAGCTTGTTTTTGTATATGGACTAATGTCTGTTTTGTTGATATGGGTACAGTTAATTCTGGCTACCCAGAATTACACAAAAATATGAATATTAATGAATTCACAACTTCTGGCCCTTTCAGCACTTGGTCTATTCAGTAAAAATGTTTTGTTTTCATGCATCATTTATGTGCAGAAACTAAGCCACAAAGTGGCTTTTCTCAGATACTTTGCTGGCATCTTGGGTGTGGGCAGAGGGAGCATGGCAAGAAAGACTCTGAGATTATGGGATCAAATGGATCTGGATTTGAATCACTACTCCAGCATGTTAGCTCTGTGGCCTTGAACAACTTACTGTACCTCTGTGAGCCTTCAGATGTAACATGGAGATAATGCTACCTGGTAATGAGTTTATCGTTCATACTCTGTGAGCTTAGGGTCCCTGTTGTTCATGTCTGTCTCCGTAGTGTTCAACAGAGTTGGACCTCAGCAGGAATTCATTTGAATGACTGAATCGTGTAGTCCTCAATAGAGCTGATTGGCTCTTAAGTATCGATAGGGACTGCCTCATAGTAAAGATGAGTCATCTGTGAACCACGGGCTAGAAATTCAGAAAAATGGTACGGAGAATCTGACAGAAGCAGCTAATGTGTGTAGACCTCTTAACACATGCTGGGTGCTATCTTAAATGCTTTGTGTATGTCATCATTTAATCTTAAAGAGTTTTACCCTTAGTAAAGACTGTAGGAAAGGGCATGGTAAAGCTAAACTAAGAGTGGAGACTCTCAGAGACAAAAATTAATATCAGGATGAGGGTAATCCCCTTCATGAATCACCGCCTTGTAGTGGCAAAAGGACATAGTGCTGTGCATGGCCACCGAAGACAGATGGGTTATAGTGGAGAGTTCTGACAAAATGTGGTCTGCTGGAGGAGGAGATGGCAGCCCACGGCAGTATTCTTTCCTGGAGGATCCCAATGAACAGTATGAAAAGGCAAAAAGATATGACCCTTGAAAAATGAGCCCCCCAGATGAGAAAATGTCCAGTGTCCTACTGGGGAAGAGCAGAGGGCAATTAGTAATAGTTCCTGAAAGAATGAAGCAGCTGGGCCAAAGTGGAAACAACACTCAGTTGTGGTGAAAGTAAAGTCCAATGCTGTAAAGAACAATATTGCATAGGAACCTGTAATGTTAGGTCCATGAATCAAGGTAAACTGGATGTGATCAGACAGGAGATAGCAAGAGTGAACATGGACATCTTAAGGAATCAGTGAACTGAAATGGACAGGAATGGGCAAATTTAATTCAGATGACCTTTATATCTACTACTGTGGGCAAGAATCCCTTAAAAGAAATGGAGTAGTGCTCATAGTGAACAAAGAGTTAGAAATGCAGTACTTGGGTGCAATCTCAAAAATGACAGAATGATGTTGATTCATTTCCAAGGAAAGCCAATTCAACATCACAGTAATCCATGTCTGTGCCCCAACCACTGATGCCGAAGAAGCTGAAGTTGACCAGTTCTATGAACACCTACAAGACCTTCTAGAACCAACACTAAAAAAAGATGTCCTTTTCATCAAAGGGGATTAAAATGCAAAAGTAGGAAGTCAAGAGACACCCGGAATAACAGGCATGTTTGGCCTTGTAATACAAAATGAAATAAGGTAAAGGCTAGCAGAGTTTTGCCAACAGAACACACTGCTTCTTGGAAAGAAAGCTATGACAAACCTAGGCAGCATATTAAAAAGCAGAGACATCATTTTGCCAACAAAGTTCTATGTAGTTAAAGCTCTGGTTTTTCCAGTACCCATGTACAATGTGAGAGTTGGACCGTAAAGAAGAATTCTGCTGAGCACCAGAGAACTCTTGCTTTCAAATTGGGGTGCTGGAGAAGACTCTTGAGAGTCCCTTGGACTGCAAGGAAATCAAACCAGTCAATCCTAAAGGAAATTAACCCTGAATATTCATTGCAAGGACTGATGCTGAAGCTGACGCTCCAGTACTTGGGCCACCTGATGGGAAGAGTCACCTCATTGGAAAAGACCCTGATGCTGGGAAAGGTTGAAGGCAAAAGGAGAAGGGGGCAGCAGAGGATGAGATGCTTAGATAGCATCACCTCACCAACTCAATGGACATGAATTTAATCTAACTCCGGGAGATAATGAAGGATAGGGAAGCCTGGTATGCTACAGTCCATGGTATTACAAAGAGTCAAACACAACTTAGTAACTGAACAACAACAATCAGGGTAGTGCTGGTACCTACACAAAGTTTAGTGTGTGTGTTTGCACACATGTGGGTGGAGAAGGGACACTCAGTCCCCAGGACTTACTAGAAAATTGCAGGTAAAGTCGTTGAATTTTCAGAACCTTTATCATATATACCCCAACCCTTTGTTCTGTCTCAGCCTCACCTCCCTGATTACAGGTTCACATGCATAAAATGAGTTCAACATCTGCCGCACTCCTTTTTATTTGACGGCACCTTGAACAGTCCTTAGTCCTGTTTTTAATGTCTGTGACATAATGCAGTGCCATTTAAACTCGTTTGTAGGAAGTTTGGGGGTGAACTCTTTTGATAGCAAGATGGCTGCATAACGCACAGGGAGCCTGTGCCGACTGGAGGACGCTCTTCGCCAAGGGACAACCTTGAAAGTGATTCAGTGCCTTAAGTTTGAATGTGTTTAACATTTAGGGAGCAGACTGTCAGCTAGCTTTACATTTCCACTTGGATTTCCCCCTCTCTGTGTGGATCCATAAAGCTATAACTTAGTTCCCTGAAAGGAGAATGGAAAGAGAAGTAGTAAGATTATGGGGTTCTCAGCAGAGCTCGTTGAGCCCTTAATATTAACTGTCTCATGGTAAATGTGATTCATCTATGAAAATACTGGCTATAAATAGATGTTAATAGTGCTCAGTTGCAGATCAGCCAGGTTGTGCTTGCATGGCCACATTTGGGAAAAAAATCCTGTTGAGTATTTTATTTGGTTTCTCTTAAAATGAAAAAATAAAGTTTGTTTCCTTTTATTGCCCTAGTCACCCACATTTGAAGACACTAATTCAGCCAGCTACAGCAGAGCTATCTGATGGCTAAAAAAAGATACATCGAAAACCAGATAACCTAATTTAGCAATGGCCCCCCTTTATCTTTTTATTCCATTTTGAGTAAAAGTCATTGAAACATTCCCTTAACGGTGTTTTTACTTGTAGGGAAAGGTGAATAGGGCTTCAGAGAGGGGAATAGAACTTGAGGATCTGTGATTCAGGTGCATATTCTTAAGAATTCTGATTCCTAAAAGAAATTCAGGGTTACTTTCACATCAAATGTGAGGTTCAGAAGGCAGTGTAGTCATCTCATCCATCTCTCATAGTACCAGTCAGTTCAGTCACTCAGTCGTGTCTAACTCTCTGCGACCCCATAAACTGCAGCACACCAGGCCTCCATGTCCATCACCGACTCCTGGAGTCCACCCAGACCCATGTCCATCGAGTCAGTGATGCCATCCAACCATCTCATCCTCTGTCGTCCCCTTCTCCTCCTGCCCCCAATCCCTCCCAGCATCATGGTCTTTTTAAATGAGTCAGCTCTTCTCATCAGGTGGCCAAAGTATTGCAGTCTCAGCTTCAACATCAGTCCTTCCAATGAACACCCAGGACCAATCTCCTTTAGGATGGACTGGTTGGGTCTCCTTGCAGTCCAAGGAACTCTCAAGAGTCTTCTCCAACACCACAGTTCAAAAGCATCAACTCTTTGGCGCTCAGATTTCTTTATAGTCCAACACTCACATCTATACATGACCACTGGAAAAACCATAGCCTTGACTTGATGGACCTTTGTTGACAAAGTCAACACAGTATCTAAGTATTTTCTGTGCCCATCTACTCCATTGTTACATATTGTCCCGTGCCCATCTACGCCATTGTTACACAGCTGTAAGTGTCTGAGGGGTTTGCTGGTGGCTCAGATGGTAAAGAATCTGCCTGCAATGCGGGAGACCCAGGTTCGGGAAGATCCCCTGGAGAAGGAAATGGCAACCCCCTCCAGTATTCTTGCTGGAGAGTCCCATGGACAGAGGAGCCTGGTGGGCTGCAGTCCGTGGGGTCGTGAAGAGTCGGACACGACTGAGCAACTAACATACACAAGTGTCTGAAAGTGCTTCCTTGTGAGCTGAAATACAGCTCCCAGGATCTTTATTCATTTATCCTTCTCCTGCCTCCAGAGCTAAGTCAAGCGAGGCTACTTCTCTTGCCACATTGTGGCCCTTCAGTGGGAAGTACTCTGTTCTTTTTTTCAGATATAACACTCACCACACCTCATGTTGTGTGGTTTAGTCTCCCTCATCCAACACACGATCTCACCACACATTTTGATTGCATTATTGAATTATGCTTCATTAGGTTAGGTGTTTCTTAAAGAAATGCATAGAGTTGGGCATGATTTCCCAGATAATAAACACAACTAAAGTAATGAAATGGTAAGAGTATATACTTAGGGAAGACCTCAGTCTTCTGATTTTGGATCTCAGATAGATCTCTGATATTGGATCTCAGTATAGATCAAATAATTTGATAGTAGGCATTTAATGAAGACGTATTCCAGTTTTGCTTATCAGATGAGTGCTTGTAATACCTTTCATGTGTACATTGCTCTTTATATCAATAAATAGATAATTATTCACCCTGTTTTTCAAGATGAGGAGTTCGAGGTTCAGAAAGCTTAAATAACTTTGGTTAATAAACCTTGAGCCAAAACTGAAAACTCAGGCATTCTGACACCCCTTTCTCTCCAGTCTCATGCTGGATATATCAACAGTGTACTTTTTTAAAAGCTCGAATATGTTCTTTGGTTGTTTTTCCACAAAGTGCTAGAGTCAGAGAAGCTGCTATGCTGTAGATACAGAATAAACAGCCTGCCAATGGGGTCTAATAGAGCAGACTTACATCATGGCTTTTCTTAGCTGTGTGTTCTGAAGAAAGGACAAAAAGAAATATAAAAATCTCCAAGTATAAATAGTCAATTTATCCAAGTTTTCCATTACAAATCAGTGGCTCTTTAAATATTCTTTTCTCATTTAAGGTTGACACAGGGCTGGGAATGTTTTCCAGATCTTTGTGGAATAGAACAGAAGAAGAAAATTATTTTCATATAGTCCAAGCTAACTTTAAGTGCATTTTAAAATGCCACACTCCCAGCACTAGATCAGAGCTCTTGAAAATCATATGATTCTTTTAACAGTTTTCAAACTACATCACTTTTCATATTTCTTCCAAGTCTGCTCTCTGTTTTTTCTTAGAAGCATGGTGATATTGAGCCAGTCACTTAACCTTTCTATTCTCTTTGAATTTTTGTCTCTTTGGCTCTTGGAACCAGTTTCTTCCAATCTCCCTCTTCTGAAACCCATTGGAAGTTAATGTACCCTTGGTCATGACCAGATCCAGCCCCAGAAGCCAGAACTCTTGCCTACAGCTCTGTTGCTGTTTCCATAACAACGCTACATGTTCAACAGGCCAGCCCCTACTTCTTCCAGCCCTAGAAAGATATGAATCTTAAAAGATAAAAAATGCATATTTATAGAACCCAAAGTGTCCCACAAATTTTTGTTGACTTTCTCGACCTCTTCCTCACCCATTAGTTGACAGTAAGTCACCCTGACTGCCTTTCGGCCTCCTCTTGGCTAGACCAACCTAACATAATACAGAGCTCTGAGATGAACGGGAGATTTGAGATCAAGAGTTTCCATCTATAGATTCCAAATGACATCTTTCCTTTTTCTTCTTTTATCTACTGACCTGTGACTGGAATAGAGCGATAGTGTGTTACTAAAACAAATCTTGCTGCTGGTCAAGTCCTAGAGCAGTACTCGACCTTGCAGCCATTTTATTTCTCCTTTCCCACATCTACCGTTACTTAGTCTATCTTCCTGTACTGGGGAACAGGTCCCTGCTTGCCTCTCAGGCATTTGCGTCTAGTCTGGCTCATGTACACTTGATCTTACTAGGGGAAAAGAAAGAAACTCAACTTGTAAAACTCCGATTATTTGCCAGATTATATGACTCATGCTTTCTATTCTTTACATATCTTTTTTTTAAAAAAATTCAAACACATGGACTTGGTATTATTCTCCTTATTTTAAAGATGAAAAAACTTGAGACATTGAGAAATTCACAGTTGAATAGAAATATAAGTTCAAGAATAAATACAGAATACCAACAAAAGCTGTAAATAATGTCCAATGTACAAAGTGTGTTGGGCCTTAGAGGATAAGAGTAGCTGGCTCATATGTACAGGCTGAAGGTGGATGAAGAACAGCGTGTGGCAAATATCAAGTCATTCCTTATGGCTGAAGTAAAGGAGAAGACCAGCAAGGAAATTTGAATGTGTATTCTATGTATTAGATGTTAATAAAAAGTTATTGTTAATTTTGTTAGCTGTATTAATGACATTGTATTTATGTGAGAGAATGTCCTTTTTATTTTTCTAGATACATAGCGAAGTATCCTACTTTGAAATGATATGGTATCCTTCTCATATGTCCACATATGAGAAGACTGCAGGCCTAGGGTTCAGACTCTAACACCTATGGAGGACAGACTGGCCTCAGATAGGAGTGACGCGTGCACTTTACTTTTAAATATTTCAGAAAAAATAAAGGCAGAGAGTAGAGGAAAAATAAGTTGGGCAAAATTTTAATGGTTGTTTAAGGGTGGGTGAGTACATGGTCTTTGTTATATTCTTTTTACTTTCTATAAATTTAGAAATGTTCGTGACTAAAGATTTAAATAGACATACACCAGAGACATAGTGTTGAATACATAAACTTTTAAAGAAGTTTCAAGAGGAGGGGAGCAAAAGGTGCAAGGTAAAGAGAAAGAAGACGCTAATTTGGGGGTGTCTGACAGAGACAGAGAAGCAGAAAATGAAGCTGTGTCCCAGGAACCAAGAAAGAAAATTATTTCAAGGAGCAGAGAGCTGCTATGCCTTTTTTTTTTTTTTTTTTTAACAACATTGCCACTGCTCAGAAGTTTTGGAACTCTACTTTTGGAGTTTTCTGTTTTTTGGACTATCTCTCAGCCATGGCAAAATCTGGTTCATTGAAGGTGAATGTGACTTCTTACCACAGGGAAAATGTCCTTGGAGCCAAATCTAGTGAATGAAGTCAGAATTTGGGTCAGCGAATACTGTTTTTGGTCAAAGAACGAATTGTGACCTTAAAATAATGAGACTGGGTTTTGTATGTGGTCTTTGAACCAGTTTTGAAGATGTTTCCAAAACCTGTCAGCCATGACACATTATCAGAATAAGCTTCATATAGGAAAACTTTTGACTGAATGACACAAATGGATTTATAACTTTGAGCTTTTGTTTTGTTTTTAATATTCCATCAACTTTGGTTATATGTCAGATCTTTGGTGTCCCAAAGCTTCTGGTGGCTTTCTAGAGTCAGAAGCTTCTGGACAAGCAAAAATGTAGGAGACTACATGGTGAATGGCAGGGGCAGGAGTGCAGGCTCTGGAGCTGGCCAGCCAAGTGACAGTCCTGTCTCCATCCCTTCACGCTGTCCAGTTTGGGGCAAATTCCTTCACTTCATCGGGACTCTGTCTTTGCAGGGTTGTTGGGAGAGTTTGAGATCATACGTATAAAATGCTGTGCCCAGTGCCGTACGTATGACAGGAACATGTGACTTATCTTGGTAGAGACATAGTGTTACAATTTTATCTCTTGATTCATCAGACATACCTTTCCTCTTGGGACATCAAGTGAGATAAGAACATAACAAATGGATTTTTGCCTTTTAGCATCATGAGGAGAATATATTACTTAGCCTTACATCGCTGAAGGGAAGGGGAGTTCTTTTAGTCACTGCTAAACCTGTATTTTCAGAAAGTGTGTTATTCGGTTCCTTGCCAAGATGGAGATTGGCAAGCTGAAGAAATTGGAAATTGGCCAAGAACCAGTGCCTGTTATTTAGCAGAGAGGTAATAGGGAACTATGATCCTGCCAATCTGGAGGGACTTAACATAAAGTGACTAGCTTCTCGGTCCAAACTGGCAGAACTGTTCCAAACAAGATGACGAAGGCTGCTGATTCAAAGGGGTAGGCTCACCCAAGCTCTTATTGGTGTGCCTCTTCCACCGACCAAGACTTTTAAATCTTCTCTAATACCACAGCAACATATAACTTACTGTCTTCCTGGCTGGGCACTCTGCTAAAGCACTTTAAATATACTATTCCCTTTGATACTGGAAACAGCCTATCAGCAAATACTACTATTAACCTGTGCTTTATTGGAAATTTAAATTGAAAGAAGTAAAGTCAGTCTGCCCCTAAGCCACAGAACACTAGAGCAGGGCAGGAATTCCTGCTGGCTTTAGAACCTACCTAGTCTTTGCAAAGCTTATGTTGCCTGAGTTCTTTCTCACTCAGAATAATGATCTGTGTAAAGGGGGAGGAGAAATCTCTTCAGTAATCATGGCATAAATTTGACTACACTGGCAAAATAAAAAAGGGCCAGAGTCCTTTCACCAAAGACCTGTGTGATGAAGCAGTAAGAGAAGAGAACATATCTCCAGGGAGTAAAAATTACCTAGGCTAGGTCAGATCTCAGATTGGAGCCCAGTGTGAATCAAGTTCTTGCTCCTTCACAGTTCTCCATTATTCAACTCAGAGCATCTGCCTACAATGCAGAAGACCTGTGTTCAATCCCTGGGTTGGGAAGATCTCTTGGAGAAGGAAATGGCAACCCACTCCAGTATTCTTGCCTGGAAAATCCCATGGATGGAGGGGCCTGGCAGGCTATGGTCCATAGGGTCACAAAGAGTCGGACACGACTGAGCGACTTCACTTTCACTTTTCTGAGTATTAGCTTGGGAGTTATGGAGCAGGAAGTCTGCTTTAGTCAGAAAGCATCAGGGAGCATCCAAAAGCATCCAGACAACCACATGCAGCAGAGTGGATGCTGGGCCTAGATAGTGTGACCTGGCCTAGATCCTATGAGCTTGGGTCGGACTGATTATCAGTGTTCTTTTAACTGGTGTCAGGACTCTCCTTGTGTCTTCTAAGAAGGGTTCACCAAGCCTTCCCAAGCCCCTAGTCACATTAATCTTATGAAAGTATGCATTTCCAGCACTTTTTAATTAGGGGAGACCCCTTCCCAGTCCTGTTGAATAGATTTGGACCTCAGACATGGGGACATGGGACTGGGGTAGATTGAGCTCAGAGGTTCTACCCACTGTGTGTGGTTCCACATAACCCTTTGTTTGAAAGTGCCTAAGGCAGCCAAGAGTGTGTGTTGACCAAAGAGGGCAGCTTCTGCTAGAAGCTATAAGTACATAAATGGATGTCAGAACTTAAAATTAAGGGGGGAGGGAGGGGGGAAGAGACAAAGAATCACTACCCTCCCTTGAGCATGTTGCTTTGGGTATTTTGGTAATGATTGTAAAGCATTAACACACAGACTAAACTAAGCTCTTTGTGTTCTTTGCAAGATGGAGAGCTTGCCAAGTCAGTTTCAGCATACAAAGCCCAGACAATTATTCTTTTGGCATGTAGGGGCCACCCTTGTTTTTGCTGGGGGGTTGGACGGGGATAGCCTATTGACACAGGAAGGCTTTATAAGGAAAAAGAAGGCAACTAAAACCCTGCATTTTTTAGAAAAGAAATTCCCTGTCATGGTTCTCAGCCCCTACCCTCTATGCTAAACCTCTGCCACAGAGCCAACAGAAGAACCCCTTGGGCTCAGAAGTGCCACACACACTTCGAAGCCCACAGCATGTTACTCATTCATGGCTGTTTTCATTTCCTCCACTTAGCACCTCACCATGAAATCATGTATTTCTTTTGTGAGTGTGTGCATGAAGATGGTTGATAGCTATATTTCCAGTGACAGCCGTCGGAAAGATAAAGTTCTTGAGATTCCTTAGGTGGCATATGCTTTGCAGTAGTGATTCTCAGCCTATGAACCCAGAACCCTTAGGAACTTTCAAAGTTGTCTAAGGAGACTTCCAGTCATCTTCCAAAAGCATTGTGAGAAACCAAGTGTGATGTATCTCCAGAATGGAGGCTGTTGTGATTGAGAGTATACAAGCCATTTAAAGATTTTCTGAGTTTGTTGTAGGCTTTTGTGGTTATGTCTTTCTTCAGTCTATGGATAGGAAAAGCTACAACTACTGTCCGTGGGGAATTAGGAAACTTTTTTTATTATGGAAAAGGAGTTATCCTGGAAAGGATGAGTAAAAAGCATCTGAACTTCTTTTTTGTAGCAGCTAAGCTAGAGGCTCCTGTTTCCTTGTTACTGAACCTTCTACTACTGTGTTTCCTGATCCTACATGGTTTCACGTCTGGATCAGAACCCCCTGTTGGTTGCATTTGCAGCTGAGAAGTGGACTGAAGACATTTGATCTTTCAAGTTGTTGATTTTAAAAACTATAAATGAAGTTTGTTTTAGTATAATAAGAGAATTCATGCATCTACTCTCTTCAGTACAAGTTACCATGTACAAAGTAATTACTTTCAGGTGAGAAATTATTGCAGTTTAACTTGGTGGTGGCTACATGCTGAGGACTGGATCCAGAGTATTCTTATTTTTAGACTTTAGTAGGGACTGCTTCTTCGAGCATGTTGGCTATGGTTTTTAAAATAGAAGTTTGCTGGCTCTATAATATAAAGGACCAAATTGCCAAGCATAGACACTTTCTTCATCAGGGAGTTATAGCATTCATTGCATAAGCGCTGACAAATGCCTGCCCTCTGCTCTGATTGATTTATTATCGTTGTATTTTTTCTCTTCTTCCTTTTCTGTCAACATTTCCCTTTTCTAAATAAGGGGGAGAATGTCCTAATTAAAAAGCAATATATATTAAGCATTGAAAATAGGGATGCAAACATAAAGAATAAAAAAATTCATCATTAATCCAGCCGTGCTCTTCATCTTTTAGTGTAATTTCTTCCACACTTTCTTCTTTTCTGTATCTATTATAACGCGCATGTTGTTTAGAGAATAGTATTCATTGTCATTTTTCCAAACCACAGTTTTTAATGGTTGTGTTTCATTATATGACGGCGTCATTATTAATAACCATTCTCCTCCTGCTGGATATTTAGTTTACCATCCTCTTTTGAGTCCTTCCTTCCTCCTCCCCAACCTTCACTGTAGAAGCCTATATCCTATGGATCCAGAAAGGATCCAGAACTAACAAGGATCCTTGACCACTGTCTGGACTTAATGAAACTGGCTAGAATCTGTAAAAACTGGCTTTGGCTCAGAAAAATCTCTGTGTTTTAAAGTCATGATTTTGGCCTCTGCAGGATTTAATCACAGCTCATAATTGTTATTCTATCTCCTCTCTAAATTCTTTCCCCTTTACCAAATTCAACATATGAAAAATGTTTGGATACTTTTAAGAAGGTAAAAAAATGTAGAAATCATTAGATACTGTTAGAGTAGACCACTCTACCACCTTTTCAGGCCCTGAAAATTGAGAGTTTGAAAATGAAATAAGAATTGAAATAATGTATTCAAGTAATTCATCTTTAACAATTGAAGGATATTTACTTTCACAAATGTTTTCTCTTAATAGAAGAGGCTACTATTTTATTCACAATTTACTTTGTTACGTAGACTTGAATTCAAAAGATGAGAATCAGGCTTGGGGGGTATATTTCATAAAGAGTAGAAGCAAAGCTGATTAGAGACTAGTGGTGATAAGATAAGAAATATTTTTTTCTTTTAAAACAACAGCATTCTATTTCTGATCTTTGGAGTGTGTCCTCATTTTGATATTCCTTTGTTACCGAAAGACAGTACATTGTGCATAAACCTGGTTACCAAGCAGTGTACCAATTATTCAGTTAGTTCATGGCTTAGGATGTGCAGAGAAGGACCAAACTGGTTTATAAAAGAGTCTCAGAATCTTAACACATAAATCACAAAACAGCATTGCAGTGTGAAGAGCTGGGAGATGGGCTTGCCCAGCCCTTCCCCAGCAGGCAGTAAGTGGGGAAGGGACACCGCTCTGACAAGCACTCATCCACTCTGTGAGCCTTCATTTTTCATAACTCTGGTTTTTGAAAATGTAGCCAACTCTTTCAAGATGTGTCCAAAATATTTGTGCCATTTTTATTTCCTATCGTACTGTTATTAACTGAATGCCACCTGATAATATAAATGACGCTGAGTAAATTTCAAGGAAGAAAGATTTCCTAAATGTGAAAGATGAGCAAGGTTTCCCACAAACTGAGCAAGTAGCCAGAGTGCTTTTCATTAAGGATATAATTAAAAGAAAATTTTGCCAGCGTAAGCTCCTGGTTCTAAAAATGCTGACGCTCAGCCTACCAAGAAACCTTACGCTGTTTCCCCAAATTCTGTTTTGGCATATTGGTACTATTCAGTCTATTCGTTTTTAATAAAATAACTTTAAATAAAACCTTGCATAATTAACAGCTGGCTTCTTGCTGAAATACTGAAATATGCTTTCAATTTGTGTCCTTGAGCTTTGTCTGGATGCTAAGCTGTACGGCACAGTTCGAGTCTTCATTTGGGGAAGCCAGAAGTCCATGACTGTTCATGTTTCCGTCTATAATACCACCTTAAATAAGCTGCTCCAGTCTCTGTGCCCTTCATCAGTTGAAAGAATGAAAAACAATCCAATAGCAACTTTGGGCTCCTTTTCAGAGCGCTGACTTGGCTACATTTCAAAGCACTTAATGTTTTCCTAAAAGGTACAAAGAACTGCATGGTGCTTACGTTAGCATTTCCTAATCAAAAGGTATAACACACTTAAAAGATGGTTTGAGTTGCACAACAAGACATCTGTAGTGGTTCTTTAGGCCATTTATATCTAAAGCATAATTTTTACTTTTCAGTTCTTCTGAGTTCTAAGAATCAGAGTAAGACTGATTTCATACGTAGAAATAATTATTTCCTTTGATAATTGTACCTTAAAGTCAATCACAGTGATTACCAGTGACATTCTTACCAGCTGGGTATGCAGATATTATTTTCTTTCTTTCCTGATAGTAAAGTCTATTTCTGATATATATTATGGGACAGAGAAACCAGGGTAAGTGGTAATAGAAGATACCGATAGGGAAGTAAAGGTGGAAAAAGTCTTATCTGTAGTTACAGTACATGGCTTCATGTACTATAACATGGCAGCATAGGCACACGTTATGAAGTGGGGGAGGTGTCAGACTGAGTTTTGTTGTTGCTGTTTTTTAATTTATAAATATGTCCATAATAAATCAATCCCATAACCAAAGGTACATCTCTACCTTTGACTTTATGGTTTGTTTGTTTTTTACCTGCTTAGTAGGATTGGGGCTATGGTCATTTTAAGGTATTAGTCATTTTCAGTCACAAGATTAGAGAACAAAAGTTGGTAAAGCTTACAAAGCACTATAAACGGACAAGGAAGCCATGTACTATAACTATAGATACAACTTTTTCCACCTTTACTTCCTTATCTGTATCTTCTATTGCCACTTACCCTGGTTTCTCTGTCCCATAATATATATCAGAAATAGACTTACTATTGGGAAAGGAAGAAAATGATATCTGATCTCATACTAAGTATTGGAAACCTTTGCATGCGTGTCTGTGTGCTGAGCCACTTCAGTCATGTCCAACTGTGTGCGGCCCTGTGGACCGTAGCCCACCTGGCTCCTCTGTCCAGAGGATTCTCTAGGGAAGAATACTGCAGTGAGGTGCCATACCCTCCTCCAGGAGATCTTTCCGAGCCAGGGATTGCACCCGTGTCTTATGTCTCCTGCACTGGCAGGCAGGTTCTTTACCACTAGCACTACCTGGAAAGCCCTGTTAGAAACTTTTACATAATCTGACTTAATCCTCATAACAACTCTGTGGTGGACACCTGATTATTCTCATTTTTACAAATGGGGAATCCAGAAATCAGAAAAATTAAGTAACTTGCCCAAGATCAGTTACTAAGTAACTGAGCCATGGTGCAAATGCCTTGTTTCCAGAATTTTTTTCTCCTTTTGGTATTACCTCCTATTTTCAGTCTCCTCTGGTGCCTTTTTTTGCCTTTCAGCTACAAAGTACTATTCATCAAATAGTATAATTGAAGTTTTAAAATTTGCTGTTCCCATGAACAGAAGCCCATGGCTAGATGAATATTCCTACCCACTCACCTCCCCAATTAGAAAGAGTGATGGCGGTAGCCCACATAGTTCCCTTTATGTATTATTAATATATTCACAGAAAGCTCCTGAGTAAGTTCTTATTTTTGTTTTTCAACCTATCTTAATATTTTTCTGTGTTTTTTTTTTGAGGTATAGTTGATATATAGCATTGTATTAAAGATGTGCAAGTAAGTTCTTCACTATCTTGTCCCCTCCCCCCTTTTTTATGCCCATTGAATATGATGAAGACAAGTGATTATTCAAAATAGAGTGTCTTTTGGGTCAGGATTTTAAAAAGAAGGAAGGGAGAAAGAAGTGGGAAAAGGAAAAAAACACTAGCTGGTCAGGAAAACAGAATGGCCCAAGGGAGAAAGACTGTCACCCGGGAATTACTAGGTTTAACCCTGGTTAACTCACAACTTGTTAATAGTACTTCCAAGGCCCAGCTTGATCTGACCCACAACTTTGCCTCATTCTCCTCCCTTCTTCACTCTTTCTGCTCTGAATATGCTGACTGCTTAGTACACCTTTCTCCCCCCGCCTCCAGGCCCGCCCTGTGCTCTCTGCTTGGACGCCTTCCCTCTGTTCGGCATCCAGTTAACTCTTCCATCTCAGCCCTCCACCTTCAGCTCTAGTGAGGGTTCCTGAGGAAGCCCTCCCAGACCTTTCTGACTAGGTCATGACCCTGTTAGACACTTTAGTGGCGCTATGACCTCTTTCTTATCCAATTAAATTAGCAATTTTATATACATCTATGTTAGCTAGAGAATTTTGACCTCCCCTACTGAACTGTGAGTTCCATGAATACAGACATAGTATGTTTACTTCTCATTATGTCCCTGGTACTTTGCTCATAGTATATACTCAGTTTCTTGAATGACTTACTGAATAACTGAATGCGTTTATTTCATCATCAAAGGACCAGATTTTTATTCCAATCTTTCTGGCCAGATTCACAACCTTGACCTAGCAGAATTCATGTGTTACAAAGCATTTGGATATAAAATGGAGAAAGATGGGGAAAAAAGCAATGACACAAGTATAACATGGCACTCTTTCTTCCTGATACTTCACCCACCACACACACACCCGACTATATTGAGCTTGGTTGGCTACATGACATCTGTTTCCTAATGACATTCAGTCACGAACTGGACAACAAATGTGTGGCCATGGCTGTGTTTCAATAAAACTTCACTGACAGAAACAGCCATGTTTTGCTGTTTTTGCTGACCCCTGCTTTAGATGATATTATGAAGCAATCATGAAGGAACCTACAAATAAGTCAATCTGAAAGAAGGATTCTCCACCCCCTTAGATGAAAGTTATTCACAAAGTCTTTATTTGTTCCTGCAGGATATGTGTAACTATGCGTAAGACCTAGAGCCAACAATGAAGCTGTTAAATAGATGATGTAGATGTGGCATGGACATCACCCAGGACTATGAGAGCTATGATGTTTCATAGACCATTGTCTCCTGTAGATGTGATTTTTTTTTCCCTATTGATTAAATAAGGGGCAGTTTCTATTTGAGATCTGATATAGTCTCTGGTCACAAAATCTGTGTCTTAAACCAACTAGGATAATTTCAGTGGAGTTCTTTTTGGCTTTAGCTAGATGTCTAAAGTGTTTCATAATGAGCAAATTATAGTATTGCACTACAGACTTTGAGCATCTTCCTCATCTGTTCTTGAGTAGTCATTCTTTCTTTTCAAATCCTGGAAACAAAAGAATTTTCTGGCTCATCCTACACACAGCCCAGAGATTTCGATCTTAGAACCTGTGTAAAGAATTTAGGATCTATGTGGCCTTCATTCATGGTTGGTTTGGTCATTGTGGAATAAAAGCCAAATGAAATGGATCATTCATTTTCTCAGTTTCTTAAACTTCTGGTGCTAGAAAACACTATGTCGCAATCCTTACAGAAATAGATACACTGCTTTTTAAAGTCACATACACACGTAAGAGAGCTACAGAAGAAGCACAACTTTCCTCTTGCCACCCCAGATTCCCTTACGTCTTTATTTACTAGCTTTGAATGAAGAAGGAAGAAAACAGAGAAACACTTAACGTTGTTTATTAAATTGCTCATTAATATTCCTAAGGGGAAATACAAGAAATTTTTTCTCATGTATTAATTTGAATTTAATTTGAGGTGGTTGAGGATGTTAATCTTTATATTTTAAATTGATTTTCTGCCACATAGTGGCTAGTATACACTATAGAAATGTATTCCTAAAATGGGCAATAGAATTGTAGCTTGGTTTAGAAAGAACCCAGAATAATATTTTATTGATTTGGTTTTTGTCGTTAAACCAGGTTGTTGGCAAAGATGGGTTTTCCCACAACTGTCTGCACTGTCAAGTGCCAGAACTTTTTTAAAAAATAAAGTTTAAAGTTTGATAGATACTTTAAAGGTAAAACCATACTTTCCTGCTTATTTGAAGTTCACTGTTAGTTACATGAACAGCAACTGAAGTATTACATTTTTATTTTGTTTTCTGCCTCCTCTGTATCATATTATAACCAGTCATCTATTTGCTCCTCTCAACCTGCTTCTACCTTCCTGTATCTGGTTTTTGCTTTTAGATCTACCACAGGCTAACTAGCAAGGTTCTAAAGGATGAAGTAATGTTTTTGGTGTAGAAGTTCTGAGAGTCCTTTGAAGTGCAGATATCTTTACATCCTTTTATCTAGATTGAAGTTGTATAAAAATTGTGTCCCAGGAAGATGGCAGTTGATGTTTGTCTGTATCATGACATAGTGGACCATATTACCTTTGAGTAGGGTCCTAAATTTCTACATTTCAAAAGAATAAATCAAATCCAACCAGCCCTGTCTAAGGTGACTTTATAGGTGTCCATTCCAGTTGTCCTGCTCATAGGAAGATGCTATAAATATCTTTGAAACACTTCTTACTCATCATTTCTGCTGGAATGTGCTTTTCATAGATGTGAAATCACAGTGAGAGCCTTCCTAAGAATTCCACTGATGTTGATAGAGAACTGCCTGAAGCAGTCCATGTGAGCAATTAGCTAGCTTGTTCAGCTATACCCTTTTATGGGGACTCCTTCTCCTCTTTGATGCCCAGATAACCTGCTGACGCTGGAATCAGAAGGCAACAAGGAACACCTTCCATACTGACCCACTCTATGGTTGACCAGTGCATCCTTCCCCACATAATAGTTCTCTTAAACCTCCCCTGCAGTCTTCTTAGAAGTCACATTGCTCAGTTTTGTCGTGCTCTTAAGAGAATTACTATGTGACCCTCAAAGAAGAAAAGGAGATGGCACTGCTGTTTGTAGCAGCCTGAGGCTAAGCAAGCTCTTTGTGAGAGATTATCTCACTTGATCCTTCAGTAACTTCATGAGGTATTGTCTTCATATTTTATAGATGAGGAAACTGAGGCTCAGAGGAGTGAATTATATGCCCAGTATCACATATCCTAACAAGAAGCAGAGCTGGGCTTTGCGCCCAGATCTTCTGATTCCACAGCCCAGATTCTTTCTAGGACCCCCACAGTCCCTCCAAGGAGGAAAATTGGATTCATGGCAGGTGTGCTTTGGGCTGGTATGCTGTGTAATCCCCCCATCTACGCTGTGAAGTAGGTATCATAAATTATTCCCAGTTTACTCACAGACATGTGAATTTAGGTAACCCGATGACAGTCACACCTCAGTTAACGGCAAACTCGGAATAGGAGCTCTAAACCCCTAACTTCCCTAAGCCTCAATTTCCTCACTGTAAAAATAAGAACAATAATGGCAGCAGTCTCTCAGGACAAAATAAGGTAATTCTTGTAAAGTGCTTAGCGTAGTGCCTGGCACATAATAAGCCCTCAATAAATGTTAGCTATAACTTAGCACAGCAAAGGCAGAATCACTTTGAATAGAAAAATCCTGCTATTCCACTATCTATCTCAATATTACAAAGATTGTATTATATTAATGGTAAACAAAAGGGTGTATTCTCTCATTTAAAACAAAAAGTTAGATCAAGCAGTGGGTAATTTGTCCTTCATCACCAAAGCGGCTTTGAGGTTTCTTCCAGTTCTGTAACTATACCATTGTAGCAACGGAGGACTGTGTTTTCCTTTAAGAAATTTGAAGTCGAAACTCCAATGCTCTCCACAGTAAAGATGTGGTTTCTTCCAACAGAGGATTAAACAGAGCCCATTAGCAAAGCTGAGTGCTGACTTTGATTTTCAGAGTTGTAAATGACAAGAAGTATAAACAGTGAGGACTTTGGGAGTATTTGTTCCTCATGGAAAGATAAGATACCTACAGCATTTTAAGATGGAAACAAAAGCCAGATAATTGATTTTTTTTAGCAAAGGCATTTAAGAAAATATTTGCTTTGTGCTTGGCTCCAGGGAATAATAGAATACAAGTAATTATTAAACCGGAATTTAGTAGCCCAAGATGAATCAGGAAGCCAGTTCCCCAGAACAGTTTCCAGCAAAGTTTGAGAACTCTAACAAGATATTCAGCCACAGCCAGACACTTTGTTGCTTGGGAAAGTCTGTGAAAGTTTTTGTTTTGATCATAATCCTAAGGAACTCCATCAGTTTAACTTATTGGTGATCATGAAATTACATCCTCAAGCACTGATGGTCAAGATCCCTCAGTGCTGATGTGTGGAATTACTTGATTTCACACGGGGTATGTTTATATACCCTCCTCATTAGTATATCCAGGAAGGAGATGAAGTTCCCAATGGCCCATCCTTCATTCTCAACAGTTTATAGATAGGACTGTTTTAATAATTTGCAACTCCCCCCTCTAGGAAACTATACCCCTGGATTAAATGCATCTTCTCCCTTCTCCTATGTATCCATTGTTGACCTCTAACAAAGAGCTTGCTACATTGCCTTATGGTTTGTGTTCTTGCCTGACTTCCCAACTGGACCCTGGAGTAGTACTTCCTGGCTACGGCTGCAAGGTGCCTGCACCTTTGGAGTTGCTCAGTAAATGTTCATTCACCAACTGACTGACTGACTTAAAGAACATGTTTTTAAACTTCCAGCTTCTATGGACCCCTACTATCAATGATAGGTTCCTTCTTTCCTTGTTGCTGGAATCTGTCTCATTGCTAAACTGTGAGTTCACATCTTTTCCATTCTTCCCACTGCCTCCCTTCTGCTCACCCCCTTACCTGTCTTGCCCAGTTCCTCTGCCTGCAAAGCCTCTCCCCTTCATTAGACATTTTCTTCTTTTCCTGTCTTAAAAGAATATTCCTCTTGGTTTCCAAATCCTTTCCCTCATCTGAGCTTTGGGTCATAGGCATCACCTCTGGAATCTTGCCCTTCAGATACCTCCTTTCCCTTGTGTACCTATAATTTTTTCTCACTGCTGATAATTTTCTATAACTGCATAACTTGTCCAGTTGCCCTTTTTTCTAATATCTTGGCTTTCACTGCTCCCATAGCTAACTGCCAGTTTATCTCCCGTCTTCATATTTTGTTACCTCATTCTGTTAGCCTCTTAACTTCCCACCCGCCTATTTGTCATGTGGCTCCTGTCCTCACCAGTGGCTTCCAAATTTCCAGACCCAGGAAACTCCTCTTTGTCTTCATGTTCCAGCCCAAGCTTCTAGGTGGATTTAATTATGCTCTTTCCACACCTATCCAGGCTAGAAATCTTGGTGTCATTTTCCACTCACCCATTTCCCCTTAACATCAGTATCCATATCAGTTCAGTTGCTCAGTTGTGTCCAACTCTTTGCGACCCCATGAATTGCAGCACACCAGGCCTCCCTGTCCATCACCAACTCCCAGAGTCCACCCAAACCCATGTCCATCGAGTCGATGATGCCATCCAACCATCTCATCCTCTGTTGTCCCCTTCTCCTCCTGCCCTCAATCTTTCCCAGCATCAGGGTCTTTTCAAATGAGTCAGCTCTTCGCATCAGGTGGCCAAAGTATTGGAGTTTCAGCTTCAACCTCAGTCCTTCCAAAGAACACCCAGGACTGATCTCCTTTAGGATGGACTGGTTGGATCTCCTTGCAGTCCAAGGGACTCTCAAGAGTCTTCTCCAACACCACAGTTCAAAAGCATCAATTCTTCGGCGTTCAGCTTTCTTTATAGTCCAACTCTCACATCCATACATGACTACTGGAAAAACCATAGCCTTGACTAGACAGACCTTTGTTGGCAAAGTATTGTCTCTGCTTTTTAATATGCTATCTGGGTTGGTCATAACTTTCTTTCCAAGGAGTAAGCGTCTTTTAATTTCATTGCTGCAATCACCATCTGCAGTGATTTTGGAGCCCAAAAAATAAAGTTTGACACTGTTTCCCCATCTATCTGCCATAAAATGATGGGACTGGATGCCATGATCTTCGTTTTCTGAATGTTGAGCTTTAAACCAACTTTTTCACTTTCCTCTTTTACTTTCATCAAGAGGCTCTTTAGTTCTTCTTCACTTTCTGCCATGAGGGTGGTGTCATCTGCATATCTGAGGTTATTGATATTTCTCCCGGCAATCTTGATTCCAGCTTGTGCTTCTTCCAGCCCAGTGTTTCTCATGATGTACTCTGCATAGAAGTTAAATAAGCAGGGTGACAATATACAGCCTTGACGTACTCCTTTTCCTATTTGGAACCAGTCTGTTGTTCCATGTCCAGTTCTAACTGTTGCTTCCTGACCTGCGTACAGGTTTCTCAAGAGGCAGGTCAGGTGGTCTGGTATTCCCATTTCTTGAAGAATTTTCCACAGTTTATTGTGATCCACAGAGTCAAAGGCTTTGGCATAGTTAATAAGGCAGAAATAGATGTTTTTCTGGAACTCTCTTGCTTTTTCCATGATCCATCGGATGTTGGCAATTTGATCTCTGGTTCCTCTGCCTTTTCTAAAACCTCTGCCTTTTCTAACATACTCTCCTCTATAAGAATAAAAAGACTTGTGTTTATATTTGTAAGTTTATTTTTTAGAAGATATACACCATCAGTGCAATGGACATGAGTTTGAGCAAACCCCAGGAGAGAGTGAAGGACGGGGAAGCCTGGCATGCTGCAGTCCATTGAGTTGCAAAGAGTCGGACATGACTTAGCAACTGAACAACAGTACAACAAAAGATAATGTATAAAGCAGAGGAGTGACTCAAAAATATTCATCAGAGTGATCTCATTTGGCAGTAAGATGTTGATAGAAGCAAAAGGCCAAGCCAGTGAGAAAGCATGGAAAGCAGTAAAAGTCGTGAATGAACCAGATGCATTGTATGCATAGCAGGGTATTCTTAACAATTCCGATTTCCACACATTCTAAGCACTAACAGAAAGTATCTAGTTGAAGAAAGGCCAACCCAAACAACACTTTGAGCCAGAGTGTTCTGGTTTTTCACAGTTGTGACATTTTTTTGAAATACCAGCATAAAATTTATGTATTTGCATATGTATACAAGGTTCTCATTAGGTTTCCATGTCATGTTATCATCAGAAGTCTGTAAGGAACAAAGCAGTCTTTTAATCACTTTTCTGTACTGTATAGTTGGAATGCCCTCACTTTGGGGCCTTCCGTGAACCTCTCTAAGCCTATTCAGTCCTTGACCTGAAAGTGAAGCTATAGTGGTCAGCTTGCATGCCATTCTCCCTCTTTCTTTTACAAAACTGTCATCTGCCCCTTTGATCTTCTTTTCCCCATACCCTATAAGTCTGGTGTTTCTTTGTTCGAAGCAGAATGAAGAAGGTTTGATTTGAATTTGGGGAATAATAACAAAAGAGGAAAACAATCAGCTGCCCTGAGTGTGTTTTCACTGTGTGTAACTGTTTTCACCCAGAGTGTGTTGCCCTCCTTGGGCAGAGTCATGACTATATAGAACTAGCGCTCATCACAGCAAACTTGACAAAGCATGTGTCACTGAGGCCCCGCAGAAAAGTGCTTCCATAGGACTCCACCCTTCCTTTCACAGAAGTTAACAGAATGGAGAGGTTTTTGTACCAAGAAGAACTGTGCCACGTTGCAGGTGCCACAGAAGTGTTGGAGGGGTCCCTAGGGGAAGTTGTCATGGAGCATGGGAGACTGAGATAGCATTTCAGAGAATCCTGAAGTGAAGCTTCATTGGAATCTCAGTGTCTGTGCAGGGGAAGGAGATTGCTGGGGCAGAGTAAAGCCTAGAGGTGGGAACCAGTAGAGCTCATTCCGAAACGGAAGAGCAGGTTATGGAGGGGCTCACGATACAGAGGAGGCCCGGAGGGAACAGGGGAAGACGCCAGAATGAACGGCAGGGAGAGCCATTCTTTGAGACTCACCTATCATCTTAAGGAGTTGTTTCCTTTTTGCTTAAGGTGGTGGGGAGTCATCAGATATAGTGTTTTTTTAATCTGTGAGATGGGGATAATGACCTCGGCATTACTGAGATCTTAAGGGTAACAGTATAGCAAATTGTCATGCCTTAATAAACATTTCATCTTTTTTTTCTGTCAGATAAATTACTGGAATATATTATTCACAGAGCACTATACTTATTATCTTGTAATAGCCTACAATGAAAAAAATCTGAAAAAGAATATAGATATGTGTGTATATCCCTTTACTGTACACCTGAAACTCATACAGCATTGTAAATCAACTATAGTTCATTTTTAAAAAGAGAGAAATAGTGCCTTTTAAAAGGAATATATTCTAAATCTAATCCAACTAGAAAGCATATTAGGGTATGATCATGATTTTTAAAAATATATTGTATGAATGTTCAGGCAGTCCTAATTCATTATAGGGGCTGTATTAATTCTCTGGACTTTCCCAAGCCTTAGTTTTCCACATGTAAAATTTCTTTTCCAGACTGATAAATTGAATTTAGTAATCCATAGATCAAAATGCTACAGCCCATAAAGAAGCTTTAGAGATGGAAGAAACAAAATTAGATTTAATAGAAACATTTATTTCTAACAGACTCCAGAGATAGAATAGTAGTGAGTCTCCAGTGAGCTTCCAGATTAACAATTGTAGAGAACAGTTAAAGGAAAGAATTGTACTAATGTGACTTCTTTTAGAACTACCTAACAGTAAGATTGAGAGAAGGCAGTGGCAACCCACTCCAGTACTCTTGCCTGGAAAATCCCATGGACAGAGGAGCCTAGTAGGCTGCAATCCATGGGGTCGCGAAGAGTCAGACACGACTGAGCGACTTCACTTTCACTTTTCACTTTCATGCATTGGAGAAGGAAATGGCAACCCACTCCAGTGTTCTTGCCTGGAGAATCCCAGGGAAAGCAGAGCCTGGTGGGCTACCATCTGTGGGGTCGCACAGAGTCGGACACGACTGAAGCGACTTAGCAGCAGCAGCAACAGTAAGATTATGAACATTGAACATGGTTCTCTGGCCGAGACCTCAAGCTCATTCACTGTGGTAGTAGTAAGACTCAGACCACCCCTAGGAAGTGCAGGAAAAAGGCCTTGAGGGCTCATGTCTGTTCCTCTTGCAGAAAGAAATGTTGGGATTGTGCCTAGTTCTTTCCTTCACCTTTCATCTTCTGGCTCTCTCCTATCATCACACATTAATTGTCTGTGGTGTGTATAGCATCATGCCTCTCGTATTATACTGATGAGCTTCACTCTGTCCTGGGCTGAGTTCAGTTTTGGAAAAATAGTGATAGCTCAACCTGTCAGGTACCAGAGAAGGAAATAGTTCTTTTCTGTTTGAACAGACAAATGGAATCATTGAGGGATTTGTATTTTTCTAGCTAGATTCTTCACTTTTGCATATCTGGTTTTAGTTATTCCTATCAAGGTTGTAATGAGGTGGGTTTTAGGATCCCTATTTTGAAGATGAGGAATAGCAAAGAACAGGGAAGCCTGGCATGCTACAGACTATGGGCTCGCAAAGAGTTGGACATGACTGAGCAACTGAACAACAACAATAAGGCTTAGAAAAGTTAAGTGACAGGAACTAGATGATAATAGTGGTGCCAGTCCAAAGACTATAACTCCCAACCCAGCTTTCTCTCCACGGCTGCTTCTCAGTTACACCGCCCTAGTGTTTGAGGGTTTGAGCACTTGAGATGCAGTGTTTCTAGTAAGGAATAAAAAAGCCCATGGGGCTGTCCAAGGTTACAGTGTGAAATGAGGTTGCGTCTGCTTTTCTCCCCACCTTCTACAGGTCTTTCCTCGTTCCCTCCCTCATTCAATCATTTTGCCTGCCTCTTAATCATTACCTTGCTCTCTGGAGTGGGAGAGTTGGAGTACTGAGGGTGGGGGTGGGGGGCGGGAAGGATGGCTCGTACATGTAGGGCTATTGTTCCTGCTTCCTTTTGAATGATGTAGTAGTTTCTGTTACTCATTTTATGTTTACTTACCATCTGAATCCATGTCAATTTATGTGCCCTTGGCTCTGAACCACGGTTTATGTATTTTTGTGTTGTTAATATTTTTAATTGGTGTTTTTAAAGTAGATGTACTCTGCGTGTTTGGCAGACCAACAAAGTGGAACGGAAAAAGCGTCCATTTTTTAAAGTAACCATATAAGGTGAAAAGTCCCTTTTTGTGTGGGTGCGTGTGTGCAGATTACAGGTTTTATCAGGCCTACTCTTCGTTAATATTTATTGTAACAGTTTACAGTGTAGCCCCTGGAGTCACTCTGGATTATGCACAGCCCAAATGACGTAACCTTGGAAAATGCAATAAATCTAAAGTTAAAACCACTTCTAATGGGAAGTTTCTCGAAAGTTGTAAAATTAAATTGCCTCCTCCAGGATGAGGGAGGTGGTGTGGAGAATGCCCCAGGGGACCTGGCTTTGCCCCTCTCCAGGCTTGTCCCCTGGGTTGGAATGCTGGCTTTGGGTTGGATTACTTTGTTTTATTTAAACTTCTCTGACTATTCCTTTGCCCAGTACTCCATGGTGTGGCAGTCTTGTGGTAACATTAATATATAACCTTTGATCTCTTTTATATATTCAGCATGACTCTTATCCTATGCATGCATGCCCAGGTGCCCAAAGCAGAATTTTGTGAGTCAGAGTCTTAAATTGCAAGGAGACTAGGCATCACCCAGTTCATTTCGCCAGCTTCTACATAAACCTGTCCAACTATATGCAGCTGAATACTGACCAGAGTGTCTTATGCTTGACGTTTTAGAAAGTTGTTTGTTGTGTTGTTTTGACATGTGACTCCCCAGAGTCTACAGTGTTACTCTGGATGTCTCTCTCTGAAGCTACATAAAAGAAGTGTTCTTCTCCTTCCATGATATTTGTAAGTGTTTGAAGACAATGACAGTGATCTTGCCCCTTTCCCTTTTTAGGTGTCACACATCCATACGTGTGTGAAAGTATTACATTATAGTTGATTTGTCCATTTGTAGAGTACAAACTATGTATATGTTAGATGCAGAAACTAGGGAAGCTGTGCGAATAAAGTACGCTGTGATCTCTGCCCTTAGGGAACTTCTGGTCTAATTAATTATAGAGTGATAAGGGCTATGGGAGTTGGTGAGGGATAGGGAGGCCTGGCGTGCTGCGATTTATGGGGTCGCAAAGAGTCGGACACAACTGAGCGACTGATCTGATCTGATTGGAGATTGAACTTGTCAAGGAAAGTTCTCTGGTGAGACATTGTGTAATTGAAGTCCAGAAGAGTACAAGGCATGTCCCAAGGAAGCAGTGTGAATGAGGTGAGGAAAGGGGTTCAGGTAAAAGAACCAGCTTGCCGGAAATGCTGAACGGGGGTTCAGGGAAGTGAGAATAGTTCCGTTCAGGTAAGGCAGTAAATGGGGAGGTGGTGAGTGGAGATGAAAATGCAGAAGTGCTGGAAGCAGAAAGCAGAGCTAACAGATGGAAGGGTGGGGGGATGGAATAAGACATTACAGGAGAGATTGTCCTCATTAGGAAGACTATTTATTGTTCTCTTGGTTACCCAACAACTATGGGAACATAACAGGTTCTGTATGAGGTCATACAGGTTTGGAAATATTTTGTGTATTATGTTTTGTTGTTAGAGAAAGAATGTCATCAGTCATCAGTATTAGACAGGTATGGATCTTTCAGTAGCAAGACCATTTCTCTAACTGGATTTGGAGAAACAAGAGGAAAGAGATAACACAGTTGTTAACATTCTAATGACTGTGAGAAAATGTGGATGACTCTTAGACATAGGACAACAAGAGAAATCATAGCAAACACTTCTATATTAGTATGGGCTTGGCCCTGTTAATAGTAACAAATTTGACGCCCACATTAACTCTACAAGTTAAGTATTATCCCTAGATACAGAGAGTTTAAATAACTTACCAGAGGATAAAAAGCTAAGTGGCAGAGCTAGGATTTGATTTCAAGCCCTAAGAACATGTGGAGAAAGATTTAACTTCTAGGTAAAGGAAGCCCGCACAATTCAAAACATCTGTGGAAATGGCTCCTGCCCGCTGTTGATGGTCACAACCACACACACTTGCTGGTGTGGTCATGACCAGCATAAATAGAACAAGTATTCATAACTCCACATTTCATACCTAATCCACAGGCATTACTTATGGAGGAGACCACTCTCCTGATGGGATTCAGGGTTGGCCCTGAATGTGTCTCACTAGAAGTTATGGTTGCCCGCAACCTCAGTTGACCTCCCTGCCTCCGGCCACTTTCAAAGAGGGTTTAGCCTGCCTAGGGAGGATAGGAGAATTAGGGTAACAGTAAACCAGAGAAAGTTTGAAATACCCTTAATTCTAAGGATACAGAATTCCCAGGCCAGGCTGTGCTGGTAACCATGAATGTATAGCTGCTGCAGTTTTCAAGCATGCATAATTTCTTTGTTAAACTGATTTATTTCATGTTGAATATGTGCAGACAAGTGTTTCTTGGGAACAGAAGGGATGACAATAAGTAAGAGAGAGGTTGAAGTGATGATGCATCGAGCCTGTGCTGGATAGGAAAAGAAGTGAAAGTAGGTGAGGGCTGGTGCGTAAGGATCTAGTGGAGGGATTGGGATCTCTGGGTCCAGAAAGAAGTGAGGCAGGAGCAATTGCATGAAAGGACTGGAGAAATAGTGACAAATGTTCCGTGAACAGGGTGTTTAAAATGTTTAAAATTTTTTTCAGAAGAGGACTCTTGGCACTCATCCTTGACTTGGTCAGTGTTATCTGAACATATACGAGTCTGTTAATAACTTAATTAAAGTATGTCATAATGAAAATGTTAGATAGGTCAAGTCAGAGCTCCTAGGTACAGCCAAGGTGAAGCTGATCTTTTAAGTTCACGTGACTTTGTAATCTTGGAGCACATGTTTGAATATTTGAACATGCTGTTTATTCTGTTACATGACAAAATAAAATGAGAAGTCATAGACTAGTCTGTGATGCAAATTTTACTCTATAGATTTATATGCCCAGTGGAAAGTGCCGTTGAGGTATCATAAGCCATGATAATTCTCAGGCCTTGAAACTCATTATAGTTTAGCTAGATTTTATATTTACTCATTGCTGTTTATCTTTATTGATGATCTTATCTCTAGCTGATTGCAGCTTCCTTAAGATCAGGGGCAGCGTCTGTGTCTCCTCTAAGTTTCCCCCTCCCACACCTAGCCCAGTACAAGGTTTATGGTGCTCACCATCACAGGGATCTACGCCAGTCAGCTTATGTTACAGCTGAAGCAGTTGAGGTCCTGACATTTAAAGTGATCTGCTAAGGCATCAGGGCTCAGCAGTGAGGAAGCCTGAGCCACAAGCCAAGTTTTATTCCCGCCTCAGCTCTTCGCACCCTGACATGCTGACACAGCTAATGAGTCAAGTTCTTGCAGTGACCTGGGTTTGTGCCAAGCACCCATAGGAAGCCAATATTCACTAAGCTAGTGCTTCCCAGCCTGGTATTTCCCAATTAGGCTCACAGAGAAAAGGGTGATGTTTATTTAGGACATTAGGGTAAACAATGAAGGCTTTTGAAGGGCAGCTGAAGCGAGGAGCCCCTAAGGACTCTCACTGGCCCAGGCACTGCCAAGCAGATCCAGGGATCAGATCTTCCTATCTTCATACAAGTCTCCCTCATCCGCTGAGTTTCCAGCAACAGTTGGAAACCGCTTCCCTAAATTAACATTAGATCACTCGGACCCATGTTTTCTGAAGAAATTTATTTTTGACTGTACTGGGTCTTTGTGTTGCTGCTCACCAACTTTTTCCCTACTTGCAGTGAGTGATGGCTACTCTGTAGTTGCAGTCTTCTCACTGTGGTGGTGAAAAAATATAAATCCTACTATCCAAACATATCGCTTAGTCCCCACCATGAGATTGAGGGTATAAGCTTAAATTGTGAAACAACAAATACATGGGTCAGTTATTTTTCTTTTGAGGCTAAACAGTTCCTGACCTTCTTTCCTGTATTCTTCATCTATGGGGGCACTATGTAATTTTTTTAGTCAGAGAAGGAAGGTTAGAACTCATTTTTATCAGTGCAGGCTGTTGCATTTATCTGTGTTGCTCAGTCAGGTACGTGACACATGCTTCGTCCAGCATCATATGTGTTCTTTGGATGTAAGACCTTGTTCTTTGAAGGTCGTGACTGATTTTCCAGACCTTTTAGAACTGAGATAAATAATAAATTTGTAGCTCTGAATTTGTCTCAGGTACTTTTCTGGATACTTTTGTATTTTAACAGATAAATGGCTATTTATAGGGATATCTCTCCACAATATCTCTTAAGACAGCTAAATAAAATTTTCACAGTTTATAGGATTAATGAGTCCTTAGAGAAATTGTTTCTTATCTCAGAAGTGGATTGAGAGGGCACCTAAGCCAACTGCAGAGGCTGGGCTTAGGAACTTGAAAGGGGTTGGGAGTTAAAGTGGTCAAACTCTGGGCAAATCTTCTGGAACTGGTAGGTTCCCCCACCAGTGGCCCTTCCTTTCTGCATGCTCCATCACACCATGACTGAAAATCTGCTGATACAAAGAATACTGACTCACTTTAAACCTTGAAAGTGCCACTTAAATATGCTGGCATCTTGAATCAGACTATAAACAGGGAGGGAAGGGCATTGAAGAGCAGTAATAATAAGAGCCCATTTGCCAAATGCTTATAAAGTCAATGGGACCTCCCTGGTAGCTCAGACGGTAAAGTGTCTGCCTACAATGTGGGAGACCAGGGTTTGATCCCTGGGTCGGAAAGATCCCCTGGAGAAGGAAATGACAACCCACTCCAGTGTTCTTGCCTGGAAAATCCCATGGATAGAAGAGTGTGGTAGGCTACAGTTCATGGGGTCGCAGAGTCGGGCATGACTGAGCGACTTCACCTTCACCTATAAAGTTACTAGTGATCAGCAAATGCAGTCTGCTATTCAGCACCCGGATGTGAAGTCTCTTTTCCGTGGAGGGTGGTGCACATTATTGAAGGTCATTGGAGGCAGAGAAGAGGGTGGAGAGAGTGTGGCAGTGAACCTGGAATAGCTGTTTCTTATCTTGGTCTGGGGTAAGATGGGAAGAGGACAGCAGGGGGTGAAGCGAGGCACAGCATTTTGGTAAACATGCATCTGGATCACTGCCCTTGCCCCTGGCATGCCAAGGGTGTGAGTCCAGTGGTATGTTGCAGCTGGTCCTTACTGACTCAGAACTATTCAGTTTTTAGGAACTATGCAAGCTTTGTTAAGCACAGTCATTATTAAAAATTAAATAATTTTAACTTCAAATAAATGGGCAAATTCTTGCAAACAGGGCTAAGAAATGCTGAAACTCATCACTTATTAATAATTTTACTACACTGTGCTCTCAAGGTTATTTATGCCTCTTCTCTTCCCAGCTCTGTATTCAGTGATGTCATGTTGATAGCTTGAAATCAGCCATCATGGGAATATTTGTACCATGGAAATCAACAAATGTAGCAAATCAACTTTTTCCCAGAGAGCCAGTTGTTAACCATTTACCAGCACACCAGTGGATGTTATGATCATGTGCCAACAAGTAGGAAGGAGGGATGTGGTCTTTATCCCAGTGAGACCAAGTCTGTTGTCTCTAGGTTATATATCTTCATTTTAGACGGTGCTGCCTACTTGGATTGGGGTTAAAAAAGACAATATGCTATGCTCAGGCACTAAGTCATGTCTGGCTCTTTGCGACCGCTTGGACTATAGCCCGCTAGGCTCCTCTGTCCCTGGGATTCTCTAGGCAAGAATACTGGAGTGGGTCACCATTTCCTTCTCCAAAAAAGACCAAGTGAAGGCATAATGACTTCAAATTCCCTCCTCTCTGTTTCCATTGTGTACAAAAATGCCTAATGGCAAGTAAAGCTACCATCTCGGTGAATAGTAATGGTTCACATTTCTATTTATCTTTGTATCCCCAGTGTAAAGTATACAATGGGCCCTTAAAAATTTATAAGTAAATGATATGTGTGCCCTTCTCTCCCAGAAGCTAAACATACCATTGATCAGCTATAGCACTTTAACACTTTAATTTCTGCAGCTCTCCTTAAATATAGGAAACAAGTTATCAGCTTTTTTGTTGTTGTTTATTACCAAGAAAAGTGTTGTTCCTCTCATCTTCTTTACTTTTTCCACTCTCTATTCTTTTTCCTTCTCAGCCTAAGGCCTGCATCCTTCCAGACAGCAGTGACTTTTTTGACTATGTAAAGTTGAGAGCATGGATCTAGATATAACTCAGTCTAGCAGATTTCTACTTCTCCATAAATGATTGCTATTGTACAGGGCCCATCAAAATAGTTCAGAGATTTAGTCAGAATTGTCCTAATGAATGTAGTATGTCAGATTTGAAAAGCTGTTTGAAAAGTGGGATCACTGTTAATTTATGCAGGCCACCTGCATGAGATGTAACTGAAGGATGAATGCAGTGGAGCATGCCGCACTTGCACAACAGAGCAATTTATTAGAACTGAATTAACTCAAGCTGGCAAAGCTCTGAGCTGTCTTGATTGGGAGCCCTGGATAAGAAGTTAGATGAAGTAAGCCTGACAGACCCTCTGTATTATACCAGATGCTACACAGGTGGGGGGTTGGATGACTGCTAGGTGACCATTGCATTCTCTTTTGGTTCCCTTTTGAGAAGGAAAATTAATAAGAAGGAAAGAGGGATAGGGCAAAAACAGTCAAAAGAAGCAGAGAGAAAGTTCTTAGATTCTCTTCACACCAGAAGGAACACTTATTGAAAAGCTTGGATTAGGTCTGGCAATAAATATAAGCATAGGACTCTTGGAGTATGTTCTTGGCTCTTACTACTACCTTTGAGTCTGAGCAAGTCAACTGACTTATCCACCTGTAAAATAATATTCCCTCTGACATTAATACTTACCTCATGAGGTTATCTAGAGGAGAATGTTAGTAATAATGTCCTGTGTTTACGTCATTCCTTTCATGGAGAGCTCAAAGCATTTTATGTATATTGAGAATGAAGCTTCTTGTGAGAAATAAATACAAGTATTCATTTTTTGGAAATGAACTTAAGTCATAAGAGTCTGAATTCAATGTATTGCAGGAGGACATATGGTACATAGTGATCCAGTGGCCAAATGAATTTTTATTCCATAAGAGTTCCATCTTTCCTCCTTTTTTTTGTGAATTGAGAAAATACAAGAGTCTGTATACATGAATGGGAGATTCTATGTACGCTATCTGGAGAAGGCAATGGCAACCCACTCCAGTATTCTTGTGGAGAATCCCTTGTACGGAGGAGCCTGGTGGGCTGCAGTCCATGGGGTTGCTAAGAGTCAGACACGACTGAGCGACTTCACTTTCACTTTTCACTTTCATGCATTGGAGAAGGAAATGGCAACCCACTCCAGTGTTCTTGCCTGGAGAATCCCAGGAATGGGGGAGCCTAGTGGGCTGCCATCTATGGGTGGCACAGAGTTGGACATGACTTAGCAGCAGCAGCATATATGCTATCAGGGTAGTCTCTTGGGACTTATCTTGAAGGACAATCAAAACACATTTGATAGCACTTTGGGACCTTGGTTGAGGCAGAAACACACCTGGAAAATCAGCCCTGCACTACACAATGCCACTAAAGGGTTCCAGAGATAGAAAAGGATAATATGAGAATGTTTTCTCTATTCATTTCAGCTCAATTCAGCCATTGTTTCTTGAGTGTCCATTATATACATCATTTTGAGCAATGTAGAGAATGAAAGAGGCACAGCGTACTCAAGAAAGTTAACTGGTATTAACAAGGGGTGGAGAATGAGATTTACAAGTTGATACGCGCCGCCATACTGGGGAGAGTTAGAAACGCATCACAGTATTTCAGGTGTTTGAAGAGGGGAAGGATTACGTTTAGCTGAGTAATCCCAAGCATTTATCTCCTATGTACCAAGCATGTTCTTTGGAGAGCCATCATTCCTGCCCTGGAGATCCAGTGGGGAACACATATGCAAATACATAGTTTTAGCACACCCTAGCCAATGCCATGATGAAAGGCACTTAGCTCAGGTTGGGAATTTAGAGAAGGCTTCTGGAGGGCAAGACTTAAAGTCTTAAAAAATGAAAAGAACGAGAAACCAAAATTCCAGGCTGAAAGATTCAGAGGCCCCCAGTGTTTAGCCTTCTTTCAACAGAAAATGGCAGTCTACAGAAAATCTGGTATCCTTATGGCCTACGGGTTAATTAGAGCTTCCCTGGTGGCTCAGATGGTAAAGAATCTGCCTGCAATGTGGGAGACCGGGTTTGATTCCTGGTTTGGGAAGATCCTCTGGAGAAGAAGGGAATGGCTACCCACTCCAGTATTCTTACCTGGAGAATCCCCATGGACAGAGGATCCTGGTGGACTACAGTCCATCGGGTAGCAAAGAGTCAGACATGACTGAGCGACTAACACTTTCATTTTTCAAAGGTTAATTGGAAGTGGGAGTGAGAAACAGTGCTTAAGATAAAGGGCCTATCTTGCTGTCTTATTTACTACTAAATATTGTATGAAGTGTGGGTCATCAATAAATATTTTTTTAAAGACTGAATGAAAAATATGTTGGGTTTAAGTCCCTGTGGGCTTTCCAAGTAAATAAATGTGACAGGCATTGGAAGAGACTCTGGACTAGAAATACAGATTTGGAAGTCACCCCTTATCAATGATATTTAAAATCAAGAGCTAATGAAATTATACAAGTAGAGTATGTAGAATGAGCAGAGTAAAGTACCAATGGAGAAGCCTTGACAAATGCATTCAAGCGCAAACAAAAGAAGAGGAACCAGACTTCCCTGGAGGATCAGTGGTAAAGAACCTGCCTGCCAATGCAGGGGTCATGGGTTCGATCCCTGATCCAAGAAGATCCCGCATGTCATGGAGCAACTAATCCAATGTGCCACAACTACTGATCCTGTGCTCTAGAGCCCAGGAGCCACAACTACTGAGCCCACATACCACAGCTACTGAAGCCCGAGCGCCCTAGAGCCAGTGCTCTGCAACAAGAGAAGCCACCGCAGTGAGAAGCCAAGCACCACAACTGGAGAATAGCCACAGTTTGCTGCAACTTGAAAAATCCTGCACAGCAATGGAGACCCAGCACAGCCAAAAATTAAAAATAAATAAAATAAAATTTTTTAAAAAAGAAGAAAAGGAACCCATGAGGGAGATTGGAAAGAAAAAGCAGAGAAAACAGACATTTGATCCTTGTCCATCAGGATGGCAATATGAAGTTCTTTGGTGGGCTCATGAGAAAAGTTTTTCAGTGTAATAAACAGGGCAGACGTCAGACTATAGTTTGTTGTAAGATAAATGGAAAGTCAGGAAATTGAGATAGTGAGCGCAGACCTCTCTTTCAGATCACTTGGAGTAAAAGAGAAGGAAGGGGATGGTTCCTGGGAGGAGCAACCAGGTTCAAGAAGGAGAAAAAATTTAATATGATGAAAGATTTATGTAGGCTTCTAGGCTTAAGGAAAAAAGCAAATAGGTTGAATATTTAGGGAAAAGGGGAGATGATTGATAGAACAGGATCCTCAGAGAGATGAAAGGAGATTGGGGCCATGTGTGGAGAGCAGAGCCTTGAAGCAGAGTAAGGGATACATCATCTTCTGAACAGGAAGAAAGAGTCTAAGGATGGGTCCAGAGATATCTAGGAAGAGGCAGATGCTGACATATGTGTATGTGTGTTTATGGGTATGTGTGTAATTGTCTCCTTGAAGTAGAAGATGATGTCATATGCTGAGAGGGTTGTGGCTTTAGCTGGAGTCTTGAGCATAATGCCAATTTTGAAATGTTGCTAAGTAAAATAAAAGCAAGCTAAACAAGGATGAGTGAGAGACTGAGCAGAGATTGAGGGCTGCAAATTTGTAGTGGCATCAATCTGAAAGCTGATTTTCTCCAACTGTGTTTAAAAGCTGGGTCATGAAATATAGAAAGTATATTTTTGAATTGATCCTGTATTGAGATTTTGTTAAACAAGTGAAGTGAGGTCCAATGTAGTCGAAGCTTTCGGTGGGTAGTTCGGGTGATGATGAGCCAGGCTGTCCCAGCTGAGTAAAGCAGTGAGGCCAGGCGAGGGGTCAAGAAACTATGGTTCTCCAGGGACTGAAGAAAGGAGGTAGTTAAAGCTGAGGAAGACTAGAAGGATCAGAGATTGTCATCATCTCTGGATATGGGATGGCAAGTGAGCCCCACCTGATGATTTATTTCAGGTGACCTTGATGTGGGTGAGCCTGGAGCTGAAGAAGGTAAGGAGTTGGATAGATTTTCTAGATGGATACTGAAGTCATCCAGGATGTGATCTGACAAGGGATATGTTAAAGATTATAGCCTAGTCTTGTTTTAAAGGAACCAGGAGATTAGTAAGAGGACATCATTGAGAAAAGACCATTGGGTGATATAAATCTCAACAGCTTTTTTAGAAGCATCTATGAGAAGAAATCACATTTTTGGGGTGTGTACTGTTCATTAGACATTATTTTAAAGGTTTGGTTGAACCATATGCACTTGCTGAGATTTGGGCATTTTGATCTATAAAAATGGTGATTTTCATACTATTCAACCTCATGTGCTGTGCTGTGCTTAGTCACTGAGTTGTGTCCAACTCTTTGTGACCCCATGGACTGTAGCCCTCCAGGCTCCTCTGTCTATGGGATTCTCCAGGCAAGAATACTGGAGTTGGGTTGCCATGCCCACTCCTCCAGGGGATCTTTCCAACTTAGGCATCGAACCCAGGTCTCCTGCCTTGCAGGCAGATTGTTGACTGTCTGAGCCACCAGGGTAATTTCATACTGTTCAGCCTCATACTGTGTATGTATTAGCTCATTCATTCTCACAGCCAACTTCTGAAGTAGATTACCATTTAGCAATTAAACATGTTTAGCAGAACCACAGGAATAATAAGTAACTTGCCCAAGGGCATCTGATAAGTATTAATGGCAGTGGTGGGGATAAGCAGAGAAGAGAAGTTGACAGAAGTTGAGCCCAGCTAACAGACCTTGGCAGTCTGGCTCTAGAGCTTGCAGTCTCTCTCTCAATAGAGAATGCCCACCCTTCCCCCACTGCCCTTTAAACTTGAGCAGGGAGTGAGATATATGAGACTGAACTCCTCTCGAGTGTATAATAAACTGAGATAAATGCCATAAAGCAGCAGTCCTGAAAAAGGAAATGGCAACCCACCCCAGTATTCTTGCCTGGAAAAATCCCACGGACAGAGGAGCCCGGTGGGCCACAGTCCATGGGGTCACAAAAGAATCGGACAGGACTTAGCAACTAAACAACAACAACAAAACAGTCCCCAACCTTTTTGGCACCAGGGACCAGTTTGATGGAAGACAATTTTTCCCCAGCTGGGGGCAAGGGGTTGTTCAGGATGACTCAAGTGCATTATATTTATTATGCCACTGCTGATCTGAAAGGAGGTGGAGCTCAAGCAGTAATACGAATGATGAGGAGCGACTGTCAATACAGATGAAGCTGTGCTTGCTCACTCACCGCTATGCAGCCAGGTTCCTAACAGGCCATGGACCAGTATCGATCCTTGGCCCGGGGGTTGGGACCCCTGCCATAAAGCAAATGAACACAGTCTAGTCCTTCACAGAATCTCATACAACATGCTTTGGGCTTCCCCATCCTTTCTATTGTATTCTCCTTCACTCTCAGACCTAGTGGTAGAGTGCTCTCTCTCTCCTTACCTAACTGAAATTAACATGTCCCTAATTTTCTAGTAAACTACAAGGAGTGTACTAGGAGAATTCCAAACATTTTATTTACAGGGTCATAGGAATTTGAGAAAGAGCAAAGAATTCATTCAGAAAATGATAAGGCATGCTATATATAGGACATCAGTCAGGATATTGGGAGAGGTAGAATTTGTAAGAGGGAATGATAGAGATTAAGCCAGAAGCAGGGGTGGGTTTTGAAAGACTTTTTGCCAGTTTGAAGAACTGAAACATTATCCTCCATGTTGTAGCCAACCATCCGAAAGATTTTAAGCAGCGAAATACCATGAACAAATTATACAGGTGCTTCTTGAACAACACCATTTGAACTCCCTGAATCCACTTACTCATGGATTTTTTTTTTTTTTTTTTTTTTCCAGCAGTAAGTACTACAATACTACATGATCTGCAGTTGGTTGAACCCACAGTCATAGAAATGTGGATGTAGAGTGATTACAAATATGGAGGGCTGTTAAGTTAAATGCAGATTTTTGACTGTGGGAAGGGTTGGTTCCCCAAACCCCCTTGTTGTTCAAGGTTCAACTGTAGATAAATGTAAAAATGCAGTTTAAGGAGGAAAAGACTAGAGGCAGGAAATTGAGTTAGGAAGCTGCTGCAGTTATCCATGTGAAGGAATACCTGAGTGCTCAGCTGCTCAGTTGTGTCCGACTCTTTGTGACCCCATGGACTGGAGCCTGCCAGGCTCTTCTGTCCATGGGATTTTCCAGGCAAGAATACTGGAGTACAATTGCCATTTCCTCCTCCAGGATATCTTCCCGACCCAGGAATCAAACCCATGTCTCCTGTCTCTCGCATTTGCAGACAGATTCTTTACCACTGAGCCACCTGGGAAGCCCGTATATGAAGGAATAGGGCTTGGCAATGATCCTAGCTATGTAACTAAAAAGGAGGGGTATATTCCCCAAGGTGTTTAACAGCAAGAATTGGCAGATTTTGGTGCCTAAGAGAGTGTGGATTCCTTAAATCAGCAACGAAAATCACCATGCAAGAAAAGATGTCGATTTAGAAGGAATCCTTTTTCTCTGTATGTTGAGTGCAAGATATCTCTAGAATCCAAGTAGAAATAGAGGTCTGGGATTCAGGAACCAGGTGTCATAAGAGATGCAAATGAAAATATGTTAGTATTCCCTGGTATTTCTGAGATTCACTTCTAAAATTGCCACTACCTCCATCAGTATCTACCCTGTGGCCATTCCTTGATCTAAGTTAGTACCAGAATGTGGAGACAGGGGCCTGAGTGGCCTGTCGCTTTGGGCCAGGTGCCTTCCTCAGGGCCTCACCCTGTGGAATCATGCAAGGGTCCAGGGTAGGGTCTGGGACACCCAGTAAGCCTCCAGCTGCTGAGAGCAGCCCTCTTCCTGCAACATCATTCCCATGAAAGGAGGAAGAGCAGTTTCCTAGTGCCCACTGAAAGAAAAATGTGCAAAAGGAAAGTTGTGAGTTCAAGTTTTATTCAGGTTCTTTCTGAGCACTGTGGCCTGAGAAACAGCCTCACAGATGGCTCTGAGGAACTCCCCCAAAGAGATAGGGAAGGAAACAAGTAGTCAAACACACATCTCTGGTAAAAGATTACTGCTGCTAATCAGGAAAAACAGATATCTGAAGTTAATGATTTTAGTACTTTTCTGTGTGTGTGGGAAGATGCAAGAATCTTGGGTCACTGAAATTCCTTCTGAGATATGCATCTTAACTATCTAAGGGCGTTTTATCGGTAGCATGGAATACCTCAACCTGTGTCTCCCTACCCCCACCCCAACCTGAATTCCCCTCAGGGAGCAGTGGGATGAGATTTAACCCTTCACATATTTGGATGATGAGCAAGATTCTGTTTTTTTTTTTCGTTTTTTTTTTTAAACACTAGCATGAATGAATGAGTGAATAATCACATTGGAGTCACTGAATTTAAGTCATCCTAAAAAGCCACCTGCATACTATTTTGGTGGGTCTGGTACAAGTTAATTATGTAGACCTAGTTCCTGGCTGAGGTTTTGTAGACTAGATGGAAACTGTGAATTAGGCATATAACTAGCATACCAACAAGAAATATAGTCAACAAATGGGTAACGTGGTAAAATGTAGATAATGCAGTCTAGCTGAGAAGTGAGTGAATCAGTGCTAATGTTATTAATGGGAAGGGGCCTGGTTCTGAGAGGAACAGAACAATATTGCACAGACATATTAAGAATCAACGAATATACAAAGCATGGGAAAAGATACCACTCAAACAAATCATTTCATGGGCTTAATAAACATGGTAAGGAACAGGAAGACAACCAGTCTTAGCTTTCCCTGAGGTTGAAATAAACTTGACCCAATGGAGTTCCCTAGTCCTGTTCATTTGTGGAGTTGACTTATATTCCAAGGATTTGCATGTGGAAAACTAATGCCATGGCAGGATTACCAGACTGTAAATTCATCAGGAAGCCTGGTGATATCATAAACTGTGAGAAGCCAATGTCCTGCAGCAGCATCAGAAACCTCCCAGTTTGATTTAGCACTGGTAATCCATTTTATTCCTCTCCATTAGTTATTACTGTAATAACAGATTGGCGACACAGCCCCATTTTCTGCCTCGAGTGCTGTCTGCTGCTGGGCACAGCTGCTCCCAGTCATTCTTTCCAGTGTAAATAGTGGTTCATGTTTCCAGGGCTGTCGCGAGATGTTGCTGTGCTTGTGAAATGAATGCATGTCACCACCCTGTTGGGGAAGATTGAAGTTATGGGTGAAGCCAAGGAAATCCCTCAGAAAGCCAGAGCTGCACCCCCTCCCTGAGAGGTATATTTTGCTCTGGAGGACTTTTAGGTTGACTTTATATTAATATTAATGATGTGAATTTTCTTGAAGATGGGACAAGCATATTCTGTTACTTGCATCTGTCTAATGTAGGCCTTTTACTTTGTAACTTACTCTTTCATCTTAGATGTAAATAAAGAACTCCTTTGTTGTGAGAGGATATGTTACAGGGCAGTAAACACTTCAGCAGAGAACATCTTTTGATCTTCACGCCTTTGGCAATCAAAGCTGAGAGCCAGAAACTGGCCAAAGAATTTGGGGCAGACACCACTAAAGGCTTCTCTTTTATCTTTTCACAAAATTAGATGCAGAACTATAGGCATAGTGGATGAAATGACAATTGTTAGGAAAGTTGAAGGGCAGAATGAGTCCACCTGAATGGTAAAGCTGATTTGGAGATCGGTATTAGAACTCAGTGAATTTCATGAGAATTTAAGAGCATTATGTTCACAGAGTGTAAAGGAAAGAAAGAAAAATGTTCTCTATCTCTCTTCCTGTGATCTCTATAGGAGTTAGTGGGTGTGTTAATAAATTTTCAATACTCATTTGAGAACTCCTTATTGATATCAGTGGGTAGATATTCAAATTGTATTGCCAAGTCTTGGTAGACATCTATTATCTGCTTTATTGTGTGCAACTCATCAACATCTCGCCTCATGCCTTATAGAATTCATACTTGCATCCTGTAGGTAACTCATAGATTGAAAAGCAAAATCCCACCATGGTAAAGGGAATAAGGAACACACTACACACTTTATAAGAGATAAATGGACTTATACTTAAACCTCTTTTTCAGTACACATCTTTCCCAGTTTTGGGAACAATGAGGAAAACAAGAGATTGGGGATGCAGATATCCTGTCACAAATTCAGTACCTCTTTTCCTAGGCCTAGTTTTGTAGTCTAGGGGGGAGGCAGAGAGCAGGTTTGCCCAAAGTTTAGCTCTCCTTGACTGATAATATGTAATTGTTAAGCAACTGTTAATTGCTTCCCTTCTCAAAGGAAGCTACCAGAGGGTTTCCCTCATAGTTTAGTCAGTAAAGAATCTGACTGCAATGCAGGAGACCTGGGTTTGATTCCTGGGTTGGGAAGATCCCCTGGAGAAGGGAATGGTAACCCACTCCAGTATTCTTGCCTGGAGAATCCCATGGACAGAGGAGCCTGGCAAGCTACAGTCCATGGGGTTGCAGGAGTTGGGCACGACTTAGTGACTAAACCACCACCACCACAGGCAACTGTTAAGAGATCCTGCATAGTTTCTTATTTTATTTTATCCCTCAGTTTCTTGTAGTCTGCAGTTGTAATAGCTGGCTGAATTGCTATCTGAAAACATAAGCTTTAAGACCAAGAAGGTTCTGTGAATATTTTTCAGAGACAGATTGTGCTCCATCTTAATGTCCTTTTAATTTGAAAGTTGAACTCAATCCTTCTAGTTGCTTGTAGGTATTGGACAATTTGAATATTTCCGTTGGATAATATGGAGAGGATAATTTATCATTGAAATACTTGTCATTTTTATCTTAGTGAATTGGGTGCCAGTATATACAGTTTGTGCTTTCAAGCACAAGGTTGATTTATTATGGTGTGGACCTGCAGTTTTTAGTGGGCTTCATTAAACTGAATTTTTTTTTGGTAACTTTAGTAAAGTCCTTTTTTTTTTTTTTTTTATCTTGTTGACTTTAAAGTTATCACTGTCAACTCAAAAAAGTTAGAAACAAGAATAAAAACCCAAATTTAGAGTAAAGACATATAATAAAAAATTCATTCAGTTTTATTAAACTAAAGATCATAATTTAGCCCTCAGAAAGCAAGATGAAGTAATGAATGCATGAAGCAAGCTTCAAGGAAATAGACAGTCAACAGTTTAGTGCTCTCTTTCCCACCTCTGGTATGGGCTCTGGTGCCTGCCACATCGGAGTAGATTCAGCACGACCACTTCCGTACTCTGTAAACATGAACGTGTTGTTGGACCTTTATGAATTTGCAAAACCAGAAAATGGTCCTCACCACTTTGTTAAGAGGAGTTCATGAGATAAGGACAATTGGTAATTATAACTAATAATATTGAATGTCTGCTAGTGCTGGACATCTTAGCTGAAGCCAGTGAGTTCAGTTCATTTCAGTCACTCAGTCATGTCCGACTCTTTGCGACCCCATGAATCGCACCACACCAGGCCTTCCTGTCCATCATCAACTCCCAGAGTTCACTCAAACTCAGGTGCATCGAGTCGGTGATGCCATCCAGCCATCTCATCCTCTGTTGTCCCCTTCTCCTCCTGCCCCCAATCCCTCCCAGCATCAGGGTCTTTTCCAATGAGTCAGCTCTTCGCATCAGGTGGTCAAAGTATTGGAGTTTCAGCTTCAGCATCAGTCCTTACAATGAACACCCAGGACTGATCTCCTTTAGAATGGACTGGTTGGATCTCCTTGCAGTCCAAGGGACTCTCGAGAGTCTTCTCCAACACCACAGTTCAAAAACATCAATTCTTCAGCACTCAGCTTTGTTCACAGTCCAACTCTCACGTCCATACATGACCACTGGAAAAACCATAGCCTTGACTAGACGGACCAGTGAAGCCCCTTTCAAATAGCAGGCATTCACCTTGTACCTACTTCTGCTCTTTCCCATCCCAAGTTTACCAGATTCCTCAGGCTAAAGGGATTGTGCTTTTTTCTTTCATGTATTCTCCCATTCGTTTGCACCTGCTTTTTCAACAAATACATAATGAATTCCACCTAGTTCCAGGAACTATTCTAAGTGCTGGAGATACAACAGTGAGTGACCAAGAGAAACAAAGCCCCTAGCCCCTACTGTTGATGCCAGCACAGGAGACTGACAATAGACAGGCAAATATATTTAAGATGTTATATGTCATGTAATAATAAGTGCTATGAAAAAAATAATAAAATAGAGTAATCAGATAGAAAGTGACTGCAATACTGGGAGACATGGAAGAGGAAGAAAGTTCTATTTTGGATAGTATAGTCTAGGGAAAGAGACATTTCAGCAATCTGAGTATCAGAGTCATTCCAAAAGTAACATTCTTACTCAGATGTAGAAATCAAATATGCAGTGAGTTGTAGAAAGAAAGGTTATAAAAATCAACAACATATATTAATGTATATTTTCTTTGGGCTAGCATGCGAACAGTAATACTATAGTGTCTCTTATTAAATATGAAACACTTAGAAGTAGAACATGGTGAGGCTCTGTAAGTATGTGCTGTTTTTAGTCTATCTGAGGATAGTACAAAGATACTGTAACCTACATACACTACTCATCTGTGTTTATAACTAAACAGCAATTGTAAGAAACCATATATATAGAATACAATTGAATGGTAATGTGATAATATGAATTCCCTGATGGCTCAGCAGTAGAGAACCCACCTGCCAATGCAGGAAACATGGGTTTGATCCCTGGATTGGGAAGATCCCCTGGAGAAGGAAATGGTAACCCACTCCAGTATTCTTGTCTGAGAAATCTCATGGTTGGAGGAATCTGGTGGGCTGTCTTCCATGGGGTCACAAAGAGTCTGATGCAATTTAGCAACTAAACAACATCAACACTGTGGTGTTGTCTATTTATTGGATATTTTAGGTAAATTATTAAGCCATGCCCAAAGCAAATATATAGACACAATGAACCTGGGAAAAGTAACTCCTCATGAGAAGTGCAGCCAGATTACTAGTAGGACTCTTGTTGGATCTAAGCTGTGTGTGGACACTCAGTCATGTCCAACTCTCTGTGACGCCATGGACTGTAGCTGGCCAGATTCCTCTGTCAGTGGGATTTTCTAGGCAAGAATACTGGAATGGGTTGCCATTCCCTTCTCCAGGATCTAAGCTAGACTCCAAGAAAAGGTCTTAGCCTAGTGATTTTCTTTCAGCACGTTTAAGATGTCACTTGATTGTCTTCTGGCTTGCATAATTTGTGGCAAGAAGTTTGGTACAATTATTATGCTTGTTCCTCTCTATATACTGTCTTGCCTTTTTTTGGCTGCCTTCAAAACTTCCTTTTTATTTTTAATTTTGGGAAATTTGAATATATGATTTTGTAGTTGTTGTTATTTATCCTACTCAGGGTTCTCTAAGTTTCTTGGACCTGTGGTTTTATGTCTTTAATTATATGGTGGAGGGGGAGGATTTTGACTGTTTTCTTCTTGTTCTCTCCTATTCTTTCCCACCCTTCCCCCATCTTTCTCATGAGCACCTGGTGGAGAGTGGGTTTGAATGCCCTGGTGATTGCAGCTCCCAAAAGCCCTATACTCTCAGTCTAACCTATACTTGTCCTTTAGCAATTTCTTAAATATTTAGCTGAATTCTTCTTAACTGTTTGTAGTGTGTGCTGTCTCTGTGTGCTGCCACAAGTGAGCCAGTCTACAGTTTCCAAATTTCCTTGGAGGAAAAGGTTCCTTCTTGGATTTCAGACTGCTTACCCTGTTTTCTGAACTTTCTGGACTTATGTTTTTATGTTTTATTCTACTTTTTCTTCTTTTTATGGTGAATGTGACACTCCAGCTTTCTATATGCTGGGTGGAATTAGAATCCTAGTCCAGTGATTTTTAAATTATTCTACAGATGTGCTTTAGGAGCTCCACAAACATGTAATTCAAATTTTATTTTATAAATATTTTAACTGTCTAAAAATTGTAATAAAATAAATCACTAAAATGTCTTATATTCCAAAGTCACATTGGAGAACTACCAACTTAAATAACTGTGTTGCTGTGTTAACTATTTTTTTTTTTCAGACCTCAAGAAGTCTCCTGTCACCACTTCACACTATCTTTGAACTTCTAGTACCCATGGCATTGATTAGGAGGGTATGACCTTGCATATCCAAATCCAGCCCTGTTCCTGTCTGCACATGTAAAATTGCAAAGGCAGGGCTTACTATTGCAAGCACACATATTCAGCAGTCAGTTAAATGCCAGGCAGCATCAGTGACACCTGTCTTCACTGTACACTGGTTAGTTATGCAGGAACAAGTGAATGGCTAGCATGCTGCATCATGACTCTATGTTATTAGCACATACTGTTCTTTTCTTGATTTATTACAAGGAGTGTAAGAAGTTTTTAAATATTTCTAATAATTCTACTTGGAAAAAAAGTTCCTTCTATTCCTTTGTCAAGCCCTTGAATCAATTTCATTGAAGACTTTAAAAAAAAACGACTTATCTGTGTAAATCAAGCTTTTCTTGACACGGTGCAACAAAAATGAAATATGAAAATAAGTAAGATGAAAATTGAGAAGTGTGTAACTATCATTTTACAAATTATAAATTTTTATGACAAAACATCCTCATTATGAACACAGTTAACTTTAGACTGCATCATACATTTAAATGTATGAGATAATTTTTTAAGTCAAAACTCCTTTTATCTGTTTATTTATTGAGGTTCTGCATATTTGGTTTTCAATAATTCCACTGCCATATATGCCTGCCCCACGAAATAAATTTAATTTTCACTGATTTAGTCAAAAGAATAATAATATTAGCAAACACTTAAATAGACCTTACAATGAATCACCTACTTTTCTAAGCATTTTACATATGTATTATTAATTTAATCCTTATATCAACCCTATGAAGTAGGTACTATTATCATTCCTGTTAATCAGATGAGGGAATAGATATATGGTATATATGAGATACGGAAAAGGCAATGGCAACCCACACCAGTACTCTTGCCTGGAAAATCCCATGGATGGAGGAGCCTGGTGGGCTGCAGTCCATGGGGT